>NC_080381.1:137011788-137340872 GCF_014773155.1 Arachis stenosperma
GATAAAGAAAATCCAAAGCCAAATGCTTGTCACTCAGAGTCGTCAGAAGAGCTATGCTGATCAAAGGCGGAAGCCTTTAGAATTTGAAGAAGGAGAGCATGTGTTTTTGAGTGTTACTCCAACAACCGGAGTGGGTAGAGCAATCAAGATGAAGAAACTGAATCCCTGTTACATGGGTCCATTTGAAATTCTGAAGAGGATTGGACCAGTAGCCTATAGGATTGCCTTACCGCCACATCTTTTGAACCTGCACGACGTATTTCATGTGTCGCAGCTTCGGAAGTATACTCTCGATGCAGGTCATGTTCTGGAACTAGAATCGGTTCAAGTAAGAGAAGATCTGACGCTTCCAGTACTCCCGGTTAGGATCAACGACACCAGCATCAAGCGATTGCGCAGAAAGGAAGTATCATTGGTGAAAACACCTTGGAGTCAGGTTGGAATTGAAGAACATACTTGGAAACTTGAATCGGATATGCGGAAGGACTACCCACACCTCTTTTCAGGTAACTAAATCTGAATTTTGAGGGCAAAATTCTTAATTAGGTGGGTAGGATGTAAACCCCGCAAAATTAGCGAATAATTAATCAATAAATCAATTTTTAATAAAAGAAATCAGAACTATGAATTTTATAGTTTAATAAGAACAAGCTAATAAAATAAGAATTTTGACACTAATTTCAAAGAATTTGGCCCAAGATTAGACCAAAGGAGTCGAACCGGTCGAATTGGGCTCAAACCGAGCCCGTGGGCCCAACCAACTCATTAAACAAAATGAGCATCAGCTCATCTCCTTCTCCATTTCACCATTTCACGCTGGGAAACAAGGAGAGGTGAAGAACACAAACTTCAAACCCTTGTTCTTGTTTCAAATCTAAATAACTTTTGATCCAGAGCTACGATCGCCGCACCGTTTGCGGCCACGCGTCGAGCTCTACAAAGCTCGGTGCACAATTTGTTAAGAAACTTTCATTTTTATTCTCAGTCTCTCTTTTCCCAAATTTTTGAAAATTATATAAGTGGATGTTGAGATTTTGGTCCTTTTATGTTATAGGATTCGATTAGCCTGAGGAAAATATTCAATTTTGCTTCATTGGTGTTTGAGTAAGGTGAAAATCCTAGAACCCTAGCTAATTCATTGATTAAGCGTGTTGGGTATTGAATTTTGGGTATATATATGTGATAAATTTTCTAGGTGTATATATATATATATATATATATGTGTGTGTGTGTGTGTGTGTGTGTGTGTGTGTGTTGTGTGTGTGTGTGTGTGTGTGTGTGTGTGATATGAAGCCATTGGAAATGTTGGAAACTTAATTGGAAGCTTGGAGTTAGTACTAGTTACTGAATTTTGGTGTTGAAGGCTTGCAAACTTATCTAAGTGGATTGTCTTGGGTTATACGATGAAATCGGCCAAGGTATGATTTTGGTTTTTCGTATTTAACATATAATGTCTTGTGAAAACTTAGGTTAGATGGCCATAGGATAGGTTGGAATGATAAAATATGTTAAATGCTTAGTACTTTTGATAATGATTGATGATATGGTTTGTGCATGTGTTGGTGATCATTGTTATGATGGAAATAGAATGCTAAATGGTGATTGAATAATAATTGACAAGTTGATAATATTGATTATGCATAGATGATGGATTGTTGATAATCTTGTTGATAAAATGGAGGAATTTAGGTATGAGGTTATGTAATATTGAGGTATGATTAATTATGATAGGATGTGAAGATTTTGGTATTGTAAATGGTGTGTTGTGGTGCTAGATTTTGTGTATGGCAGGTTGGTTTTGAATTGGTTTTGGTAAGAATTGAGGTTTATGAATTTTTGTGAAAACCTAATTTTTTACCAAATTTCGGCGGGACATAACTTGACTTTCGGACCCTAAAATTATTTTAATTTTTTTTCATATAAAAATTGGGTCAGTGAGGCTTATGCCGTTTGAAGAACAAATGAAAAAATTTTAAAACGAAAAAGTTATGCGCGTCGGAAGTTTGGTGAACAAAATTAAAATTATGCAGCACTTAGCCAATTTTCTTCTCTAAAGGATTTACATACGCGACCACCTGCACGCGACGCGACCAATCCTTTTGGATTGGGTATCTCGCGTACGCGAGCAGTGGATTTCGGGAATTGTGTACGCGGCCATCCCTTTCGGGTTTGGTTCCTCACGTACGCGAGCAAGGTGCTTGCGTACGCGATGCCCCTGTTTTCAACAAATGAAGTTTTGTGTTTTAAAACCTAATTTTGAACCTCTAAGCCTCTATTCTTACTCTTTTAAACCTAAATCTTAGTAGAAGGCCTAGTAATGAGATGAAGCTAGGGAAAAGGAGGTAACTTGGGAGATGAAGTAAGGTTAGAAAGTGATGATTTATATATGAAAAATGTGAATACATGAAGTATATGTGATGCAATGGCTATGATGAATGGTTGTGAAATGATTATGAAAGATTATGAATGTTTATGCGGCTTATGCACTAAATTTTATCTAGATACGAGTTTTTCTGGGTAAAGTACCGTGGCTTGCCACCACGTGCTCTAGTCTGAGACTCGATACTCTGTTGACCCTACGATGTAAGGGTGACCGGGCACTTATAAATTCTCGGGAAGGGTACCCCCATTAAGCAATTTTATATATGAGAAACATAAACTCTTAGGGATGCGCATCGGGAAACAGTCTAGGGTTTAGTAGCCGGACTTGTCGGGTTGGCTTTATAATCGATAAATGAGACTCATCAGTCATAGGACAGGCATACATCATATGCATATTGTTTGAATTGCTTGCTTGTGCATTTATTGGGAATGCCTAAGTGATTTTAAAATGCTATTTGTTATACTTGCTATCTGTATTACTTGTATTCTACATGTGTCTGCCATTATCTGCTTGTTTGTCTATGTGATTTCACTGGAGTTGGAAGAATGGAGGAGAGGCGGAGAGATTGAGGGTTTTAGTTTGGTTTTGGTTACGTTAGAACCTTAGAGGACCACCCGCTTATGGTTTCAACATTAGTTCTTTAAGATTTATAATTTGAGTGTCGGCGTTCTAGGATTTCCTAGCCTCTGGTTTTTTCGAGACCTTATATCTTATGTATGCGGCACCTTTACTATACTGAGAACCCCCAGTTCTCATTCCATACAGATATTTGTGTTTTTCAGATGTAGGTCGAGAGGCACCTCACTAGGTGTCTGGAGTTCTGCAACGAAGTGGATATTTTGGAACTTTGTTTCGTGTACTGTTTATATATGATCATATGTATAGAACTATCTTAATGACTTGTTTTATTTTGTACCTCTTAAAGGAGTATGGAGAACTAGGGTTTCATATATATGTTTTGGGACTTGGGGATATATATTTATGTATGTAAATATTCTCCGGCCGATCTTAGCTTTGCAGGCTGAGTTAGGAGCTTGTTATTTTGTACTTTTGATACCCTCTAATCTTGTGTTCAGTGTATATATGTTTACAAACCTTAGCTTTCTTTGTACGCAAGTAATTCCTATTTTTCAGTGTTGCGCTTTTAATTTTGTATTTTTGTTTTACCTATCCTTCAAGGCTTCTCGTATATTATATTCTTTCAGTAAACACACACACACACACACACACATTATTTTAGAGGTCATAATACCACACCACCTCTATTTTACGACTTAAGTGTAAAACTCTGTGTGGTAGGGTGTTACAAGTTTGATATCCACCAATATGAGTAAATATCAGTACTTCTCGGTGAACATAGCTCTGTTAATACTTCACCATATATATTTTACTATTATGTTGCTAATGTCATTTATATTAGTATTTCATATATATTATTACTTGTGTTTTAATATATCCAGCTTTCATAATTATCCGTTTAGGACATTTATAACTTAAATTCCTGACCCAATAGCCTTATAATGCGACACCCAACCCCACATGTGTCATCTAACCAATAACTCTTCATCATTAATCATCAAAATAGCCATACGAATGTTTATTTGGGTGAAAAAAAAGAAAAGAGAACTATAAGAGAGAGAGAAAGAAAACCATGGAACCTCAACCCTTTCGAGCATGATTTCTTGAGATCCGTAACTCCAATAAAAAATCTAATCTGATAAAAGTATTTGTATCATCCTCCTCTACACGTTGGCACTACTTTCGTCTGGTAGAAGTTGACGGTGATGTAGCTCCTCTTCCCCTTGAGTTCGACCAATTGGAGTTCTAGGAGGCACAGACGATTTCTGACGTTTTCTTTTTCAGCAGCTCGGTTAGAAAGCTTCTCCGGAGTTTCCATTGTGATTTCTGTACGGAGGTAGGATTTGATCATTTTAATGTGAATTAAATATATTCTTGATGTGTGATTGTTGGTTTGATTATTATTACTTGAATTTGGGTGATCTTATGCTTGAAATTTTGTTGAATCTCGTTGATTTTGATGCTTTAAGGTTCGGCCATTATAGATCTGACAAGAACTGAATTATTTTGATGTATTTGAGGGCTGTTGTTAATTAAGCTTGAATATTGAGAAAATTGATGATATTTAGTGGTTGAAAGATTAAATTAAAAGTTGTGAAAAATTGGTAACCGAAAAATTTGAAAACGAGTTAAAATACAAGTAATATTTTGAAAGGAAAGGGCTAAGGGTTTCGGTTTTGGTATAAGAGGAAGATTAGTATTTAAAGTTTATTTTTAAAGGGTAACATTGTATTTGTATATAGAAATCGAGGTACAATTTGAAATTATATAAGTTTTCGGGTATTTTGGATAATAAATAGAGTACGGGGATAAAAATGGGTATTTTATAAAAGTTCAGGGTTATTTTTATAGATATTGAGATAAGTGAAGTTTCAAATATAATTTTATAAAAATATTGAGCTAAGAATAAAAGATTTAAAAGTTTGAGGTTCAAAACATAGATAACAAGAATTTAAGAATAAAACCTTTACGATATTAATTTTTTAAGAACGGATATAAATATTATTTATTTATTATTTAAAATATCTTATTTATATTATATTATTGTTATTATTATTTTGTTAAGAATATTATCTATTAAAGATATTATTAATATTATTATAAGTCAGAGAAGAGCAAATAGAGTGATATTAAAAGTTTTAGAGAACGTAGACTTAATTAAAGTATTTTATAATTCTTTTCCATAAGACAATTAGGAAAAAACGAGGGAATAATGTAAAGATAATTTATATTATGGAATGATAGAAAAGAAAAGAAGAGAAAACGAAAAGAAGTAAAAAAATAAAAGAGAAAGGTGAGAAAGAAAAAAAAAGAAAAAGAACAAAAAGAAATGGATGTATTAAGTAAAAAGATCTCTCCCAGAGAAGAACAGAGAGCAGTAACTGAAAATATTATAATGAATGTTTGCCACCGTAGAGCAGATAGAAAAGAATGTATTAATTAAAGGGATCTCTACCGCAGTAGAGTAGAAAGTGAAGATTGAAAAGAAATTGAGTGTTGTTGGGACTTAGTGCCAAGTGTCTATTGAGGACGGCGATGCGTAACGCTCACTTGATACTATAGGGATGGCTCAATGAGGACAGCGATGCATAACGCTCACTGAAAATCAAAATTAAAGGAAGGTTTCCCCATGAGGACGGCGATGCGTAACGCTCATGGAGGGGACGTTAGTTGAGATAAAGACGGCGGTACGAAACGCTTATCTCAAGACCAGTGTCCGGAATCGGGCAACAAACCGATACATGAGTTCATGGCCTGTATAGGACTAGGCATGCATCATACTTGTTTGTGCATATTTGTTTGTGATTGTGTTTTCTGTGATTGTGTGTGCTTGTGATTGGATTCTATGTTCTGTAATTACTGAGTTGGATTATACTTTATTGACTGTTGTTATTGATTGAGAATATAATGAAACGAACGTAACTTCTAACCCCGACCTTACTAAGAACTTCCCAATTCTTATCTCCTATTTCTACCCCTTTTAGCTACAGGTGCAAAGGTTTAGTGCAGAACTACAGGAGCATAAAAGATTATATTTACGAGTTGAGCTATTAGATTTTATTTTCTCCTCGTCATTTATTATTTTAGTTTTTAGAGGAGTAAAATTTGTAATTGAGGATCATTGATTAAGTCTATGTATATAATGTTATGTGAATATATATATATATATATATATATATATATATATTTGTGATTAAGTAAGTAAAAGTAAAAATTATTTCGTTTTTTTAATTAAATATTCGGTTTGTATTTGCGAAGGCTCGATATTAAATAAAAATAGTATAAAATAAGAAGATTTAGAGGTAAACAACGTCTGAATTTTTGATACGATTATAATATGCTAAAAATTAGGGCGTTACAAATTCAAACCGAAATAAAGAAAAAGAGAGGAAATTGTTCTCATCTTTGAGTTTGAAATTGATGCTGCTTCTCACTTCTTAGAAGCTCTTACGATAATTTCTTATATAAGAAAATGAAGATCATGATTCTTTCTTAAAAAACTTTATATGGGCAAAATTATAAAGAAGAAAGAAAAGAAAAATTTTGGTCACAAATCTTAGGAGAAATTATATGAGAGTGATGTGAATGAGAGAAATTGTTGGATCAAACTAATTTTTTGAAAAGAGGTCTTAAATTTGAGAAGATTAGAGACAGAATTATATGAATACAAGTTCACTAACTCTTTTTTTTTTTTTAATGTTCGGTTTTCACTCTTTCTCTCTTTTGTTATTTTTTTTTTCTCTTTGTATAATTTAGTGTTATTTAGTGAAGATAGAGTAACATATGATGGTGAGAGAGAAGGGTAATCACGTTATAAATGAAGGGAGAGAGAATTTTTTTCTTTCTTTCTTCTTGTATGATCTTATCTCATTTATCTTCTTTAAAAATCAAGACATAAAATTTTAACATGTAATTTATTAACAAGAAGGAAAGATGGCTGAAGTTGTGAGAGAAGAGGAGAGAGAAATTAGTGTCTTAGATGATGTAATCTTAATGACCTAATCATAATTATCACTAGATTAATTTATCATATGGTGACTTAATCTTGTGGTAAATAATGAATAAAAAAGGGGATGAATATATAAATTGTTCGGTAATCGAGTTCCGGACGGGTCGGGTGCACGAGCAAAAGGAAGGATAGGTGGGGACGCCTTATCTGAGGTCGCGCGGGTGACGGACTAAACGAACTGACGAGCTCTCGAGCTGATGAATGAGCGAGGGGGGTGCCACCTGCAAAGACACTCCGACGCCTAAGTCAGAAATCGTACAAGCAGGGGGTGATGTGGGAAAATGACGTACCTCGGGGGAAGAGCCAGTCTTCCCCTTATATACATGTCAGTAGCGGGCCCCAAGACGAGGACAGGCCCATATTCCAAGGACGCTGTCCTGCAGTCACGTGCGAACCGTACTGGACGCGTGTCCGGGTCGGTTGGAGGGCACGTGATCGGGTCGGGTGGAGATCGGGTCGGACCGACCCGTGTGGTTGTTGGGCCAGGCCGTAACAGTGCCCCCGCGCGCCAATGGTAGCCGTAGGAGCTACCAATGGCGTGTCGTCTTCGCATGTCGTCTGGTCGGCTGATCGCTGAGAGGTCGTGCTTCCACGCGCGTCTCTTGATTGCTCGAAGCAACCGTTTTCATCGCTTCGTTTTCCGCGCCTAGCATTAAATGCCCATAATGGGGTGTAAAACCCTGCTTGAAAGGACCATTTTGCCCCCAGGGGTTTCGCGCTCTGGGGGTGGTCTTTAAACGGACGGTTTTCGGCCTTTACTCAGTTTACTTACACTTTTTTAACAATCCCCACTCTCCCTTCTTCCTCCTTGTCTCGAGGCTTTGCTGGGGTGTCTCCGCTTGCGTTTCCTGCATCTCTCCAGATTCAACCTTCATCCTTCTTTCATCAATTCAGGTAAATCTCGGATCATTCTCCTCTTTATGCATTATTTTTGGTATGTTTGTTGCCTTAGTTCATTGGACGTTACCGTGTAATTTTTGAGTCACAAGTAGACGTGTTAGGGGGGAAAAGTGCCATTCCAGGGTAGGTTTTGTCTTGCTCCTTTATTCGTTTAGCCGTGTTCGATATTTGTCGGAAGGTCGTGAGCGTCTTGTGTGTTCGGCTTGAGCAACCGATCTCTTAGACTAACTGGATGGTACCCCCATGTAGGTATGGCTCGCACGGTCGCCCGAGCATCCGCTAACCCTGCGGCTTACGACCATTATTCTTGGGTCGTCTCAGATGTGAGGGATTCACCCAACCAAATGAGCGAAGAGGAGCTCACCGAGTTCCGTCAGGCCGGGTACTTGTGTGGCGGGACCGACGAGGAGGCTAACTATGATGCCTTCGTCCCGGCTGCTCACGAGCGGTTGTATGAGATCAACTTCCGACCCCGCGAGGTCGCCGATTGGATTTGGTTCTACAAGGCCATGTTCACTCAAGTCGGCGTTCGCATTCCGTTCTCAGCCTTTCAAATGGCGCTCTTAAACCGAATTTCTGTGTCGCCGTCGCAGTTGCATCCGAACAGTTGGGCTTCGATTCGCTGTTTCGAGATGGTTTGTGAATATCTCGACCTGCCGACGTCCGTAGATGTCTTCCTCTTTTTCTTCACCCTCACAAACCCTTCCAAGCAAGGGAAACATAGAAAAGGGTTCATGTCCTTCCGGGCTGCTCAGGGTCGGAAGATCTTCGGCTTGTTCGAAGATTCTTACCATGGGTTTAAGGATAAGTATTTTAAGGTCCGCCCGGCCGAAGGTCGCCACCCCTTTTGGTTGTCCCTGGAGGGGGTACGGCTCATCCAGACCTATTGGAGCTTCGGGGCAGGGGCCAATTCCTTTATTAAAGTAGTTTACAAAAACATGTCGGCAGAAGATCAGCAGATTGCTGAAGTTTTAAACGTGGTTTTTGGGAAGAACCCGGTAAACCCCCACCTCCTTATGGGTGATCGGGAGGCCGGCCGTAACTATATTTGTGAGAAGCTTTTCACCTTTCCCTTTGCACTTTTTCCTTTTTGTTGATATTTTGTAACGACTAACCGACCTTCCTTGTTTCTTTGCAGTGGATATGTCTGCCTCGGTGACAGGTCTTCCCGACTTGTTCCAAACATTCCTTGGTGGCGGCGATGAGTCAGAAAGTGACGAGCAACCGACCCCCCAGGGACCTAATGCTTCGGAGGCCAAAGACGCTCCCGAACAGCAGGCTGCAACCGATGGGATCGGTACCTCGACTCAAGGTGCCGCGATTGGAGGTGGTAAGGTCCTTCATGCTTCTCCCCTTCGTCAGGTGGCCGGGACTGACGGTTCTGTTCCTGCCCCGGAAGTCGAGGTGGAAGAGGTCTCCAACCCAAGGAAAAGAAAGAAAGCTTCCACGGCGTCGTCTAGCCCCGAGGGAGCCCTCACTGTTATGGAGAGAAATTTTGACGCAAGCGACTTCATAGACTCCCAGCTGCTTCCCGGTACCGAGGGGTACTTCCAGGAGGCTTCCCTTGCCGCGCAGGCGAGGTGGATGTATCGTACCCTCCTGCGCGGTGCCGTGATAGCTCGGAAGGCCGAGTTTGAACTATCCGGGATGGAGTCCCTTCGCCGAAAGTTGGAAACTGCTGGGAAAGCAAACAATGATCTAAAAACAGAAGTGAAAACTCTCCGGGAGCAGCTGAAACAATCTTCGGATAAATTGGACGCCGCCGAGAAGAAGGCCACTACTGCCGAGCAGAAGGCCACATCTGCTGAACAGAAGGCAACGGATGCCGAGAAGAAGTTGAAAGAGTCGGTCGCGACGGTTGAGCGTTTGACGGAGCGGGAAATGGCTTTGGAGAAGCAGGTCGGGGAGGCGCAAAAGCGCATGGCCGACGTTGAGAAAGAGAAACAAGCCGCGGAAGCCGAGGTGGCGACGTGGAAAACGAAATACAAAGATGTTGTCAAACAGGGAAAGGCTGCGATCTTGGGTACCGAGGAAGCCCTCAAAGCTCAAATTAAAGTCGTCGCTCCTGAGTTTGATACGTCGGCTATCGGTGTCCGCAAGGTTATCCTGGACGGCAAAGTTGTTGATGTTCCGAAGCAATGAACTCTCTGTTTTGTTTTCTTGTTTAGCCGTTTTGTTTTGGCTTGTAAATTTTGACCTTAGCCGTTTTGGCTTATGAACAGTTTAGTCTTAGCCGTTTTAATTGTGGCTTATGAACAATGACTTTTTAATCGATTGCCCGTGTTGTTGCGATAATATTTTCTCGTTTGTCTGATTGCGTTATTGCTTCTAGTAACCGTTTTTGGTTTGTTTATTCCGGCGGCCCGTGGGCTCTTCGTGTAGTTATTTGTTACAATGTAGTTGACGACCTCCCGGGGTGATCAGTCCCGGGTTGGGCGGTGTCGTTGGTCGGGACAAGACGATTTGTCTGAAGAAACGGAGGTAAAAGAGTGGAGAATTTGCACAAGTAATTCTTATTCGGCGGTCGTATAAAGGAGGCGTAAATAACTATGAGAATTAAATAACTATGAGAATTTCAAAGGACAAGCGAGCAAAACGGCTACTTAGCTAGGAGTAGAATCTTCTTAGGTTGTCCGCATTCCAAGTTCTCGGGACTTCCTTGCCATCGAGCCTCTCAAGTTTGAACGCTCCTTTTCCCATCACTTTCTTGATTCTATACGGGCCTTCCCAGTTGGCCGCCAGCTTGCCTTCTCCTGGGGTCGGTAGGCCGATATCATTTCACCTCAGGACGAGGTCGTTTGCCTCGAATTCTCTCTTGAGCACTTTGGTGTTGTAACGGAGCGCCACTCTTTGTTTTAGCGCCGTTTCCGTTAAATGGGCCATTTCCCTGGCTTCCTCTATCAGGTCCTTTTCCACGGCCTCCTCCACTCCTTTTAAAAGCAACCGCGGACTTGGTTCACCGATCTCTACAGGGATCACCGCATCTACCCCGTAAGTTAACCGGAAAGGAGTTTCCTTGGTGGAGGATTGCTCGGTTGTTCGGTAGGACCAGAGGACCGATGCTAGTTCGTCGGCCCAAGCACCCTTCTTATTGTCCAACCTCTTTTTCAACCCTGAGAGGATGACCTTGTTGGCGGACTCCACTTGCCCGTTCGTCCGGGGGTGTTCTACCGACGAGAACCTTTGCTTTATACCCAGGCCGTTGAGGAACCCTGTGAACTTCTTGTCGGTAAATTGTGTGCCATTGTCCGAGATAACGACTTCCGGTATCCCGAACCTTGTTATCACCTGCCTCCACATGAATTTTCTGCAATTGGCCGAAGATATGCTAGCCAAGGGTTCGGCCTCTATCCACTTGGTATAGTAATCAATTGCCACTATGAGATGTTTGACCTGTCCAGGGCCGACGGGGAAGGGTCCCAAGAGGTCGATTCCCCACTGAGCGAATGGCCGAGAGGTCGTCAGAAGACTCAACTCGTTTGCCGGTGCCTTGGCAAAGTTGGCGTTCTGTTGGCATCTTACACACCTTTTCACAAACTCCTTGGAATCTGCCATCATAGATGGCCAGTAGTATCCTGCTCGGATTAACTTCCGCGCTAGGGCTTTGCCTCCGATGTGGTGGCCGCAGCACCCCTCATGGACTTCCCTAAGGACATAGTCCGTCTGGTCGGGGTGTAGGCACTTCAGCAGGGGTTGGCTAAGTCCCTTCCTAAATAGTTGTCCTTGGATGACGGCGTATTTGGCCGCCTCTCTCCTTAACTTCGCCGCCTCCTTTTCATCGCTAGGGACTTGGTCGTGTTCTAGAAAGTTGGTGATGGGGTCTAGCCACGAAGAACTTAGGGTTGTTATGTGTAGTGCGATTGCAGGCTCCCTTGTCACGCCTTGGATGAGCGACCGGTTTCCCTCCCCAGGCTTCGTGCTGGCCAATTTTGATAGGAGGTCGGCTCGAGTGTTCCTCTCTCTAGGTACATGCTGGACCGTGACTTCGTCGAACTTTTGGCTCAAGCTTTTGACCCGTTCCAAGTACTTCTGCAACAAGGGGTCCTTGGCTTGATAGCTGCCGTTTACCTGGGAAGTAACGACTTGGGAGTCGCTGCATACTTCCAGCCTTTTTGCGCCGACCTCTGTTGCTAGGGTCAAGCCTCCTATGAGGGCTTCGTATTCTGCTTGGTTGTTCGAGATGGGAAACTCGAATCTGACCGATTGCTCGTATACGACGCCGTTTGGACTTTCTAAGATGATTCCGGCTCCTCCGAAGGTCTGGTTGGAGGCTCCGTCCACATGGAGCTTCCACCGTGTGTCCGTGTCTTCGCCTGGGTCTCCTACTACTTCAACCAAAAAATCTGCCATGGCCTGCGCTTTGATGGCTTGCCGGGGTTCGTACCGTATGTCATATTGAGAGAGCTCGATGGACCAAGTCATCATTCTTCCCGCCAGATCGGGTTTTTGGAGAACTTGCCGGATCCCTTGGTCCGTTCTAACTACCACTTGACGACTTTGGAAGTATTGTTTTAATCTCCTCGAAGAAGTTAGGAGTGCCAAGGCTAGCTTTTCCAACTTGCTATACCTTAACTCCGCTCCTTGTAGGGCCCTGCTTATAAAGTAGACTGGTTGTTGGGTTCTTCCGTCCTCCCGTACTAGTACCGCGGCTAGGGCTTCGCTTGTTATAGCGAGGTACAGGTACAGTGGTTCCCCGTCCTTTGGCTTCCCGAGAACAGGGGGTGCCGCTAAGATTTGCTTGAAGTGTTGGAAGGCTTCTTCACATGCAGGTGTCCACTCGAACGCCATCCCTTTCTTCATAAGGTTGAAGAGTGGCAGGGCCTTTGTCGCCGAGGCCCCGAGAAACCTGGATAGTGATGTCAACCGCCCTGCTAATTTCTGGACGTCCTTGACACAGCCTGGGCTCCTCATCTGGAGTATTGCCTGGCATTTCTCTGGGTTGGCTTCTACCCCTCTTTGAGTTATCATAAACCCCAGGAACTTGCCGGCTTCCATGGCGAAGGCGCACTTGAGGGGGTTCAATCTCAAACCATGTTGGCGAAGGGACGCAAATACGCTTGCTAGGTCGTTCAGGAGGTCGTCAGCTCGTGTTGTTTTTGCCAGGATGTCGTCCACGTAAACTTCGACCGTTTTCCCTATGAGGTCGCGGAATATCCTGTTCATCAGCCTTTGGTACGTCGCCCCCGCATTTTTCAAGCCAAACGGCATTACCTTGTAGCAGAAAGTTCCTCCTGGCGTTATGAACGCCGTCTTTTCCTCGTCTGGTCGGTGCATCGGTATCTGGTTGTAACCGGAGTAGGCGTCCATGAAACTCAGATACCGGTACCCCGCCGCCGCGTCGACGAGTGCATCTATGTTGGGGAGGGGGAAACAATCTTTGGGGCATGCTTTGTCCAGGTCAGAGTAGTCGACGCACATTCTCCATCTGCCATTGTGTTTTTTCACCAACACCACATTTGAGAGCCACGTCGTGTAGTCCACTTCTCGTATGAAGCCCGCTTCTAGGAGGCCGGCCGTTTGCTTGGCCACCTCCTCAGCTCTCTCTGCCGACATCTTTCTCCTCCGTTGAGCCACTGGTCGAGCTTCCGGCTTGACGGCTAGGTGATGCGAAATGATTTGTGGATCAATGCCCGGCATGTCGGCCGGTGTCCACGCGAATAGGTCCTTGTTGGCTCTTATCAATTCAACCAAAGGCTCTTTCAATTCAAGTGGGAGGTTCTTGTTGATGAATGTGAATTTTTCCCTTTCGTCACCGATGCCAAATCTCTCCAGGTCTCCTTCTGGTTCCGGTCTCGGGTTGTCCTCTACTCTGGCATCGAGGTCGGCTAGGAATACGCCAGACGCTTCCTTGGATTTCTTTCGGAGGGAAAGGCTGGCGTTGTCGCAAGCGACCGCCGTCTCGAGGTCCCCTCTTATGGTTCCCACGGATCCCTCATCAGTGACAAACTTCATAACCAGTAGCTTGGTGTTGATTATGGCCTCAACATCATTGATTGTTTTTCTTCCCAAAATGATGTTGTAGGCCGTGGAGTCTCGAAGGATTACGAATTCGGCCATCGCCGATCTTCGGCCTTGCATCTGTCCCACCGAGATCGGTAGGGAAATGACCCCGTCTGGTTTGATGAAGTGGTCGCCTAACCCGATAACCCCGTGCTGGTGAGTCGTCAGGTCGGCATCCTTAAGTCCGAGTGCGTCGAACACGTTGCGGAACATGATATTTGAATCGGCTCCTGTGTCGACAAGGATCCGTTTGACGAGACCGGTTCCCACCCTGGCCGTTATGACCATGGGGGGGTTTTCCGGGACGTCGTTGAACCACTGGTCCTCCGGGCCGAAAGAAATTGATGGGGGTTTTTTGGTGCTTTGCACTGGTGTAGATGAGATCGCCAGAACCTTGGCGTCTTTCTTGTGTGCTGATCGGGACTTTGGTGCGGCGTTCTTTGCTGTTACCACGTTTATCACGGTGAGGCCATGGTTCCCGTCTTCAGGCTCTTGTCGCCTTCTGGTCGAGCGCGTCTTGGCTTCCTCATCTTGATCGCGATAACGTCTCCTTGGCTCCCTGATGAGATGGGAGAAAGCGGCCAGTTTTCCCTCTCTTATCGCCTGTTCCAGTGCATCCTTCAGGTCGAAACAGTCCTGTGTCTGATGGCCGTACCCCTTATGGTATTCGCAGTAAAGGTTCTTGTTTCCCCCGGTTCGGTCCTTAAGTGGTCGGGGCTTCGGGAGAATTCCCTTTTCAGCTATTTGTTGGTAAACCTCAACGATCGGGAGGGTGAGCGGAGTGTAGTTATTGAACTTCCCGACTCGGGGGAACGGTCGAGGCGCCCTGTTCGGTGCTTCCTCTCTTGCTTTTTCCCTTGCTCTCTCTCCGTCTCCTGGTTGCCGGGTTTGGTTGTAGCCGGGCTGCCGTTTATTGGCGGCCACGACTCGGCTGACTTCCTCGTCATTTATGTACTCTTTAGCCACCGTTTGGATCTCATGCATCGTCCAAACCGGCTTCGTGGTAAGGTGCTTCCGGAAGTTCTCGTTGAGGAGGCCGTTCGTCAGGCAGAGGCTGGCCACTGAGTCTGTCAGGCCGTCGATCTCTAGGCATTCGTCATTGAATCGATCCAAGTATTTCCTGGTCGGCTCCCCGTGTTTCTGGGTTACCCCGAGGAGATTGATGGGATGCTTGGCCTTTGCTATTCGCGTTGTAAACTGAGCCAGAAACGCGCGGCTGATGTCTGAGAAGCTATATATGGAACTTTGGGGGAGGCCGTTAAACCATCTAATCGCTGGTCCTGCTAAGGTTACCGGGAAGGCGCGGCACCTTACCTCGTCGCCTACTCCTTCCAGGTTCATCCTAGCCTCAAAAGCCGTGAGATGCTCTAGAGGGTCTTGGGTTCCGTCGTACCTCATGTCCGTTGGTTTGTCGAAGTGTTTCGGCAACCGGACCTCGAGGATAGATCGGTGGAACGGCGTGGCACCCATTATCACAGGTTGTCGTGTTCTCTCGGATTTCCTTTCTCCATCCTCACGACCTCTCGCCGTTCGGCGAGTTTGTCTGCCACGAGAGTAGATGATTGTGTCATTTCGTCTTCTCCGAACGGGTGATTCCTCTTGCGTATCTTCTGCCTCCATTCGGGACGCAGATATGCGCCGCGAGCGGCTTCGGTGAGAGCTCTCTTCTTCCTCTCCACCGGGAGACGGGGTGTAGCTTGGGTCGGTAGACCATCCATCCCTCTCCCGGTCAGCTAACTGTCGCTCTAGGTTTTGGACTCTGTGGCGTAGCTCCTGCATTATTATGGCGCTATCGCCGCCCGTTCCTCCGAATGGTCGGGTTGCCGTGTGTCGTGGGGGGGATCTCCGACCTCCCCTTTGCGAGGCCACGGAGGCTGCCCCTTCGGCTCCGGCTGCTCGAGCTCGTTCGCCGGGACCTGGCACGACTTCCATTTAGGCAAAGAGTCCCCACAGACGGCGCCAATGTTCGGTAATCGAGTTCCGGACGGGTCGGGTGCACGAGCAAAAGGAAGGATAGGTGGGGACGCCTTATCTGAGGTCGCGCGGGTGACGGACTAAACGAACTGACGAGCTCTCGAGCTGATGAATGAGCGAGGGGGGTGCCACCTGCAAAGACACTCCGACGCCTAAGTCAGAAATCGTACAAGCAGGGGGTGATGTGGGAAAATGACGTACCTCGGGGGAAGAGCCAGTCTTCCCCTTATATACATGTCAGTAGCGGGCCCCAAGACGAGGACAGGCCCATATTCCAAGGACGCTGTCCTGCAGTCACGTGCGAACCGTACTGGACGCGTGTCCGGGTCGGTTGGAGGGCACGTGATCGGGTCGGGTGGAGATCGGGTCGGACCGACCCGTGTGGTTGTTGGGCCAGGCCGTAACATAAATGATAAAATATGTGGTTAAGATTAATTTTTTAAGGATAATTACTAATAAAAATGATAATTATTGATAATTTATTTTATCATATTAAATAAAACAGATAATTATATCAGTATGAGAAATATTAGTATCATATATTATTTTAGATTCAAAATATCTCTAAAATATTTTGGTGAAGTGAAATTGATCAAGAAATATAGTAAAAAAATTTTACCTAATGAATTTAGGCTCGGTAATTAAGTGTCATCATTAAGAAGCATTATTTCATCTTATATGAAAAATATTTATTGAATTTTTTTTTATATATTATCTAGACCCATCTTGTTAAGACGAAATGAACTGTAATTTTTGAATTTTGTAAATTTCAATTATAGAAAGCTCAAAAAATTATAAAAAATTGAGTTCTTACGAATATGAATTAGATGTGATAGAAAATAATAATCCAATTGATTATGTGGGAATGATTAATTTTTCTGTAAATTCAGCCATTAGAGTTTAGGATTTCGGTGATAAAAAAATTTTAGTCTAATATATTTATTTTGGTGAATTAAGTAGATTGGTTCGGTGGGTTGTAACTCGTTTGCCAACCCTACTCATTAAAAAAATTGGACGTTAGCCAAAAAAAAAAAAGAATAAACAATATTATTTTTTTAAATATTTTTTTTATTTTATTAAAAAAAATTCCTCCAAAATTCATTCAATTCCTTAGTTATATTTTTCTTAACATAATGTTAGAATTTTGGCACATTGTATATGTTCGGTTGTCGGGTTCCGGACAGGTCGGGTGTACAAGTGAGGGGGTGAGGACGCCTTAGCTTGGGTCGCACTGGTTGCGGGTTAGTTGAGCAGACGAGCACTTGTCCTGGAGAGAGGATGAGGGGGGTGCCACCTGCAAAGACACTCCGACGCTCAAGTCAGCGATGTGCAGGCGGGCAGAATAGTGAGGTGAAAGGATATGACGTACCTCGGGGGAAGAGCCAATCTTCCCCTTATATACATGTCAGTAGTGGGCCCCCCTCATGGGGACAGGCCCATATCCTCAAGGACGCTGTCCTATAGCTGCGTGTGAGCCGTACGGGACGCGTGTCCGGGTCGGTTGAAGGCTGCGTGACCGGGCCGGATGGAGCCCGGGTCGGGTTGACCCGCGGGGATCCCGGACCAGGCCGTAACAGTGCCCCCACGCGCCAGTGGTAGTCGTGGGAGCTATCAATGGCGTGTCGTCTCGTGTCTCGTTTGTTCTCGTCAGGTCGGCCGCTCGCAGGAAGAACATGCCCCCAACGCGCGTGTCCCTTGGTTGCATAAGCAACCGTTTCATCGCATCGTTTCTTGCGCCGAGCATTGAATGCTCATAATGGGGTGGAAAAACCCTGTTCGAAAAGACTATTCTGCCCCCAGGTGTTTCGCGCTTTTGGGGAAGCAGTTTTTTAAACGATCGGTTTTATGCTTCTGTACTTTTCCACACTCTCCATTTCTCTCCTTCTTCTTTTCTGTTACAAGATTTCGGGGTGTTGCTGCGGTGCCTTCGTTCATCCTTCCTGCATTTTTCCAGACTTGCAACTTCATCTTCTTTCCATCAATTTAGGTAATTTTCCTAACTCCTTTTCTTCTTTGCTTCGTTTTTGCATGTTTGTTGTCTGGTTTTGTTGCTGTTGTGTGGCCTTCTGGTGCACGAAATTGTGATCACTACAACTTCGCACAACTAACCAGCAAGTGCACTGGGTCGTCCAAGTAATACCTTACGCGAGTAAGGGTCGATCCCACGGAGATTGGTGGTATGAAGCAAGCTATGGTCATCTTGTAAATCTTAGTCAGGCAGACTCAAATGCATAATGGTGATGAACGAAAATAACATAAAAGATAAAGATAGAGATACTTATGTATATCATTGGTGTAAGAGCTTCAGACAAGCGTATGAAGATGCCTTCCCTTCCGTCTCTCTGCTTTCCTACAGTCCTCATCCAATCCTTCTTACTCCTTTCCATGGCAAGCTCGTGTAGGGTCTCACTGTTGTCAGCAGCTACCTCCCATCCGCGCAGTGAAAGCTAATGCAGAGCACTCTGTCACAGTGCCGCCAATCACCGGTTTGGTTCCCTCCTCTACCGGAATAGAATCACTCTTTTGCGTCTGTCACTAACGCCCAGTAGATTACAGGTTTGAAGCACGTCACAGTCATTCAATCATTGAATCCTACTCAGAATACCACAGACAAGGTTTAGACCTTCCGGATTCTCTTGAATGCCGCCATCAGGTCCTGCCTATACCACAAAGATTCCGAAGAATCCAAGAGATATTCACTAAGCCTCGGATGCTTGTAGAACAAGAATGGTTGTCAGTCACCTTGTTCATGGGTGAGAATGGTGATGGGCGTCAATCATCACCTTCATCATGTTGAAGAACAAGTGATATCTTGGATAAAGAACAAGTGGAATTTGAATGGAAGAACAATAGTAATTGCATTAATACTCGAGGTACAGCAGAGCTCCACACCCTTAATCTATGGTGTGTAGAAACTCCACCGTTGAAAATACATAAGAACAAGGTCTAGGCATGGCCGAATGGCCAGCCTCCCAAAGAGGGTTTAATCATCAAAACATGATCAAAAGATAGATACCAAGATGAAAATACAATAGTAAAAGGTTCTATATATAGAAAACTAGTAGCCTAAGGTGTACAAAGGTGAGTAAATGACATAAAAATCCACTTCCGGGCCCACTTGGTGTGTGCTTGGGCTGAGCAATGAAGTAATTTTTGTGTAGAGACTCTTCCTGGCGTTTAACTCCAGCTTTTATGCCAGTTTGGGCGTTTAACTCCCATTTAGGTGCCAGTTTGGGCGTTTAACGCTGGGAATTTTGAGGCCGGATTGCTTCGCGGGTTTGGGCCATCAAATCTTGGACAAAGTATGGACTATTATATATTGCTGGAAAGCCCTGGATGTCTACTTTCCAACGCCGTTGAGAGCGCGCCAATTGGGCTTCTGTAGCTCCAGAAAATCCACTTCGAGTGCAGGGAGGTCAGAATCCAACAGCATCTGCAGTCCTTCTTAGTCTCTGGATCAGATTTTTGCTCAGAACCTTCAATTTCAGCCAGAAAATACCTGAAATCACAGAAAAACACACAAACTCATAGTAAAGTCCAGAAAAGTGAATTTTAACTAAAAACTAATAAAAATATAATAAAAACTCAACTAAAACTACCAAAAACATACTAAAAACAATGCCAAAAAGCATACAAATTATCCGCTCATCACAACACCAAACTTAAATTGTTGCTTGTCCTCAAGCAACTGAAAATCAAATAAGATAAAAAGAAGAGAATATACTATAGACTCCAAATTATCAATGAAACTAAGCTCCAAATTAGATGAGCGGGACTAGATGCTTTTTGCCTCCGAATAGTTTTGGCATCTCACTTTATCCTTTGAAATTCAGAATGATTGGCTTCTTTAGGAACTCCGAATCCAGATAGTGTTATTGATTCTCCTAGTTAAGTATGATGATTCTTGAACACAGCTACTTATTGAGTCTTGGCCGTGGCCCAAAGCACTCTGTCTTCCAGTATTACCACCGGATACATACATGCCACAGACACATAATTGGGTGAACCTTTTCAGATTGTGACTCAGCTTTGCTAAAGTCCCCAATTAGAGGTGTCCAGGGTTCTTAAGCACACTCTTATTGCCTTGGATCACAACTTTATTTTTTTCTTTTCCTTTCTTTTTCTTCTTTTTTTTTTTCGTTTTTCTGCTTCTCTCTTTTTTTTTTTTTGTATTCACTGCTTTTTCTTGCTTCAAGAATCATTTTTATGATTTTTCAGATCCTCAGTAACATGTCTCCTTTTTCATCATTCTTTCAAGAGCCAACAATTTTAACATTCATGAACCACAAATTCAAAAGACATATGCACTGTTCAAGCATACATTCAGAAAACAAAAAGTATTGTCACCACATCAAACTAATTAAGCTAGTTTTAAAGATGAATTTGAAATCCTGTACTTCTTGTTCTTTTGTGATAAAAACAGTTTTCATTTAAGAAAGGTGATGGATTCATATTGATAGCTTTAAGGCATAGACACTAAGACACTAATGATCATAAGACACAAACATAGATAAACATAAAGCATAATTTTCGAAAAACAGAAAAGCAAAGAACAAGGAGATTAAAGAACGGGTCCACCTTAGTGATGGCGGCTTGTTCTTCCTCTTGAAGATCCTATGGAGTGCTTGAGCTCCTCAATGTCTCTTCCTTGTCTTTGTTGCTCCTTTCTCATGATTCTTTGATCTTCTCCAATTTCATGGAGGAGGATGGCATGTTCTTGGTGCTCCACCCTTAGTTGTCCCATGTTGGAACTTAATTCTCCTAGGGAGGTGTTCAGTTGCTCCCAATAGTCTTGTGGAGGAAAGTGCATCCCTTGAGATGCCATAAATGGTTATGGAAAAACAAAAAGCAATGCTTTTACCACACCAAACTTAAAAGGTTTGCTCGTCCTCGAGCAAAAGAAGAAAGAAGAGGGTAGAAGAAGAAGAAATGGAGGAGAGGGAGATGGCTTTGTGGTTAGGCCAAAGAGGGGAAGAAGTGGTGTTTTATGAAGGATGGATGTGAGTGGTGAAGAGAAAGAGATGTTGAGGTGATTGATGAATGGGTGAAGAAGAAGAGAGAGTGGTGGGGTTGTTTGGGGATCCTGTGGGGTTCACAGATCCTTAGGTGTCAAGGAAAAGTCATCCCTGCACCAAATGGCATCAAAATCCACGTTTTGAGCCATTTCTGGCGTTAAACGCCGGGCTGGTGCCCATTCCTGGCGTTTAACGCCAGGTTGGTGCCCTTTACTGGCGTTTAACGCCAGTCTGATGCCCCTTTCTGGCGTTAAACGCCCAGAATGGCACCAGACTGGGCGTTAAACGCCCATCTGCTAGCCTGGCTGGCGTTTAAACGCCAGCAGGTTCTTCCTCCAGGGTGTGCTGTTTTTCTTCCTGTTTTCATTCTGTTTTTGCTTTTTCAATGGATTTTGTGACTTCTTATGATCATCAACCTACAAAAAACATAAAATAACAAAAGAAAATAGTCAAAATATAACATTGGGTTGCCTCCCAACAAGCGCTTCTTTAATGTCATTAGCTTGACAGATGGCTCTCATGGAGCCTCATAGATACTCAGAGCAATGTTGAAACCTCCCAACACCAAACTTAGAGTTTGAATGTGGGGGTTCAACACCAAACTTAGAGTTTGGTTGTGGCCTCCCAACACCAAACTTAGAGTTTGACTGTGGGGGCTCTGTTTGTCTCTGATTTGAGAGAAGCTCTTCATGCTTCTTCTCCATGGTGACAGAGGGATATCCTTGAGCCTTAAACACCAAGGATTTTTCATTCATTTGAATGATCAACTCTCCTCTATCAACATCAATCACAGCCTTTGCTGTGGCTAGGAAGGGTCTGCCAAGGATGATGGATTCATCCATGCACTTCCCAGTCTCTAGGACCATGAAATCAGTAGGGATGTAATGGTCCTCAACCTTAACCAACACATTTTCTACAAGTCCAATGGAATCTCTATGGTCTCATTTTGAGCCTCAGATTCCCAGGGTTCCTCATTGGGGAACTCACTGGAGGCCAGTGCACGCCCATTGAGGTCTTCCTCAGTGGCGTTCACTGCCTCTTCTTCCTCCCAGAATTCGGCCATGTTTATGGCTTTGCACTCTCCTTTTGGATTTTCTTCAGTGTTACTTGGGAGAGTGCTTGGAGGAAGTTCAGTAATTTTCTTGCTCAGCTGACCCACTTGTCCTTCCAAATTCCTAATGGAAGATCTAGTTTCAGTCATGAAACTTTGAGTGGTTTTGATTAGATCAGAGACCATGGTTGCCAAGTCAGAATTATTCTGCTTGGAACTCTCTGTCTGTTGCTGAGAAGATGATGGAAAAGGCTTAGTATTGTTAAACCTGTTTCTTCCACCATTATTATCGAAACCTTGTTGAGGTCTCTCTTGATTCTTCCAGGAGAGATTTGGGTGATTTCTCCATGAAGAATTATAGGTGTTACCATAGGGTTCTCCTAGGTAATTTACCTCTTCCATTGAGGGGTTCTCAGGATCATAAGCTTCTTCCTTAGATGAAGCATCCTTAGTACTGCCAGGTGCATTTTGCATTCCAGACAGACTTTGAGAAATCAAATTGACTTGTTGAGTCAATATTTTATTCTGAGCCAAAATGGCATTCAGAGTGTCAATCTCAAGAACTCCTTTCTTCTGACTAGTCCCATTGTTCACAGGATTTCTTTCAGAAGTGTACATGAATTGGTTATTTGCAACCAGTTCAATCAATTCTTGAGCTTCTGCAGGCGTCTTCTTCAGGTGAAGAGATCCTCCTGCAGAGCTATCCAAGGACATCTTGGATAGTTCAGAGAGACCATCATAGAAAATACCTATGATGCTCCATTCAGAAAGCATGTCAGATGGACATTTTCTGATTAATTGTTTGTATCTTTCCCAAGCTTCATAGAGGGATTCCCCATCCTTCTGTCTGAAGGTTTGGACTTCCACTCTAAGCTTACTCCATCTTTGTGGTGGAAAGAACTTTGCCAAGAAGGCATTGACTAGCTTTTCCCAAGAGTCCAGGCTTTCTTTAGGTTGGGAGTCCAACCATATTCTAGCCCTGTCTCTTACAGCAAAAGGGAATAGCATCAGTCTATAGACCTCAGGGTTAACCCCATTAGTCTTGACGGTGTCACAGATTTGCAAGAACTCAGCTAAAAACTGATGAGGATCTTCCATTGGAAGTCCATGGAACTTGCAATTCTGTTGCATTAGAGAAACTAATTGAGGCTTTAGCTCAAAGTTGTTTGCTCCAATGGCAGGGATAGAGATGCTTCTCCCATAGAAATCAGGAGTAGGTGCAGTAAAGTCACCCAGCACCTTCCTTGCATTGTTTGCATTGTTGTTGTTTTCGGCTGCCATGTGTTCTTCTTCTTTGAAGAATTTGGTCAGCTTCAAGAATGCCTTTGTCTTTGTTCCTGCTCATATGAAAGAGAAGAAAACAAAAATATGGAATCCTCCATGTCACAGTATAGAGATTCCTTGAGGTGTCAGAGGAAGAAAAATGGAAGACAGAAGTAGAAAATTCGAACTTATCAAAGAAGATGGAGTTCGAATTTTGCATTAAGGAATAGAGTTAGTCCAAAAGTAGAAGGATGTGAGAAGGAGGGAAGTAAATTTCGAAAATTAAGTAAAAGATTTTGAAAACATTTTGAAAAACACTTAATTGATTTTCGAAAATTAAGAATAGAAAAAGAATCAATTGATTTTTGAAAAAGATTTTGAAATTAGAAATCAAAAAGATTTGATTGAAAACTAATTTGAAAAAGATGTGGTTAAAAAGATATGATTAGTTTTAAAAAGATGTGATTGAAAAGATATGATTTGAAAACAATTTTAAAAAGATTTGATTTGAAAACAATTTTAAAAAGATATGATTTGAAAATAATTTTAAAAGATATGATTTTAAAAATTAATGACTTGCCTAACAAGAAAAGATATGATTCAAACATAAAACCTTCCTCAACAGAAAAGGCAAAAAATGTTCAATCAAATCATTAATTGTTAGTAAGTATCTTTGAAAAAGGAAAGAAATTGATTTTGAAAATATTTGATTGAAAAGATATGGTTTGAAAAAGATTTGATTTTGAAAAACTTTGAAAACTTGAAAAAAAATTGATTTGAAAACAAAATCTTCCCCCTTTGCCATCCTGGCGTTAAACGCCCAGAATGGTGCACATTCTGGCGTTTAACGCCCAAACTACTACCCTTTTGGGCGTTAAACGCCCAGCCAGGCACCCTGGCTGGCGTTTAAACGCCAGTCTGTCTTCTTCACTGGGCATTTTTGAATGCTCAGCTTTTTCTGTGTAATTCCTCTGCAGTATGTTCTGAATCTTCAATTCTCTGTATTATTGACTTGAAAAGACTCAAATTAAAAATATTTTTGGATTTTTAATAATCAAAATGCAACAAGAATCAAATAACAATGCATGCAGGACACCAAACTTAGCAGTTTGTATACTATTGACACTAACTACATGAGAATGCATATGAGAAACAACAAGACACTCAAGTCAATAGAATTCAAAGATCAAAACAAGGAAATCATCAAGAACAACTTGAAGATTAATTAAGACACATGCATAAATTCGAAAAATGCAAGAAGAACAGAAACTTGCAATTGATACTAAACTTAAGATGAGACTCTAGACTCAAACAAGACATATTTTTGGATTTTATGATTTTGTAATTTTTTTTGGCTTTTTTTCAAAAATTAAGTGAAAAGGAAAATAAAGGTATCAAAGTTCTCAATGAGAATTCCAGGAATCATGCAATGTTAGTCTAAAGCTTTAGTCTAAAGGAATTAGACATGGCCGGCTAAGCTTCAGCAGGACATTGCATTCAAGAGCTAAATTGATGAGAATCAATCAGCCTTGGTGATGATAAGAACATCACCTTGAAACACTAGAATTCATTCTTAAGAACTCTGAAGAAAAATACCTAATCTAAGCAACAAGATGAACCGTCAGTTGTCCATACTCAAGAACAATCCCCGGCAACGGCGCCAAAAACTTGGTGCACGAAATTGTGATCACTACAACTTCGCACAACTAACCAGCAAGTGCACTGGGTCGTCCAAGTAATACCTTACGCGAGTAAGGGTCGATCCCACGGAGATTGGTGGTATGAAGCAAGCTATGGTCATCTTGTAAATCTTAGTCAGGCAGACTCAAATGCATAATGGTGATGAACGAAAATAACATAAAAGATAAAGATAGAGATACTTATGTATATCATTGGTGTAAGAGCTTCAGACAAGCGTATGAAGATGCCTTCCCTTCCGTCTCTCTGCTTTCCTACAGTCCTCATCCAATCCTTCTTACTCCTTTCCATGGCAAGCTCGTGTAGGGTCTCACTGTTGTCAGCAGCTACCTCCCATCCGCGCAGTGAAAGCTAATGCAGAGCACTCTGTCACAGTGCCGCCAATCACCGGTTTGGTTCCCTCCTCTACCGGAATAGAATCACTCTTTTGCGTCTGTCACTAACGCCCAGTAGATTACAGGTTTGAAGCACGTCACAGTCATTCAATCATTGAATCCTACTCAGAATACCACAGACAAGGTTTAGACCTTCCGGATTCTCTTGAATGCCGCCATCAGGTCCTGCCTATACCACAAAGATTCCGAAGAATCCAAGAGATATTCACTAAGCCTCGGATGCTTGTAGAACAAGAATGGTTGTCAGTCACCTTGTTCATGGGTGAGAATGGTGATGGGCGTCAATCATCACCTTCATCATGTTGAAGAACAAGTGATATCTTGGATAAAGAACAAGTGGAATTTGAATGGAAGAACAATAGTAATTGCATTAATACTCGAGGTACAGCAGAGCTCCACACCCTTAATCTATGGTGTGTAGAAACTCCACCGTTGAAAATACATAAGAACAAGGTCTAGGCATGGCCGAATGGCCAGCCTCCCAAAGAGGGTTTAATCATCAAAACATGATCAAAAGATAGATACCAAGATGAAAATACAATAGTAAAAGGTTCTATATATAGAAAACTAGTAGCCTAAGGTGTACAAAGGTGAGTAAATGACATAAAAATCCACTTCCGGGCCCACTTGGTGTGTGCTTGGGCTGAGCAATGAAGTAATTTTCGTGTAGAGACTCTTCCTGGCGTTTAACTCCAGCTTTTATGCCAGTTTGGGCGTTTAACTCCCATTTAGGTGCCAGTTTGGGCGTTTAACGCTGGGAATTTTGAGGCCGGATTGCTTCGCGGGTTTGGGCCATCAAATCTTGGACAAAGTATGGACTATTATATATTGCTGGAAAGCCCTGGATGTCTACTTTCCAACGCCGTTGAGAGCGCGCCAATTGGGCTTCTGTAGCTCCAGAAAATCCACTTCGAGTGCAGGGAGGTCAGAATCCAACAGCATCTGCAGTCCTTCTTAGTCTCTGGATCAGATTTTTGCTCAGAACCTTCAATTTCAGCCAGAAAATACCTGAAATCACAGAAAAACACACAAACTCATAGTAAAGTCCAGAAAAGTGAATTTTAACTAAAAACTAATAAAAATATAATAAAAACTCAACTAAAACTACCAAAAACATACTAAAAACAATGCCAAAAAGCATACAAATTATCCGCTCATCACCTTCCAATGGCGGTTATACGTGTTAGGGGGGAAGTCATTCCAGGGTAGGCTTTTCCCTGTCCACTTCTAGTGTTTTATCCTTAGTTGGGGAGTAGTGGTGTGCTTGACCTGAGCAACCGATCTACCGATCTCTTAGACTGACTGGATGGTCCTCCCGTGTAGGTATGGCTCGCACGGTCTCCCGGGCTTCCGTTAACCCCGCGGCGTATGACCATTATGCCTAGGTTGTTTCCGACGTGAAGGATTCGCCCAACCAAATGGGCGAGGAGGAGCTCATCGAGTTCCGACAAGGCGAGTACTTGTGTGGAGGGACTGACGAGGAAGCCAATTACGACGTTTTCGTCCCGGCCCCTCACGAGCGCTTGTATGAAATCAACTTCCAACCCCGCCAAGTCGCCGACTGGATTTGGTTCTACAAGGCCATGTTCACCCAAGTCGGAGTTCGTATTCCGTTCTCAGCCTTTCAAATGGCGCTTTTAAGTCGAATTTCCGTGGCGCCGTCGCAGTTGCATCCGAACAGTTGGGCCTCGATCCGCTGTTTCGAGATGGTTTGTGAATACCTCGAGCTGCCGGTGTCCGTAGATGGTTTTCTCTTCTTTTTCACCCTCACGAACCCTTCAAAGGAGGGGAAGCACAAAAAAGGGTTCATGTCCTTCCGGTCTGCCCAGGGTCGGAGGATTTTTGGTTTGTTTGAAGATTCTTACCATGGGTTTAAGGACAAATATTTTAAGGTCCGCCCTACCAAAGGTCGTCATCCCTTCTGGTTGTCGTTGGAGGGGGTACGGCTCATCCCGACTTATTGGAGTTTCGGGGCAGGGTCCAATACCTTTATTAAGGTAACCTATGGAGGCATGTCGGCGGTGGATAGGCAGATTGCCGAGGTGTTGATGGCAGTCTTTGGGAAGAATCAAGTAAATCCCCACCTCCTTATGGGTGACCGGGAGTCCGGTCGTAATTATATTTTTGAGAAACTTTTACTTTACCCTTTATCTTTTTGCTCTTACTGATATTTTGTAGCGATTAACCGACCTTCTTTGCTTCCTTGCAGTGGAGATGTCTGCATCGGTGACGGGCCTTCCCGACTTATTCCAAACTTTCCTCTGTGCCAGTGACGACGAAGGGGATAAGGAAAAATCTGCTGCCGAGAAACCTGCAGTTCCTCCGGAGGACAAGGCTACTTCCGAGCAAGAAGCTGCGGTTGACGGAACCGGGGCCTCGACCCAAGCTCCCCAGGTCGAGGGCGACTCAACGGTTCACGCTTCCCCCTTTCGCGAGGTGATAGGCACCGGGGGTTCGACGTCTAACCCGGACGTTGATGACGGAGTGGAAGAGGTCCCTAGCCTTAAGAGGAAGAAAAGGAAAACATCCTCCAGTCCTGAGGGGGTTCTTACCGTTATGGAGAGGAATTTTGATGCCGGGAACTTCATAGATTCCCAGCTGATCCCTGGTACTGAGGAGCACTTCCATGAGTCTTCCCTTGCCGGTCAGGCGAGGTGGATGTACCGTACTCTTTTGCGTGGCGCTGTGATAGCCCGGAAGACCGAGTTTGAGCTATCCGGGATGGAGTCCCTCCGCAGAAGGCTGGAATCTACTGGGAAGGCTAACAATGAGCTAAAAAGTGAAGTTGAAACTCTCCGGGAGCAGTTGACCCAGTCAAATGAGAAACTCGACGCCGCCGAGAAAAAGGCTACTGCTGCCGAGAAGAAAGCCGCCACTGCTGAGGAGAAGTTAAAAGATTCGGTCGCCACGGTTTCTCGGCTTGTCGAACGTGAGATGACTTTGGAGAGTCAGGTCGGCGCAGCGCAGAAACGGGTGGCCGAGATGGAGAAGGAAAAGCAGGCCGTGGAGGTTGAATTAGCAACGTGGAAGGCCAAGTACAAAGATGTCTTGAAGCAGGGGAAGGGTGCGATCTTGGCGACCGAGGAGGCTCTTAAGGCTCAAGTCAAAGTCATTGCTCCTGAGTTTGATACGTCGGCGATCGGTGTTCTCAAAGTCATTCAGGATGGCAAAGTTGTCGACGCCCCTAAGAAATGAATCTTCTGTTTTAAGTTTTTATTTAGCCGTTTTGTTTTGGCTTGTAAACAATTTTAGTTTTGGCCGTTTTGACTTGTGAGGAGTTTAATTCTAGCCGTTTTATTTTGGCTTGTGAATAATGACCATTTTACTCGTTTGCTCGAGTTGTCGTGATAAACTTTTCCTTATTCGCCTGGTCGTGTTACCGTTTCTATTAACCGTTTTTGGTTTATTGTTGTCATTTATATCAACGGCTCATGGCCTTTCGCGTAGTTGTTACGACGATGGTTGACGGGTTCCCGGGGTGATCAGTCCCGGGGACGTGCGTCGTCGTTGGTCGTGATGGGGTGGTTTATCTGGAAAATTGAATGACAAAACAGGAGAGAAAATTTGCACAAGTATATCTTATTCGGTAATCGTATAAAGGACTCGTAAGTTGCTATGAAAAGTTCAAAAGTTAAATCTGCAAATTAACTACTTAGCTAGGCTGGTCGGCTTTTCGGGCCATCCTCTAGGAGTAGAATCTTCTTAGGTTGTCCGCGTTCCATGTTCTCGGGACTTCTTTGCCGTCGAGCCTCTCTAACTTGAACGCTCCTTTTCCCATCACTTTTTTAACTCTGTAGGGGCCTTCCCAATTCGCCGCTAGCTTGCCTTCTCCAGGGGTCGGTAGGCCGATATCATTTCGCCTCAGGACGAGGTCGTTTGGCCCAAATTCCCTCTTGAGCACTTTGGTGTTGTAGCGCAGAGCCATTCTTTGTTTTAGCGCTGTTTCTGTCAGATGGGCCATTTCCCTGGCTTCATCTATCAGGTCTTTTTCTATGGTTTCCTCCACTCCTTTCAAAAGTAACCGTGGGCTCGGTTCTCCTATCTCTACGGGTATTACTGCGTCCACCCCGTACGTTAGCCAGAAAGGAGTTTCCTTAGTGGAGGATTGTTCAGTTGTTCGGTAGGACCAGAGAACCGCTGCTAGTTCGTCGGCCCAAGCACCCTTTTTATTGTCCAATCTCTTTTTTAGCCCTGAAAGGATAACCTTGTTGGCGGACTCTACTTGTCCGTTCGTCTGAGGGTGCTCTACCGAAGAGAACCTTTGCCTTATACCCAGGCCATTGAGAAATTCCGTGAACTTTTTGTCAGTAAATTGCGTGCCGTTGTCCGAGATGACGACTTCCGGTATCCCGAATCGCGTTATCACCTGCCTCCACATGAATTTCCTGCAATTGGACGAGGATATGCTAGCTAGTGGTTCGGCTTCTATCCATTTGGTGTAGTAGTCAATTGCGACTATGAGGTATTTGACTTGCCCAGGGCTGACAGGGAAGGGCCCTAAGAGGTCGACTCCCCATTGAGAGAATGGCCGGGAGGTCGTTAGCAAGCTTAACTCGGAGGCCGGCGCCCTGGCGAAGTTGGCGTTCTGTTGGCACTTTACGCATTTTTTGACAAACTCTTTGGAGTCCGCCATCATCGACGGCCAATAGTACCGGCTCGAATTAGTTTCCTCGCTAGGGCCTTGCCTCCGATGTGGTGCCCACAGCAGCCCCCATGGACTTCCCTGAGGACGTAGTCCGTCTGGTCGGGGTGTAGGCACTTCAGAAGGGGTTGGTTGAGCCCTTTTCTGAACAGCTGTCCTTGGATGACGGCGTATTTTGCCGCTTCCCTTCTCAATTTCGCCGCGTCCTTTTCATCACTAGGGAGTTTGCCGTGTTCTAGGAAGTCGGTGATGGGGTCTAGCCATGAGGAACCTAGGCTTGTCATGTGCAGTGTGATTGCTGGTTCTCTCGTCATGCCTTGGATGAGAGACCGGTTGCCTTCTCCCGGCTTCGTGCTGGCCAGCTTTGATAGGAGGTCTGCCCGTGTGTTCCTTTCTCTAGGTACGTGGTGGACCGTGACCTCTTCAAACTTTTGGCTCAAGCTCTTAACTTTTTCCAAGTATTTTTGTAACAAAGGGTCTTTGGCTTGGTAGCTACCGTTTACTTGGGAGGTGACGACTTGGGAATCGCTGCAAATTTCTAGTCTTCTTGCACCGACTTCCGCTGCTAAGGTTAAGCCTCCTATAAGGGCTTCATATTCTGCTTGGTTGTTCGAGATGGGAAACTCGAATCTGACCGACTGTTCGTATACCACCCCAATCGGGCTTTCCAGGATGATCCCGGCACCTCCAAAGATCTGGTTGGAGGCTCCATCCACATGGAGCTTCCAACGTGTACTCACTTCTTCGCTTGGATCCCCCGTTACTTCTACTAGAAAATCTGCCATCGCCTGCGCCTTGATGGCTTGCCGGGGTTCGTACCGTATGTCATACTGGGAGAGTTCGATGGACCAAGTCATCACTCTTCCCGCCAAATCGGGTTTTTGGAGTACTTGCCGGATCCCTTGGTCCGTTCTGACGACAACTTGGTGACTCTGGAAGTACTGTTTTAACCTTCGTGAGGAAGTCAGAAGTGCTAGGGCTAGCTTTTCCAACTTGCTGTACCTTAATTCTGCCCCTTGCAAGGCCCTGCTTATGAAATAGACTGGCTGTTGAGCTTTTCCGTCCTCCCGTACCAGAACTGCGGCCAGGGCCTCACCCGTTATGGCGAGGTATAGGTATAGTGGTTCTCCGTCCTTTGGCTTCCCGAGGACGGGTGGTGCCGCCAGGATTTCCTTGAAGTAACGAAAGGCCTCTTCACATGCGGGCGTCCACTCAAACGCCATCCCTTTCTTCATGAGGTTAAAGAATGGCAGAGCCTTTGTTGCCGAAGCTCCGAGAAACCGGGATAATGAGGTCAACCGCCCTGCCAACCTTTGGACGTCCTTGATGCAACCCGGGCTCTTCATCTGGAGTATTGCCTGGCATTTCTCCGGGTTGGCTTCTACCCCTCTCTGAGTTATCATGAATCCCAAGAACTTGCCGGCTTCCATGGCGAAGGCGCACTTGAGGGGATTCAGCCTCATACCGTGTTGACGGAGGGACGCGAATACACTCGCCAGGTCGTTCAAGAGGTCGTCAGGCCGTGTTGTTTTTGCCAGGATGTCGTCCACGTAGACTTCAACTGTTTTCCCTATGAGGTCGTGGAATATCCTGTTCATCAGCCTTTGGTATGTTGCCCCCGCATTTTTCAGGCCGAATGGCATTACCTTATAGCAGAAAGTTCCTCCTGGCATTATGAACGCCGTCTTGTCTTCGTCTGGACGGTGCATCGGTATCTGATTGTAACCGGAGTAGGCGTCCATGAAACTTAGATACCGATATCCCGCCGCAGCGTCGACGAGTACATCTATGTTAGGGAGGGGGAAGCAATCCTTGGGGCATGCTTTGTTGAGGTCAGAATAGTCTACGCACATTCTCCACTTGCCGTTGTGTTTTCTCACCAATACCACATTCGAGAGCCATGTCGAGTAGTCCACTTCCCGTATGAAGCCTGCCTCTAGGAGGCTGGTCGTCTGCCTGGCCACCTCCTCTGCTCTTTCCGCCGACATCTTTCTCCTCCGTTGGGCCACCGGGCGTGCTTCCGCCTTGACGGCTAGATGATGTGAGATGATTTTTGGGTCTATGCCCGGCATGTCGGCTGGGGTCCAGGCGAACAAGTCCCTGTTGGCTCTTATCATTTCGATCAAAGGCTCCTTCAACTCATGTGGGAGGTTCTTGTTAACGAATGTGAACTTTTCCACTTCGTCACCGATTCTAAACTTCTCCAGATCTCCTTCTGGTTCTGGCCTCGGCTTGTCGTCCATTCTGGCATCAAGGTCGGCTAGGAACACACCGGATGCTTCCTTGGACTTCTTTCTAAGGGAGAGGCTGGCGTTGTCACAAGCGACCGCCGTCTCGAGGTCTCCCCTTATGGTCCCTATGGATCCGTCGTCGGTAACGAACTTCATGACTTGCAGCTTTGTGTTGATTATGGCTTCGAAATCGTTGATTGTTTTTCTTCCCAAGATGATGTTGTAGGCAGTGGAGTCTCGGAGGATTACGAACTCGGCCATCGCCGATCTTCGGCCTTGGGCTTGCCCCACCGAGATTGGTAGGGATATTACTTCGTCCGGTTTGATGAAGTGGTCGCCCAACCCGATAACCCCGTGCTGGTGAGTCGTCAGGTCGGCATCTTTTAGCCCTAGTGCGTCGAACACGTTGCGGAACATGATATTTGAATCAGCTCCTGTGTCGACGAGGATCCGTTTGACGAGGCCGGTTCCCACTCTGGCCGTAATGACCATGGGGGGGTTTTCCGGGGCGTCGTTGAACCATTGGTCTTCTGGGCCGAAAGAAATGGAGGGAGGCTTCTTGGAGCTTTGCACCGGCGGGATGAGACCGTCAAAACCTTAACGTCTTTCCTCTGTGCCGACCGGGATCTTGGCGCGGCGTTTTTGGCCATTACCACGTTTATCACAGTGAGGCCGTGGTCTCTGTCTTCGGGTTCTTGTCTCCGTTTGGCCGAACAAGTTTTGCCTTCTTCGTCTTGATCGCGATAACGTCTTCTCGGCTCCCTGATGAGGTGGGAGAACGCGGCTAGCTTTCCTTCCCTTATCGCTTGTTCTAGTGCATCCTTCAGGTCAAAACAGTCCTGTGTTTGATGGCCATAACCCTTATGATAATCACAATAGAGGTTCTTATTTCCTCCCGTACGGTCTTTAAGTGGTCGGGGTTTCGGTAGGATTCCCTTCTCCGCTATTTGTTGATAGACTTCCACGATGGGGAGAGTGAGTGGAGTGTAGTTAGTGAATTTCCCGACCCGGGGGAACGGTCGAGGTGCCCTGTTTGATGCCTCCTCCCTAGCTTTTTCCTTTGCTCTCTCTCCGTCGCCTGGTTGTCGGGCTTGGTTGTAACCGGACTGCCGCTTATTGGCAGCCACGACTCGGCTGACTTCCTCGTCGTTTATATACTCCTTGGCTACCGTCTGGATCTCATGCATCGTCCAAACCGGTTTCGTGGTAAGATGTTTTCGGAAGTTCTCGTTGAGGAGGCCGTTCGTTAGGCAAAGACTGGCCACCGAGTCGGTTAAGCCGTCGATTTCCAAGCATTCGTCGTTGAACCGATCTAAGTACCTCCTCGTCGGTTCTCCTTGTCTCTGGGTTATCCCTAGAAGGTTGATAGGGTGCTTGGCCTTCGCGATCCGCGTTGTAAATTGGGCCAGGAACGCACGGCTGATGTCTGAGAAGCTGTATATGGAACCTTGTGGGAGGCCGTTAAACCATCTGATCGCTGGCCCTGCTAGGGTTACCGGGAAGGCGCGGCATCTTACTTCGTCCCCCACTCCCTCCAGATTCATCCTGGCCTCAAAGGTCGTGAGGTGTTCTAGCGGGTCTTGAGTTCCGTCGTACCTCATGTCCGTTGGTTTGTCGAAGTGTTTCGGCAACCGGACCTCGAGGATAGATCGGTGGAACGGGGTGACGCCCATTATCACGGGTTGTCGTGTTCTCTCGGATCTTCCTTCCCCGTCTTCGTGACCTCTTGCCGCCCGGCGGGTTGGTCTGCCGCGGGAGTAGATGATCGTGTCATTTCGTCTCCTCATTATGGGAGACTCCTCCCGCGTGCTCTCCGCTTCCGTCCGGGATGCGGATGTACGCCGCGGGCGGCTTCGGTGAGAATCTTCCTCTTCGCTCCCGGGAGATGGGGTATAGCTGGGATCAGTAGACCGTCCATCCCGCTCCCGGTCCGCCAGCTGTCGTTCTAGGTTCTGGACTCTGTGGCGTAGTTCCTGCATTATTATGGCGCTATCGCCGCCCGTTCCCCCGAATGGTCGTGTTCTCGTGTGTTGTTGGGGGGATCTCCGCCCCCCCCTTTGCGAGGCGACGGAGGCTGCCCCCTCCGCTCCGGCTGCTCGAGCTCGGTCGCCGGGACCTAGCGCGACTTCCATTTAGGCAGGGATTTCCCCACAGACGGCGCCAATGTTCGGTTGTCGGGTTCCGGACAGGTCGGGTGTACAAGTGAGGGGTGAGGACGCCTTAGCTTGGGTCGCACTGGTTGCGGGTTAGTTGAGCAGACGAGCACTTGTCCTGGAGAGAGGATGAGGGGGGTGCCACCTGCAAAGACACTCCGACGCTCAAGTCAGCGATGTGCAGGCGGGCAGAATAGTGAGGTGAAAGGATATGACGTACCTCGGGGGAAGAGCCAATCTTCCCCTTATATACATGTCAGTAGTGGGCCCCCCTCATGGGGACAGGCCCATATCAAGGACGCTGTCCTATAGCTGCGTGTGAGCCGTACGAGACGCGTGTCCGGGTCGGTTGAAGGCTGCGTGACCGGGCCGAGTGGAGCCCGGGTCGGGTTGACCCGCGGGGATCCCGGACCAGGCCGTAACAGTATATTACTTATACCTATAAAAAAGTTTTTGCTTTTATTCATATAAATGATAGTTATGAAAAATATTTATCAATAATACACCAAACTACATAACTGACACATTCGAAATAATATAATAACACATAAAATACTTTTAAACACATGAAATTTATCCCAATTTATCACAAAATTATTATTACCTAGTTATTAGGGTTCAATATAATTATAGTTGTCATGTGTTAATTTTCAAATTTTTTTAGATTTATTCTAATTTGTTTTGTGATTTTAGATTTGATTAAGTTATAATTTTTATTTTTTAAGTTAATTCAAATTCACTGTTATTTAGAATTTTTTTAATTTGCGTTTTAAATGTTGGAAGAAAGAGATAATTTTATTTTTTGAATTTAATCTAAATTAACTAATTTTTAAAATGTTTGAATTTGTATTTTAAATTTTAGAGAGAGAATATATAGAACATTAAATCTATGAAGTGTTTATTGTAATTAATTATTTAAATTTATATAAAAAATGATTTTTAACTAATGTATTTTTAGAGCACAAATTAAAATTATTATTTGTAGAAAGTTTCACTCTTTTATAAGTATTATATTCTAATAAATGTATACAATGGCACTAGAGATTAAACTTTGTAAAATTTTCTATAATAAATTTTTTGATCAATAAGACAATAACTTTAACATTTTCCCTAATTAAATCTAAAAAAAAAAACTCAACAAAGGTTAATTATAACAGATACAGGGTTAAATTGATATTTATTTATTAGATCAAGCCTTGAAAACTTAACCATCAAATAAATTGAATTTGAAAAAAAAAATGTCAAACCAAAATTTTTAATCTTAATTAATTCAGACGCTGTTATAGTATCTCATTTTAAATCAAATCTATTGTTTTTGAAACAACAACACAAGATACAAAAAAGTTATCTATTGCAGGTCTCGTTCTATTAGGCCGTGTTTATTTATAAAGACAGGACATAAAGACAGAGATATAGAGATATAAAATTGTTTTTGGTAGATAAAATATAGACAGAGATGATATATCTAAAAACACTAAATTAGTATATTTTGTGTCCATCCTGACAGAAAGAACATGAAAATACTAACAAGAGACACAACTTATTTGTCATTTTTCTTTTATTATTCTTGTTAATTTTTCATAATTATATTTTTTATTATTATATTTTTTATCTCAAATTTTTTGAATGAAAAAAAAAAGAATAAATTAGATTTTCATAATTTGTTCTAGTTTATCACCAAACAGAATATAAAAACATAAAATGTCATTTTTTCTTTCATTATTCTTGTTAATTTTTCATAATTATATTTTTTATTATTATATTTTCATTTCAAATTTTTTGAATGAAAAAAATGAAAATAAATTAAATTTTCATAATTTATTCTAGTTTATCACCAAACAAAATACAAAAACATAAAATTTTATGCCGCTATCCATCAATGTCTTATCTTATTCTATTATCAGTGTCTTGTCTTATTTTATTCTAAAAAACAAACGCACCTTTATAGGTCATAAATTTATGTGTTGATTGTCTATCCGTTTTGGATATTATGCAATGCAAATTTTGGATATAATTTTTTTTAAAATTTGCACAATACAACATCTCATTTGTCTTCCGTGGCAACTCTGCTCTCTAAAGTAAATCATCTGCCTTCAATGGCAGCTCTGTTTTTTATAGCAGATAAAAAAGTCTGAAAAGCAATTTTTAATTGGTGAGCATTCTCACTATACAATGGTTTGAATTAGCCTAGTCCAATTAGTTTAGTGACTTTAGTCTAAACACTTTTTTTTGTCAAGCAGATTAGACAGTTTTTAATTCTAGACATTATACTCATATTTCATACATTCACACAACATACTCACACTTACTATCATAAATAATTAAATACTATGAATTCTTAAATAATCAATCTCAACTAAAATTTAAATCCGGTGCACCTTAAAGCAAGACAAATATAATTGCCACTCTTTCAACAACTATTTTACATCCAAAGGCTTAAGTAATCATTATCTCACCCCAAATACTCTTGTGATTATTATCTCAGTCCGAAAGCCTAAGCAACAATTACCGATTTCTGTAAGCGATCCTTAACTTACAAATTTCATTTTTCTTAATCCCTTAGGGATTAATAATTGCGCTTTTATAAATATCATTTCTCTTTTCTCTTGTATTAATATTTTTACTTGATATTCCTAGTCTAGGTGTTCTATGAATAAATTAGGATCTATTAAATGATTTTTTACATCTTTTACTATAATTATCGTTAAACTATTAAATATTACGTTATTTATCTCAATTTTTACTTAAATTCTTCTCCTATTTTTTAACTTCTAAATATTACAGTTAAATATTATATTTAATCTCATTATTTTAATTTAATCAGTAAATTTTGACTAATTATATTGTAACTTACCAACATTTTAGTTAATTATCTTAGTTTCTCAATATTTTAATTAACTCTATTTTACTTTTGGAATTTTATTAAAATATATTCTTTTCTTAATTATTTTTTATGCCCCATTTTTAATTTTATTATTCAGAAAGTGTGGCCCAGGACGTGAAAAAAAATGTTTAATGCGTCGCCGGTACTAAACGTCCATTTTTGGTGCCTAGGAATTTCGCGCATTTACTCATTGGGTTAAATAAGAATAGCAAAAAATCTAACAATATTTTTTTAAGTTTAGTAAAATACACAAATTTAATATTAATTTTAATTATTAGGTCTATATTATAGTTTGTTTGGTTGTTAAGATTTGTTAAAAGATTTGATTTAGTTCTCATTTGCTTAGTAATATTTTTAAAACTTTAAATTTAAATCAAATCTAATTTAATCTAATAAGATCAAATCTGATTTAAATTAGTTATCATATATTTATAATTTTAAATTTAAATCCAATTTAATCTAATTCAATATAATCAAATCTTATTTAAATTAAAGGAAAGGTATGAGGAGCCAATATAATATTTATACATTGTGTACAATGGAGTATTAGAGATATAATAATTAGTGTTACCTTTTTCTATCAACTGAAGCTTTTGGGATGAGTGGTATCATGACATGGTACTCAATAGCCCATTGTACACATTGTACAAATAGTCCATTGTCTCCTTAACGAAATTCTAAATTAAATTATCTTTATTTTATCTTATCTTTTAAGTTAGTCTTGTAGGGATCTATTTAAATATTTTGATACATTAAGTAAGGTGAGTGATTTATATTGCTCGTTGTATAAAAAAGATTGAAAAATCTAATACTAAGATAATTCTGGGAATTAGTATCTTTTCAATTTTCATTCTTCTAATCTAAGTTATCAAGAACAGATTCTTTAAATGTCAAAAAACGTTTCTGTGACCTAAGTTGCTAACAATAAATTTTTTAGAAGTATAAAAAAATTCTTCATCTATCCTTTATACTTCGTTTCTATTTTCTTATCATTGCTTGTAGCTCGGACATGGGTGATATTGATGGATGGGCACACATTGATGAAGATTTGTTGCTAGAAATTTCAACACGGTTTTTTTCATACGATGATTATATCCAACTTGGATTGGTTTGCAAAGAATGGAGGTTGAAACTTCCAAAGATTCCCAATGCCAACAATGTTCCGTGGCTGCTAATACCTGAAGAAACAGAGAAGAATTGTTATGAAGACGAGGAGATCTATCATCTCATGCAATTACCTGTTACAGGTCAAGAAATTCTTGATACTCACGGCCTTAAAGAGCGGGGAATCTACCATGTCATGCTGCCAAACATGCAGATGCAGAACTATGTCATCCGTGGTTCTTCTCATGGATGGTTAATTATGGTATCCTTATCTGAAGGTACCGTGCTACTGTTAAATCCATTTACAAATGTTGAGTTTGGTCTTCCTCACATCTCAACTTTTCCTAATGTAATTAAGTATGATCCTGATAATCATGGAGATGAATACACTCTGTTCGATTTTCCAGACATAAGTGAAACTTATGATTGCGATTCGGCTCATAAACTTCAACTTTGGAAGGTTGTTATAAATTCACCTCCTGACTGCAACAATCATAATTTTATGGCGGCTGCCATATATGGATTTCAATGTCGATTAGCCTTTTACAAGCCTAATGATATGAGATGGGTAGAGTTTCCAACTAGAGATACCGAGTTTGAAGATGTTATATTTTTTGGAGAGAAGATATATGCAGTAAACCATGATGGCCAGTTATATGAATTTGATACAAAGACAAAATCAGGGCGGCTTGAGGGAGGAATCCATGAAGTCAGACCTCCATCTCGAGTTGACACAAGCTCTTTAACGATTAAATATCTGATTGGATGTGCCAATGGAAGTTTGTTAATGTTGGTAAGACATTTTCGCATTCCTTTGGATAGAAGAGACAGCGAATGTTATGAAACTTACAAATTCGACATCTATGAACTGAAAAAAAATGGAAAAAAATGGTCAAGAGTTTATAATTTGGATGATTACATACTAATGATCGGATTTACTTCTTCTGTTCAAATACCCGCATCTTATCCAAAGACAGGAAATCAGATATTCTTCTCCGATAACATGATAGAGATAAAATCACGTGACTATGCTCTTGCTCAAGATCTTGGCGTCTTTAGTTTGGAAAACAGACGTTTTTATAGACTATTGTTAGATGTGAAGTTTTTTTGTCCTCCCCTTTGGTTGCTACCCTAATTCAAAGCTCTTAGCTTTTGTCCCTGGATTTTATTAATATATTCTTTTTCCAAGTCTTTGTTTAGATTATTTACTATTTATTTTAACAGTTCCGCTACGTTAACAGCATATCTGCCAACTTCTGCCAACTCTTGTTTAAATTGTGTTTCATGAAAGTGTGTTCGTGGATGTGTCTAATAAAAATATTTTTTTTTATAATTGTATTTAATAGAAGTATCTTTATAGATATATTTTCTGGATGTGCCTCTTTATATATGTATTTAAAATATATTAATTATTAGACACATTTACGAACACACTTCCATGAAAACACAAATATAAATAAGAGTTGGCAAAAGTTGGCAAATAATGTGTTGGTACCTTATACTTTTCCTTATTTTAAATACTTGTTCTTCAAACCATTTTAGTATTATGATTTTGATTTAAAGCAATAAATACTTATAAAATATAATTATGTACATTAATGTTTATATAACTTACGTAAATTGGCCATGAATATTATGACATTCTCAAATTTCACATCCAAATCTCAAGAACATAAAAACCGATGATTTACCACAATACACTAACAAGTATACAGTTTCAGCATTATTGCTATACACATGAAATGTGACACAGAACAGTAAGCTCTAGAGTGAATAAACTCATCCAATTTTAACTTCTGTATTCACTGAAACCTTTACTCAATATTTCTAACTTATTACGAAAATACTAAAAATAAATTTTAACAATGTCCAAAGTGTGATGATGATCTCTTCTTTAAGATGAGGCAGAAATTGAGATCACAGCATTGAGGTAAGCAAGGCACTCAGTTGAAAAGGCAAGGACGAAGGAATTTACCAAAAAATCATCAATTGGATCAACTTTTGCCACACCAACCAGCCTGCAATTCCCCTCTTCATCCAATTTCTTCCCTTTTCCACTTTTCATGTCACCCTTTGATTCTTCAGATGTCAACACTATCTTCACCATTAGTGGTGGAGCTTTGTAGATACTCCCAACCGAAAACAAGAACTTGGCCTTGAATCCAAAATCAACCTAGCTTGTTACAAAGACAATTGTAACAGGAATGGAGGTAGTGGTAAGGATCACACTCACGCGTAATCTTCAAGAATAGGGGTAGTGGCAAGGATCACACTCACGGGTATGTATAAAATAATAGTCATATGCTTAAAGAAGTCCTATGAGTAGAGAGGTTAATTAATTTTGAACATTATTTGTATTGATCAACTTCAGCTAATTGTAGAAAAATCTTAACATTATATTTTGTAGTATGCACCCTAAATGGGTCATATACAAGATGCAATAGCATTTCAAGTTTTCAACCTTTGTCAGGATAATTTTATATCCACAAGTTAACGAGTGTTTCCTTTGAAAAGCAAAATATAATGTCATCCACACGTTTGTTCCAAATTCTTTGGTATATAAATTTTTTATTATATTTGAGAACATGGGAGGAATGTTAGGCTTATTGATCATGTCCAAGATATTCTCTTGTTATTTATATTGCTTAATTCTTCTAAAAAGTTTAAATTTTTACTAGTTATTCATTATCTTTTATTTTTTCTCATTAGTAATAATCATAATTCATAGCTCATGACTTTTTCATGTCAAATATCAAGACAAATGTATATTTTTTAAAAATTATTATCAGTTAAAATCCTTGTCAAATGACATGCATTCGTAAATTATTATATAATTTAAAATTAACCTTATTGGTATTTGTTAGATTAATTAATGGCGTTTATATTATAAATATGCCTAAAAAAAGTTCAAAATGAATCATCAATTTCAATTTGAAAACTGATAATGAATTTCACTACAACATACAAAATAAGGGAAAAATCATAAAAATTTCATTCCTCTAATGCATTCACGGCATTTAATTATTCTTTATAAATTTAAGAGCAATTTGATAGTCACAGATATTCAACCAAATATATTATGGAAAAGTATATGGAACCAAATCAGCCAAAAACTAAACAAAACCACATTAATTTATATTAATAATTAATTTTAAATTTTTCAAATTCAAAATTTAAAAAATTTAAAATTAATTAAGTAAACCTAATTAAAACCTATAAAAGCCTTCTTCTTCTCTCTCATATTAACCTACCCACCTCCAACAATCACAGACACAAACCTCTCTCAACATTAACTGATGCTAACAATAGAAAAAGAAAAAAAAAGGAAAAGAAAACTTTTCTCAACATAATGGGATCAAAATTAGATCCTCCAACTTTAGACTATTCAGAAAGATTCGATAGCTTCTCTGTATCAAATCTTAGATCCAACGTTGAGAGAGTCTTACGTTGATGGGATTCATTATTGGCTTCGTTCTTATTATTGTGATTGATTACTCCAATCATATATGGGTGTAAGAGAGCATAATTGGGATGTGCTTTAGTTTTGCCATTACTAGAGAAAATTGATGATGCTATTGACGATGCATTATTCATATTCATAATATTTTTGGAGCTCGATAATGTATTGCTTGCACTAACAGTGTCTGTTTCTTGCCCCTGCTTTTCTTACCTGCGCTTGTGTTGGGCGCGTGTAAGGTTAAGAAGGTGGATGGTGCTATGATGCTAGTGAGAATGATGGTGGATGATTGAGTTCCTATTTTGTATTTAACACACATGTTTGTAATTAGGAGTTTATTGCAGATGTTGTTTTCTGCGTTTTGGGATACTAGGTGTCCTCGTTTTAATGATTAAAGAGAATGTAAACTACACCATTATAGAATTATAAAAAAAATATTTATTTAATATGAAAAAAAATCATAATACTTAACAAAAGAAACATCTAATTATATTTTAGTAAAAATAATTAAATATCTATAAAATTTTAAAAAAATATAAAATTCTTAAAAAAATAGAGACATTCACATTTGCAATACAAAAAAATTTGAAAAATATATAAAAGAACATCCATTTAGTATGAAAAAGAACATTCTTACTTAGCAGAAGAAACATCCATATATATTAACTCGTAGTGATTTTGGATTCATCCAAAGATATTTGGCTGATTTTTGGCTAATACCTTTTTGGTTCCCTAGTATTGCTCATATATTATTCATTTTGTTCTTTTTCAAATTTGTTATGTTCCAGCATAATTCAAGATCTAATTTTAATAATATATTTCTTAAAAATTAAACTAAATACATAACTCTTTTTATGAAAATCAATAACTCCATCTGCTTCGATCTTTCAAGTGATAACACGGTAATGTTAAACAAAAGTCTTACTCAAAATTTCAAACTAAAATGAATATAAACAAGTGAAAAAAAAAAAAGATATTGTTTCTAGAGCAAAATTAAATCCTAATAAAAGACCATCATCAGTTTTCAATAGTATAATGCCATTCTCAAGGAGCAACCACAATTCTCCAAGCAACTTAGTCAACATTCTTTCGTCCAGCAGTCGAAGTTATTCTCCTACTCCTGAAATACAAAGGGATTTTTAGAATTTCTTAAATCAGATTTATGTTAAATCTATTTATTTATTTTAAAAGAGCTTCATATGTAATTGTTTGTCATGTGTTGGTGCTTTTTTCACTTGTCCAGAGGCGGTGCCAAAGAAAATTCTTGAGGTGATGAATGTGCCAAACTGGACTAGGGAAAATGTTGCCAGTCACTTGCAGGTTTGCTTTTCTAGCTATTTCACTTATACTTACATGATTTGCTTAATTGATAGAATTATAGTAATTCTCTATTTATGTTTATAGTTCTTTATATATGCTTGATAAGTTGATATGGAGCTACTGAAAGATAATCTAATATCTTAACAAAAAAAATTATGATTTTTATACCACTTTTGTTTGAAAAGTGGTTTTGATAAAATTGTTACGAAAAATAAATGTTGACACACAAAAAGTAAGATTTCTGTGACACTAAAAATAGAAAATAATAATACACTACAACTTTTTCAGGTTAAGGCAACATTTAAAAAGTGTTGCCTAAAAGCTGACAAAAAGTTGCTTTTGATCTATGACAACACTTTTAGACCTAAGACAACGTTTTTGGGCCGTGTTGCATATGCAGCCGTTGCCTTAGATAAAGGCAACACTTTTTTATTTCAAAAGTAACGCTTTTGAGAGCAACACTTGGTAAGTGTTGCTTTTGGTTGAAAAACAACAACACTTCAAATGTGTGTTTGAAACAACACTTTTGCAATGTTGTCTCTTCTCTCGTATTTTGGTCACTACTAAAAAGTGTTGCCTATTTGCAATAAAATGCAACTCTTTTACGTGTTGCTTATAAGTTGGAATTTGCAATACTTTAAAGTGTTGCCTATTAATTTTGAATATGCAACCTTTTAAAGCATTGCCTTTTCTTTTGAATATGCAGCCTATACAAGTGTTGTCTTTTCTTTTGAATATGCAATTTATACAAGTGTTGCTTTTTCTTTTGGATATGCAACCATACAAGTGTTGTCTAATATTCAAAATATACAACTAATAAAACGGTTGCCTTTTTGATAAAAATAAAAATTACTTTTGTAATAAAAAATACAAAAAAATAAAATTTACAATAAATTTTTTTGTTCATACATGTGTAATTATTTTAATTAACAAATAAATTTGTGCACAATAGAAAAAAATTATAAAAGAGACAAAATAACTAATAATAAAATTCTAATTAAAATAGATATTAAAAAGTTCAATTAGTATTTCAAATACATGTTCATCAATAATTCTCAACAAAATAATAAAATTCTTGTCTAACAATAATTGTCATAACAAAATAGTAATTAATATTTATCAAAAGGATGTCAATCTACTTGCATATTTTATATCTATGCTTGACTTGTCTTGTCCCATATGCTAAATCTACAAATAATACACAACAAAAAATAAGCAACTTATCATTAAAACTGAAAAATTATAATAAAAATTTCTTTATGATATTAATAAAAAATGATCAAAAGCTGCTACTTTACCAATAAATAATGATCAATGATCCATAAACAATGATCAAAAGCATAGGTAAATTCTGTGTTGAACAATTTATGTTGTACTCGCTGTGTCTCTCGCTCAAAGGATTAAAGACTTAAAAGTAAATAAAATGGGAAAGAGAAGTAATTAGGGTTGGGCAATGAGAAATTTAGATTTGATTGAAAAAATTCATAGAGAAGAACAATGAGTTAATGTATGTACTACATTAACAGTAAGTTATTAAGTTGAACAGAAAAGCTAGTGATCAAGTGAAATCAAAATTGAAAATTGAAAATTGGCCAAAGATAGGGCTAGGGATTCATTCTGAATCAAAATAGCTAGAGAGTGAAAAGAGGCAGAAGAGAGTACGTACCATATTTGTGTGAGATAAAGTAATGACAATGTTCCAGATATAGTGTATTAAACTATTAATTGATGATCTGAGAAAATAGCAGTTCACCACCAAATTTAGAGTATAGTTGCGAAATTGTAAAATAACATATAACCAAAGAAAAACACAACTAGTAAGTACTTAATTGTTGATCAGAGTTTCATAAATACTTCAGATTTACTCACTTATGTACCAGATATGTGCATTGTATAGTATTCGATACTCGTATTTATATTCATGCAACATAAACCATAAAGAGAGGTGTCATTACTTGCCTGTGATAGAGGCATTTCCCTCAAATATAGGAAACAAAAAGACAATTAGTAAAAGAGAAAAAATCGTAGTGAAAAAAAAACTTATTTTTTAAAATTTACCCGTGATTTCGTGTATGTATCTTTAGTGATGTTGTAGAATTCCTGCACATTCGAGGGTTGATTTTCTCATAATTCCTGAACATTGAGAAGTGAAAAAGCAATAATTAATTAATTAATTAATCAATTAATTAGAATTATGAAGTTTGATAAGATATATCATAAAAAAATTTATAGATAGGAATTTATCAATGTTAAAAATGGAGAGAAAAAGAATTTCTACTGCACACAACACATCACTAATTGCTTTATTTTCATGAAAGTTCTAAGTATAACAGTTTTGACCACTAACATGAATCCAAAGTATACTGAGAATTGAAGAACTTGTCAAAAAACTTTCTTGAACTTTGCTGAATGTATCAACCTCTTCCTCCTCCCTGAAGAAGTAAGTTCAATTAAGCAGAGTAAAAGAAAAAGTGAAGATAATTGGAAGCATTGTGAAAAATCTGGCAGCAAATTGATTGAACCGGAGGCATTCTCAGCCAACTCCAACACCTACAACAACTATGAATCTAATGTTAAATTTTCTAAATTGAGATTCCACCAACAATAATTAAATTCTAAGCCCTAAAATTGACATCATTTAGTGATTAAAGCACAAGCCGGCAAATACACAATAACAATAAAATATTGCAGTGATTTAATAGGATCATAATTAATTAAACAGTAATTTCTCATCAATGAAGAAAAATTATCATTACCAGAATTTCTCATCAACTTCAGCCATAACAAAGCTGAGTAAAGCAAGGAGCCTATCTGTTGTAGTGCATGATATAGGGGGAGAAAGAAGAGTAAAATAGAACATGCATCATTGAGTCCAGGAACTCTGAATTTAGATTATCTTCTTTGACATTGTTGGAGTTAGATTGATGATTCATGTAATTCTCCAAATCACTAATATAATCTATTATATAAGCCAACCACCTAAACAAAAAACAAGACAAGAAGTCATCTGATTAAAGGGGGAAAAAACAAAAGCTGTTGCAACGAGTCCAAGGTAATCTTGAAGTTTAATAGCCAAGTTTTGGTTCGAAGTTTAGAAAATAAATAAATAACAAACTGAATCACAATGTTGAAGACAACATTCCTTTCTCGTATATAACTGTTTGTATCATTGAGCCATAGCCAAGAGTCAAAGTATGAAAAATATACTCACATCATTGAAATTCATGGAAAGATGTGAGTGCTCAACCATGAAACGCACCTAGCCATGGAAACATAGGGAAGAGAAAAATGTATGATCATGGGATGGTACAAATGATCTTAGGGAACTACCAAAAGGTACCAAATGGTATTTAGGCATGAATAACTGACTCAAATAATTTAAATGTCTCCCTCTTATAATCATAAGTTCACCCCAAATATGTCCTACTCCTCCACAAAGAGTTGTGTTCATAAAAAATAGTTAAGGGGTGCATTTCTTTATGTGCTACTATATCTTTAATAAATTTTCTTGTGTGTATTTTATTAAGAACAGTCCTAAATATATTGAATTATGGAAATGGAACAAGAATTAAGCAATTTCCAGAAGCAAAGGAAGAACCAAAACAAGGAGCAGTACCATATAGGATAGAGCTTGTAGTCTTATTGAACGTAGATGCAGAGCTCGTTCATCTTTGCCCACTTCTTGAGCCAATTGGCATAGTTTAAGTATAAAACCCTCTAAATTGAACATGTATGTACCATCTATCTATTTTTAACTCAAAAAGTCAGAAATACAAAAATTGTTCCTCTTAGAAAAGAAAGCAAATATATAGGGCTAAAACATGCAATATCTATAGAAAGAACTCTGGTTTTTCTTTTTGAGCTAAGGGGTACCCACTTTTACTACCAAAATTAACTTCCACACAGATACTTTTCAAAGGAATTTCATATCGCTGCACAGTATCCACGGAAACCAATCATACAGTGATGTTAACCCTAGGAAAGGTTTAATTACCAAATACATGGCATTCTATAAAATCAATAAGAGAGTTGCAGGCTAATATCCTGATTTCATCTATTCGAGACTATTCTAGAAGAGTCCAAATCATCACTAATAAACTACTGGCATATAGTGACCTGCAAAATAGGAGTATCACTTGCATACTATTACATATTCTGATTATTTGAAATCGAATGAAGTGGCAATCCAACAATCAAAATCAAACGAACCAAAGCTTTATAGTACAGCAAAAATTGGCTGTCTGAGACTGGTTCAAAACATTTGGCAAACTAAAAAAAAAGTAAAACCACTCATTAGGAGGGAATTTATCAGAATAATGACAATTAGTTTAATTACAATATATGTGCCACTGAACTTACATCTGCTCCTTACATGACGATAAGAATTTCCTATATATGCACAAGACAAATTTATTTGAAGGATTTAAGTATTGCACACCACATGGCAAGTTGGGAATCTATTCAGGAGATTTTAATTAGGCATTACAAAAGCAATATATTTTTTATGCAAGTTATGTTCAATTAAGTTAATTGCCAAAAAACTTAGACCACTATATGTATATCACTTAGCATGAATTTAAGAAATTAATACCATTGAGTCTGGAACTGGAGAATCTGTGTGCAAAATGGAAGAATCTCCTCATTGTTTTTCATCAGAAGAAAGAAAACCTTGGCAGGAGCATCAGCAACTCTGAAAGCTTCTGCGGTTGCCCATACTAACCACAAGCTAGGGAAAACACTAAAAATTCAGCACAAGAAACTCAGAAAAGACGCACATCATGATGATGAAAGTGAAAATAGAAAGAAAAGAAAAAATACACAGTACATACAGTTGTTTCTGAACATGTTTAGGCCTCGAACCTCAAAGCAAAGCATTATATGCTAGCGACTCAAAAAAGCATATTCAATAAGCACATACACTTGACCCTCTCAAAGAACATATATACATCCTAAATACATTCCTCAATTTCCCCAATCTGAGAATAGAATTAGCTTCCTAAGATTATGGAGGAGAAAAAAACTCTAACCTGAGACATGATTGCAGCGAGCAGTGAGGATTACAGCAGAGACGGCTCAAGCAGAGTTAAATTTCGGGAAGAGCGGCGGCAGCCTCCAACAACTCCGGTGAGATTCCTCAACGACATGGTGGCAGGAGCTTCGGCGGTGCTAACCAAGGCTTAACGGCGGCAGGAACGGCGGCGGTCGAAGCTCAGCAACAACAAAGACCAAGCGCGGAGGCGACTCTACACGCGATGGTGACAACGACGGCTTCACCTCCTCCGCGTGTGCTCTTTCTTCTCCATTCGTGGCTATGGTTCGCGCTCCCTTCCGTTCGCAGTTCTGTTTTCGACGCGGCTCAAGGACGATCGGCAGCGACGACCAGATCTCCAGCGACGGCAAGAGGATGCACGACGGTGCTTTCTCCCTCCCAGTCCTAGCTTGCGCTCAAACTCTCTCCCATGGCTCCCTCCGCGAACGCTCTCTCTCTCTCTCCACGGTTCGACAACGACGCGACGGCGGCGGTGAGGCCCAGCGCGCCAGCGTGGTCTTCTTCTCCACTCTCCTTTGCTTTCCCCAGATCCCTCTCTCCGGTGATGGTGGTGCGGCGGCAAGACACAGCACGGTCCCTCCTCCTTTCCCGATCTCCCTTCTCCCTCGGACTCCCCCCTTTCTTCTTTATTCGTTTCTAATTGTTGGAGTTAGGGTTTCTAATTAAAAATAGGGCTTGCAATTTTGTTTTGAATTCTAAGGATTTGAATCAGTAAATTAATAAATAATATATAAATTATAAAGATGTATTTTGTGTTAAGTTAAAAGAAGGAAAAAGTATTTTTTGTTAAAATATTTGGAGAAAAAGTCAAAATTTTAGAGAAAAATTTTAATTTATTTTTGGCAACATTTATAACGAGAAGTTTATTAAAAATTTAAGAGTAACACTTATAAAGTGTAATATATAAATATCACAAATATTGCTTATTTAATTTATAAAAGCAACACTTTTTATTTTTACTCTTAATTGATCAAAAGGAATATTTATGGTCTGTTGTTCAAAAAAAGTTGCAACAGCTTTATTTTTATATAACAAATATTAAGTGTTATCTTTAATTAGTTTAGACAACATTTTTTTAGTGTTATTTGCAATATATGTTGCAATAGCTAAGAAATGTTGTAGTGATAATTTTTTTAATTTTCTCTCTGTGTATTTAATTTTTATCTTTATCCAGTTAACTTCTTTAATTTTTTACGAATATAATTAAAATAGACAATATTTTTATGCAATTCTTTACTTTTTATTATTAAAGTCTTTTGACTTTTGATTTTATTATGAAAATAATAAAAATAAATCAATAATTAAAAAGAATTTCACACATTCGGAAAAAAAATTCTAAAAGCTTATTAATTTAGTAGTTAGAATTTTGATTTAACATTTATAATCTTTAGATATTATAATTTTGAATGAGTTAAATAGTCAATTTTAAAATATTTTTACTTAAAATTTTATTATAATTTTATATTTTATGTATTTAATTTATTTTTTAGATTTTATGTAAACCCTAAAATCTCAATTTTACATACCTTGATATGTATACATAAGTCCTAATTTCAATATGAATGTGATACCCTAACAAAATTATGCATCCAAATAAAATTCACAAAAACTAATTATTGACTTTTTGTGTTGTTTTCATTTTTATCATATCACCTTATACGAATCTAATTCGATGGTACTATATGGTATTACTATAAAAATTATTGATGTTGGTGAAATACTATCTAACTGAAAAGTCTTGTTTGACATAATAAAGGAAGCCACAAGTTTGCTTCGAAGCAAAAACTGAAATTTTTTTATGAATCATTAGCTCAAATATGTGTACTTGGGTTTTCATTGGTGTTTGGTAACATGATAAAAGTTAGCTATTTTCTAGAAAGAATTCGGATTTTATTTTTGCGGCTCACTACTCATAGCATGCAAGAGGTATATATACCATGAATTGAGATTATTTGTGTTGGTGAGAATTATTATTTAACTTTTACATTTTTTCACCATAAGAAGAATAATAATGTAACATTCTGAAACAATAAGTGCTAACGTTTATGCATGCATACGCATACAGAATTACCGCATATTTCTGAAAAAAATTTCAGAGAAAGGGATAATTGCAGGAATATCTGAAAGAACACTAAGGTCAAGGTTCGTTGCTGAGCTTCCAATTAAGATGATCAGAGCATTACAAGCCTTATATGAGAAGCTTAATAATAATTATTATTATATAACTCCCTTACCCATTTCATTGATCCAAGCTCTCCTTGATTACCATCACCCTTACAACCCTAATTTTCCTTACCTCATTCCAACCAATAATAACACAGCCTTGAACCAAGTCATGAGTCTTGGAGTTGCACCCCAATTCCTTGGACCAAAAGCTCCTATTGGTAATGCCAACAACAACACTATGATCCACCATCAGCTTCCAATTAATGCTCCATATGATCCAGTAATGCATCATCAAAACTATGCCAATCACCAATGGGGATTAACAATCATCAGCAGCAGAGGTATGATCCAAGAGTGTATCATCAAAGCTATGATCTTGGAACGGGAAACATGGTTTCTTTGGGAAACCCTAATGTTAATAATAACATTCCCATGATGAATGCTGCTCCTTCTTGTTATCCTAGTGTTCCCCCTGCAGGAATTCACAATCAAATGAAGTATAATTATGGTGTCCAAGGCCATGGAGGGTTCAATGGTGTTGGTGGTGCAACTACTAATGCTGTTCCTGTTCCTGTTCCTGTTCCTATTTCCATTTCCAATAACCACTATAATAGTAATGTTAACGGATTTGGATTCATGGATGGAGCTCCTATCAATAATGTCAACGTGGGAGCTTTTGGGAATAATGGAAATTATCCTGCTTCGATTCAAGGATGTTATGTTCCTCCTGGATTCTATGCTTCTCCGCCTTCTCCTCCTCCTCCTGCTGGATATTATGCTCCTCCACCGCGGCCTCCTGCAACCGCGGCTAACAATAATGGAATTATTATTGCAGCAGCACAAAAGAATTCAGGAGGGATCCAAGACAAAGAATTGCCTCCGCTTGTTGAAAGCCCTTGCGACAGCAATGAAGAACACTCTAAAAATGCAAGTGCAATCAATGAGGATCAGAGTATTCTAGATGATGATGATTACGTTCTTTTCAAACTTCTCTTCATGCTAGAGGACATGCATATATATTCTCAAAGAGGTACATGAGTTATTTAAAAATCAAACTTATATGCATGGATTTAACTTTAATGCATGCCTATCTGCTACTTTTATATTCTCAATTAACCAAAATCTTTGATTGAATTCATTTGCCACATTATCTAACTCTAGTACTATTTTATGTTACTACATTAAAGGATTACCATTACTCTTTAAAATTATCAATGGTACAATATAGAATTTGGAAGATCATTGCCTATGAGGTAGTAATTTAGATAAACATTTTGTACGGAATAATGTAAGCTATCACTTGCAATATAAACGTAGATTATTTGAAGAGTTTAATTTTGATGCACTAATTTTATACCGTTATGTAATTACATTTGTTATTTTGGATGATTATTTACACGAATAATAAAAAAGATATATATATGATGTATAAAAAATAGTAAATGATCATATTATCCTACAAAATATATATATATATATATATATATATATATATATATATATATGAGATGTGCAAAATAATTTCTTGTCTTAAAATTAATTCTGGCTAGTAAGATAAAATTTAAAATTATTTTTCATTTTCTTATTCAAATTTAAATTTAAATTTAAATTATACTCATACTTGTATCACTTTCAGATACAATGCAATAATCACAATTCCCCTTTAATCTCTCTTCGCATCTTCTCACTCAGTTTCTGCTCTTCGCTTGAATCACCAGCTTGTGACACTTTCACAATCCAATGCAACCGCCACAGCCACTTCTCCTTTATTCTGCTTTCTTGACATAATTTTAGACTGATTTAGTTCAATTTTCATTACAGCTTCTATGGCAAGAAAGATCTATCTGAGAGGCGGTCTTGGTGTTGGTGCTTTCAAGAGGATTTATGGTGGTAGCCAGAGGAATGGAAGCTGTCCCCCACATTTCTGCAAGAACAGTAGTGCTAAAACAGCCAGGAAGTATGACCGTCATTGAGGTTGATCCAAAAGGTTAAGTTGTGTTAAAGTATTTCGTCATAAGTTGTGTTGGGATTCAACAATCTGCCTCAACACTTCATCTTTTATGTTATTTCTTCGTCAAACACAAAAGAACATAAGAATGAACATATTACCTTTCCTTTCAGTAATAAATATTTATTTTCATCTTGGTTCTCAAATTGATTTATGCCAATTGTATTTCAAGGGTAGGAGAATGACATCATATTATTGAGAAATGATGATGACCCTCTACTAGGATTTAATTTTGGAGACAGTATCTTTTTTTTTCTCCACCTGTCTATATCCATTTTAGTTTGGAGTTTTGGGTGAAGTTTTTGTTTAACATTACCGTGATATCACTTGAAAGACTGAAACAGACGGAGTTATTGATTTTTACGAAAAGAGTTTGACATTACTAAAATTGAATCTTAGAATTATGCTGGAGCATCAGAAGTTTGAGAAAGAACAATAAATAGTAAATTTGGTTGAATATTGGTGACTATCAAATTGCTCTTAAATCTATGAAAAATAATTAAATGCCCTGAATCCATTAGAGGAATGAAATTATAATCAATACTAATGGGAAAAAAACTAAAGGTAATGAATAAGTAAGGAAGCATTTGGTACAATGGCTATCTATTGATGAAGCTTTAAGGCTTTTATGCTGATTAAGATTTTTTTGAATGAGGGAGATTATTAAAATAAGAATGATGGTATTATAATGTAAATTCATACAAAATATAATTAAAAAAAAAACATGTAATTTTAATGAGTAGTAGGTAATGATAAACATACTAACTATATGATCAATTAAAAAGAGTAGATAGTGAACATATTAACTACAATGATAATGCTAATTACTTTGATTCATAATATTGATTTATAAAATATTAAAAACTCTAGGAATAGATATTTGTGTCCATCGAATGTATTATACTAGATAAAATTATATATAGTGTTTATTTTCTTAGATTAAACAAAATTAAAATACATTATTGTCTCGTGTCTATGAAATAAAACGAGAATATTATCAAATTTAAATTATTGGATTAAGAATCTGTTGTATAGTCTTTTTGAAAGTTCTTAATTAATTAAAATTATGTACGATTTATTAAACAAAATAATAATATCGAAAATATATTTTAAAAATGAACCAACCAAACATATTCTTATTATTTTTGATATTTAAAAATGAATCTTCTTTTCATAAAATAATTGTATTTTTTAAAATGTGAAAAATAAAAAATAAAAATAGAAAACAAAAATAGAAAATATTTTTACAAACCAATCAATTCCTAATTTTACTTTCAGTGCGGTTTGAATTAGATGATTTTTTTTAAAAAAATTGATTCAATTTCAAACGGTTTGGATTGGATTGAATTTACAATTTTATAAATTAAAAAAATTAAATATACATAACAAGTTTCAATATAATGAGGATCAATAGCAGATGCCCTACAGTTAGGGGTGTAAGTTACCGAACCGGACCGAAAATTACCGCAAAACCGAACTGAAAATTACAACAACCGACTTAAAAATCGAAAAAATCATTTTTTTTTGACAAAATTGATCGGTTCGGTTCGGTTTTCGGTGGACTCGATAGAAACCGAACCGAACTGAAGATATGCATACATTTCAATGTTTTAACCATTTTAACCTTTAACCTAACAACAAAAATCCCCAACTCCTAACCATTTGAATGTTTTACTCTTATTATTTCAATTTATTGACTATTTTAAACCTCTAATTATTGTGATTCGTATTCTTCTCATTAGAAATTAAAAACTGAAAAAACCAACCGAACCAAATCGTTGTTGGTTCGATTCGGTTCGGTCGGTTGTTGTAAAAGCAGCAAACCGAACGGTTGTGCGTCTGTAGGAACCGAACATATCGGCTCGGTTGGTTTTTGGTCCAAAATCGAACCAAATCGAACCGATAACACCCCTACCTACAGTCAGCCATCTACTTTTTGCAGACAATTCTATACTCTTCTGTAAAGCGAATGGAGAGACTTGTCAGAGACTACTTCAGGTATTGAACACCTACAAACACCTTAGTGGGCAGCAGATTAATTTTCACAAATCCTCCACCTTCTTCAGTAAGAATACCCCCTTCCCCCTCATATAAGAGATGAATTAGCCCATATTTTACAAATTCCACATGTAAGGAACCAAAACAAGTATCTGAGGTTGCCAGCAATAATTAACATATCTAAGAGGAGTACGTTTAATTATATTAAAGACAAAGTGAAACACAGGCTACAGAACTGGAAACTGTAAAATTTTTGAAGACCCTTGGATTAGGAATTTCAGGCCTATCTCAGTCTACCAACAACAGAATATAAGCTCAGATATTATATGGGTGAATCAGCTACTCAAACAAAACAGAACATGGGATGCACAATTAATTCAGTCCATCTTTAATCCAGATATTGCAGCAAGCATTTTGCAAACAACAATTAATGAAGGGGAGGATATGATTATCTGGGCAAATGAGAAATCAGTCCACTACTCAGTAGCATTGGGGTACCAAATAGCTTTCTTTTTCTTACATCCTCCAATTGATCAGCTCCCTGAAGTCTATAACCAAAAGAACATTTGGAACTCAGTCTGGGATCTGCAATGCCCCTGAAGGTAAAGATCTTCATCTGGAGGCTACTTCACAACGGGATTCCGGTTCGACAGTGCATCCAAAGCAGATTCCACTTCGTACAGGACGTGTGCCCTAGGTGTGGAGGAAAAGGAGAGACAGCTCTTCACTGTTTAGTGCTTTGCCCATTTGCAAATCAGACTTGGCAATTATCCAACCTCAACGTGGCATCAACAGTTAACAACAATCAAGAAATGTGGCGATGGTGGTCGAAATTGAGTGAGCTTGCACAACGACAATCGCAAGGAAGGAATGAATTGGCATTGGCGGCTATGCTAACTTGGACAATCTGAAAAGGAAGAAACGCTAAAGTCTTTGAAGGAAAGGACGTTCCTCCTCACCAAATGTATGCTCAAGCTAATGAACTTCACTCTGAATATCAAACGCACAAACTCCACTAATTTTTTCACTAGCTTTCTTTAGTTCAGACATGCAATCTAATCCTACCTTTTCATTTCTTTCACTAGCTTTCTTTAGTTCAACAATGTAACTTATATTGACTTTTCCTTTTCCCGGTTAGGTTATTATGTTTTGATGTAAGGGAATTTTGAAAAATTCCTCTCTTATTAATTGTTGTCCAAGTATGGACCAAACGACAATAATGTACTCATTTTATATGATGAAATAAATATTGTCTATTTTAGGGGAAAAAATAAGTCTCAATATAAAATTTTAAATAAAATTATAAGTTAGTTAAAATAAATAAATAAATAAATAAATAAATCTCATTTTGAACATAAAATATTTACTAAATAATAATAATACATGAATAATATAAAAATGTATAACAAATTGAACATATTAATAAATAAAATTATAAATATAATAATAAAATAATAATATTATAACATATTGTGCAGTTTTGATTAGATCGATTTTAAGAAATAGATCAGAAATTCAATCTGAATGCCCTTTTTCCCTTGCTGCTGCAACTGTTGATGGCATGGTGACGTTGCTAGATGTTGCCACAATAAAAAGAATGAAACTAAGAAGAAAGCAAAACAAGAATTAAGTTGGAACTTCAGTGGGTAAGTTTACAAGTTCTTGATTTTGTTTGATAGCAATTGCCAAAAATTCTTCAGAGCAGCTTTAGAAAGCCACACTCAAACTTATGATCTATTAATATCATTCAATAGCATTATGGTAATAATATATAATATATATGTTTATTCAGGAGACATTTTTTTTTAAAAAAAATATAGTATAAGTATAATATAATGAAAACAAGACCAGTGCTTAATATCATTCAGATGCAGGTGCATGATGCTTAATATCTATCTGTGTAACTTAAAATGGTAAGGAGCTGAATTTCCATCAAGTGCTTTGTCATAAAAGTATGCTCTGTAATCCTGCAATAACGTTTCCCCATCAAGAGAGAAGGATTATCTTGAGACAATAGCTCCCTTATGGGGGCATAGATTCTTGTTGATGGAGACTGGAGATAGAATGATCATGAGTGATGAACATTGCTATTTCTAACAAATATACTACTCTGGACAACATACATTCATCTCTAAGTAGCTTTAGAAATGTGAATATGATGTGTTGATATAGCAAGTGTTTGAGCCCTATATTATGTTCTTTAAAACCATATTTAGTGATATCTTTTTTTTACCTTTGCAACAAAAAATGATAAAGAGCAGAATTGCCACCAAGTCCCTTGTTATAGTAATAAGCATTAAAATCTTGTAATGATGTATCCCTATAGAGAGGGGGTTATCTTGTGAAAGTAACTCCTTGATGGGGCCATATATTCTTTGTGATGGGTAGTTATCAACAGTGAAGAAGCATGCAACTGATACCCTTGGCCCTCTATGATTTGCCACAACACGGTGCTCCACGCTTTTCAATTTGTCATCAGATATCAGCTGCAAATGGTAACATAAATTAAGATTATTACACGATATATAATTCTGCTCTAATTACATTATAAATTATGCATCTATTGGAAAGGATTCACATGTCATAAACGGTAGTCCAGTGCTTAAACATCCTGTCAAAAAAGTGTAATGTAGGTGCCTGAACTTAATAATTGTATCGATGGCTGATTCCACGGAAGATTCACACGTCATATAGAGAACAAAAAATTGAGATTTAAAATGATCAAATATAGGGTTGAAATGAAATATCATGTCTCTATAAAAACTGAAAGATTTTAATAGATTAGAAAAATAGTGGACTCACTTGCAGCATATCTCCAATGTTAACTACCAAAGCAGCATGAACAGGGGGAACATTGATCCACTGATTTTGCCACAAAACTTGTAGGCCACCAATGTGATCTTGGAGCAGAATTGTGAGAAAGCCAGGATCTGAGTGTTTGGTAGTGCCAAGAGTGAGTTCAGGCTGAGGACATGGTGGATAATAGTGACACAGAATTGAATGCCCTTTTGCACAATCTATGCTTTCAAGATATTCAGGATTCAGTCCAAGTGCTTCTGATAACAATCCAAATAAAAGGCTCCCCAATACCTTTATCTGCCTTGAGTACTCCATTATTGCATCCCTGCAAATCAGTTTTATTTCATAGCTAAACTATACAGCATAAGTACCCAAAATTTTGGTTCCCTCTAAATCAAACCACATTTTCCTAAATCATATTAGTTCACATCCCACAACTTTCTACTTATATCCTCCCTTGGTTCCTCACAATATCTCTCGGCTCGGCAGACCAAAAACTAATCCATTGTGAGTAGCTGCATATAAGATCCCCTCCGACCAAAGTGTCGCTAGATATTATAATCTTCTAATCAAGTATATGCAACTCGAGTATCGAGAATAAAAATAGTTTCCATAAGTAAATACATAATCTTGATAAATTAATTGCAAAATGTTATTCTGAATATAAAAGTTATATTACGAACCTACAAACCAAATGCAATTCCTGAGGATGAAGAGGATCAGGACCCATAACACAGAACAGTGTGTCTCTCCAATTAGCATATCTCGTTCGATACAAATCAAAGTTGCTACCATACTTCACCTTCTTCATCTTATCCCTCGTGTAATACTCTCCCTTCACCTCCTGTGGCAACTCGTGGAACTCACGCGCCGCAGTCAGCGTTTCTTCCAGCACCTTCAATGGCACCCCATGATTCACCACTTGGAACAGCCCTACCGTCTCCGCCGCCTCTCGAACTGCGGCAACCACTTTGGAACGGTCTCCGGAGACACCCTTGAGGTCGATGACCGGAATCGTAAACTGGGACGGAGTCTGGTTGTCGGCGGCGAGTTCTTCCGGAGGGCGGATGAAGATTTGTGGGAGTTTGGTGATGCCAGAGTCAACGAGGCCCTTGACGCCAGCTTTGGATTCATCGAAGGACTTCAGTTGCTGGAGACGATTGTAAGATGTTGAAACTCCGCCGGTGCCGGCGACAGACATTGTTGGAGAGTGCAAAATGCTTCTAATCTTAAAAAGATTTTATTTTCTGACAAAATAGCTTTTGAGAAGAGATGATATTTTGGACTTCTAAAATAATTTCAATGTCATAAATTCCAATTTCTCTACATAGTCCTTCTCTTTCTCAGCATCCTTCTTGAATTTGGAGGCACTAGGAGTGTATATGGGCCGGATCACACCAGGTTTAGTGAATTATAGACCGAGCCTAATTTTTAGACCCTAATCCGACTCTAAACTCAATGAAATTCAAGCACCTTTGGGCCAGGTGAAAACCGGGTAAAAACTGGATAAAAACCGGATCTTTAGCATGTAAAAATCAACTAATCTTTAACCATGATTTCACAATTCACATAGTAAAATTCACTTAGAAAAATATAACAAGAACCAACCATTGTCTAAAATTAAAACATAACTACAATCAATACTAATATTATCTAATAACACCAAATATTTAAATCAATACAAACAACACAATATTATGCATTAGTCTAAAATTTTATGCATTTTAAACATAAAACATTAACTTATAGTCTTATAATGACTAATAACACAAAATATTAAGGTTTACAATACTTAAATTTCACATAAGAATAGTTATCATCCATCACTAATAACACAAAATATTAATTGTGTATGATAAACGGGCAACTGGGCCAAGTTCGGGTGACCCGAGCTATGGCCCGAACCCGACCCGAAATAATGACCGGGTCTATTTTTTAGACCCTTACCCGACCCTAAACCCGATGAAATCACACCAAATTAGCCCCTAAAAGGTTCGGGGCCGGACCGGGTCTTCGGGCCGGACCGGGTCATGAACACCCCTAGGAGGCACCATCTTTGGAGTTATCTGTCACAGTTGACTTAACAGGACCGGCAATATTACCAGTCATATATCGCCATAATTTACGTCCTTTAAGAAATCATAGCATAGCTTCAACCCAATGTGCACAGTTGGAGCCATTAAGAATAACAATGATAGGCTTAAAAACATCTAATTTTTTCATAATAATAAAAGAAATAGCAAAGAAAAGAAGAAAACTGCAAATTCGGGGTAGGAAACGAGAAAATGGAGCGCAGAATCGGAAAGAGCTCACCAAAAAACCTTAGGGAGGGTCTCACTTGTCCGCCACGTCAGCAGGCACGTCAGCGCCACGTCAGCGAACAATGACATGTGACGGCACCTGAGAGGAGGGAGAGAGACACGCTGGCAGCGAGGTGGAAGCGCGGGTCGGATCAAGCGTTCGTGGGTCGGCCAAGGATAGCTTCATTGCAACAAGTGGCAGCACCAGGAGCGTTGGATTTGCACCGAGATCAACTGCTGCTGAAAGGCTAGAGGGCGAGGAGGGATCGCGTCGCGACACGTGGAGCGCGAGAATCGTTCGATTGGAGCCGAGATCCAACGGCTGCTGAACCTTCTGAAGGAGAAATAATGGAGGCGGGCAACAAGATTCTGGCGGCGCGTCTGGTGGCTGATGGCGGCAATCTTGGCGGCGTTGAAAAGCTGACAAAGAGAGGAACACGATGATGCCGGAGGTGACGAACCAAAGCGTCAAAAACAGATCGAAAAACGAAAGGAAACAGGCACGGTCGGATGAGAAAAAGCTATGAGCAAAAACTCATTGAAAAAAAAAACCTTAGACTCTTGATACCATGTTAAAAACAAGAGACTGAGAGAGTGATCTAAAAAGTGTATTATTGAGTGTGATAAAAGGTACAATATACAAGGAGTATTTATAGGTACTAAATGAATCAAAGTAATAAAGACATAGAATCTTATAATTAATATATAGATATACTATATAAATATAAACTATGCTAATTGATCTAAATTGATTATAATGATTCTCTAACAAATTTCAATGTCATAAAATTAACCAAATTTAGGTGTTTGAAGACCAAAAAATATTTTTATTTTAAAATTAATTTTGCCAAAATTAAATTGAGTTCAATGAAGATATGATTTAATTTCTATCTAGTTATGCCAGAGTGAATAGTACATACTTTTCTTCGGTTACTTTCATATCCTTCTTAAAATGAGCGTTTTTTATTATTGATATCATTGTTAAATTCATCATTTTCTCAAACATCAAAAAAAAAAATTACTCAAAATAGTGAATAGTCATTATTCTAGTGGTAGTAAAATTTCATAATTTTAGTCACGACAACTCATCTTTCAACTACAAAATATGACCCAAATTCTCCTTTGTATGTCAAAATTTAACATGCATAATTTTATTTATGTCCCAAGTTAGGAGCTATTTATGAGTATGAAGTATTGATCTAAGTGGAATTCCATGCCATAATTAACCCATTAACTTAAAATGGGAAAGAGCTGAATTGCCATGGTCGAGCAGGCCCTTACTATCATAGTAAGCAATGAAGTCTTTGAGTGATGTATCCCTATACACTGGAGGGTTATCCTCAGACAAGAGTTCATTGATGGGGCCATACATTCTTCTTGTTTGGTGAAGATGAAGAGTGAAAAAGCATGCCACTGATACTCTTGGCCCTACATGATTTGCAAGTACACGGTGCTCCACACTCTTGAATTTGTCGTTGGACATTAGCTGTAGTATGTATTCATATTATAGCACTAGTCTAATCATGCATTTTCAACTCAATTTAAAAGAATTGGACTTACTTGTAGCAAATCTCCAATGTTGACTACTATAGCTCCATGAAGAGGAGGCACATCAATCCAACCATTTGGGGTCAAAACTTGGAGGCCACCAATGTGATCTTGAAGCAGAAGAGTTAGGAAATCGGGATCAGAGTGTCTGGTAGTTCCCATGGTGAGTTCTGGCTCAGGACATGGTGGGTAATAATTGTATAAAATTGAGTGCCCTTTTGCACAATCCAAGCTTGCAAGATGCTCAGGCTTAAGTCCAAGTGCTTCTGATAGCAATTCAAATAACACCTTCCCCAAACCCTTCACTTGCCTTGAATATTCCATTGTCACTTCCCTGCAAATTAAACTAGGTAGTTATGTACTCTGAATTAAAGATTGATGTTACCTAACTAATTTTTTTAACCAACATCAGCTAACGTTTTTAAATCATTTTATTTATAAATTTTAAATTATAAATTTAAATATTAAATTTCTTAAGGTTAACTAACTAAAAGTTAGTTTATAACCAATCTGAATTGATAGAGTAATCAGGTTACTTATCCACTTAAACAAGTGTTGAGAATTTGAATTAAATCTCATTTTATACATACAACAAACTATGCCAATAAAAATCTTTAAATAAACTCCAAATTCACAACAAATTAGTACTTAACCTCATACCACACCATGGAAATAAAAAAAAAAGTTAGTTTACCAACTTTTGAGTGAATTAATTACTAATTAAATCCATAGGATACAAGATTAATCAGTAATTACCTACCTGCATGGGGGAGGCAGTTCTTGAGGATCAAGGGGTTCAGGGCCCATAACACAGAACAGTGTGTCTCTCCAATTAGCATACTTTGATTGATACAAATCAAAGTTGCTAACATACTTCACTTTCTTCATCATCTCCCTTGTGTAGTACTCTCCTTTCACCTCCTGTGCCAGCTCGTGAAACTCACGTGCCGCTGTCAGCGTCTCTTCCAGAAGCTTCACGGGGATCCCGTGATTCACCACCTGGAAAAACCCCACCGTCTCCGCCGCATGTCTTACGTCCGCCACTACTCCGGCGCGGCCTCCGGAGATATCCTTGAGGTCGATGACTGGGATCCTGAACTGGGTCGGTGTCGGTTCTCCCGGAGATGGGTCGCCGGCGGTAACCTCTTCCGGGGAGCGAATGAAGATTTGTGGGAGTTTGGTGATGCCGGAGTCAACGAGGCCTTTGACTCCGGCTTTAGATTCGTCAAAAGCCTTCAATCGTCTCAAGCGGTCGTTGATTGCGGGATTTTCGGCCCCGGCGACAATCATTGTGGTTGTGACACTGTGACAATGATGAGTGTTGCAAGATTGACCTTTATCTCTCTCTGGTCTTTTTTTTATATTGGCATATCGCACGTGCTAATGCTGACTAAGGTTGTAATTAGCCTCACCTCTCACGTGATGTAAGGTGTTGGTAAATTGAATTGAATTATATGTTAGTTCAAACAGGGTTCAATTTCAAATCTATTGCCACATCATTCGCAGAATTTGTAGATTTTATATTCTTTTCTTGAGTATTGTTGCAACTATTTTTTCTCCATAAAAGTCTAATGCGAACATTCATATGGCAGTTTTATAACATAGGAGTGATTTTTGATTGAGAAAAAAATAAAATTTGTTATGAAATTCAGTGTTTAATGAATGGAATAATATGAGGAGCTAATGAAATACTTGTACAATGTGTATAATAGAAGTTTATGGAGTATTAGAGATATAATCATTAATGTTATATTTTTTTATCAGCGGAAATTTTTGAGATGAGTAGTATCATGACATGGTATAAAAGCGCTAGATTCGAAAGGTCAAAAGTTCGTTTTGTACAAATAGTATGGAGGATGTTCATTTTGTAACTTAATAACCCATTGTACACATTGTACAAATAGTCCATTATCTTTCTAGTAAGATCCTAAATGAATTATATATATACTTCACTAAGCTATATTATCACAGCAAATAGCTCCAAATTAGTAAATTTTAATTAATTTAACAACAAACTAAATTCTCCCAACTAACTTAATTAACTTTACGTTAATATGGGATGCCCTGCATGCTTGTGTACGAGACTACTGTATATGACATGAAAAAATTGTAAAACTTTATGAGACACGAAAATTTTTGTAGAGAAATACTTCGAATAGAGATTTAATTATATTTTTTTTTTGTGGAAATAGAGATGGGACAAAATTTCTCTGAAGCAGGCGCTCGAACTAACAGAAATTTCATTTTATCCCGCTAATTTTTGAAATTTATAAATTTACTTAATTGTCTTTAATAGTTTATATCTCATATATGTTAGAGAGAGAAAGAGAGACCAAAATTTTCTAATCCTCATTTGCATAGCCCTTCTTTAATTTATAGATCCCTAACATCGTCCATACTCTATCCAACTTCTCTGCAGCCTCGCCATTCTCCCATCTCACCACATTGTCACCCCCTCACCGTTTTATCACCTTCTCCACGTCGTTCTCTATATTCATTGCGTTCCTTTCTACAACTCTATAGTCGTGTTCATTCTCCTCTCTACTACCGCGTCTCCCACCTCATCCACTGCTAAGTGTTCTAGTTTGCCGTGGCGTCCCTCACTGTGTCATTTGGAAAGAAGTCATCATCTTATCGTTTAGACTTTTTGTATAAAATTTTATTGATTTTGTATAGGATGGATACTTTCAATTTTATTCCTATGAAAATTAATAATTAGTCAGAATTATTAGAGAAATGAAGAATCAAGTCCCAGCAGGAAATAGGACCCTATAAAAAATGAAGATGGAGAACAATATTCTCCCATAGCAGACAATGAAAATGGGGATATGAAGCAAATCTGAGGACGATAATGGAGAGTAGAAAGGCATCTCTCGCTCCGTCCTATCCAGTTGACATCCCTAACACAACTAGAAAATGGATTAATACAGACATATTTAGTCTTTATTATAGACGAATTTTTTGTTACCGACGAATTTTTACTAGTTACCGACGGATTTTTCCTATGTAAATTCTCCATCCATTTCCCTGAGATGCCGAACTTTTCGACGGATTTTTCATCTGTAATTACAGACAAATTTTTCGACAGATTTTTTGTCTGTAATTGGAACCTTGGAAAATCAACCCACACTTTGATTACAGATAGAAAATCTGTCTGTAAATCCATCAGTAAGGTAAAATAGAATTTTTTTTAGATTTTTTCATTGCAAAATAAACTTGTTTTCATACAAAATAAATATAAATTTAATAAATACAAATTTTTATTGATGGTACAAATAGAAAAACACACCAGTGAGCACAAAGCGCTTTCTTTATAATAAGAAGCAATTATTTTCATGCAATAATACAATATGAATACATTAGATGACAAGTAACTACTAGTGGACTCATCAGGATTCAATATCCTAATTTATGGATAGCTTCATTCTTTCTTGAGTTTCTTAGTAATGGTGGCAATATACTTGCTTCTTGAGATTTTTGGTCCATCAAAATTATTCGCTGCTTCCCACTTTCTGAGCAGAGAATGTCTACCTTACTATATTCGATCTACACTCAGACAACAAATAAGGCAATTATTAGAAAAAAGAACCAAAAAGGAGTTGTTACCACTGCAGTTACTTTTGATTAAATTTCAAATATCTGCCTGCAACAATTTTCAAGATGAAACTAAGATGAGTACTTACCTCTGCAGTTACTTTTGATTCAAGAAAGATCAATCGCCATGATTTAAGCTCAGTTTCTTCAATCGAAGGTGATGGTGGATTCCAAAGTATGAAATAAGGAAGAAGCGTGATGAGCGGATAATTTATACGCTTTTTGGCATTGTTTTTAGTATGTTTTTAGTATGTTTTAGTTAGTTTTTATTATATTTTTATTAGTTTTTATTTAAAATTCACTTTTCTAGACTTTACTATGAGTTTGTGTGTTTTTCTGTGATTTCAGGTATTTTCTGGTTGAAATTGAGGGACCTGAGCAAAAATCTGATTCAGAGACTGAAAAGGACTGCAGATGTTGTTGGATTCTGACCTCCCTGCACTCGAAGTGGATTTTCTGGAGCTACAGAAGCCCAATTGGTGCGCTCTCAATTGCGTTGGAAAGTAGACATTCAGGGCTTTCCAGCAATATATAATAGTCCATACTTTGCTTGAGATTCGATGGTCCAAACCGGAGTTCCAAATCAGCTCAAGACTTCCCGGTGTTAAACGCCAGAACTGGCACAAAAATGGGAGTTAAACGCCCAAACTGGCACAAAAGCTGGCGTTTAACTCCAAGAAAAGTCTCTACACATGAAAGCTTCAATGCTCAGCCCAAGCACACACCAAGTGGGTCCGGAAGTGAATTTTTACGTCATTTACTCATTTTTGTAAACCCTAAGCTACTAGTTCTCTATAAATAGGACCTTTTGCTATTGTATTTTCATCTTTGGATGTCTAGTTCTTAAATCATGGGGACTGGCCTCTCGGCCATGCCTAGATATTGGTTCTTCTGGTTCCCTCTCTGGGGCCGAAGCCAATGATCACCATTATCACTTATGTATTTTCAACGGTGGAGTTTTTACACACCACAGATTAAGGTGTGGAGCTCTGCTGTACCTCGAGTATTAATGCAATTACTACTATTTTCCATTCAATTCATCTTATTCTTGTTCTAAGATATTCATTCGCACCCAAGAACTTGATGAATGTGATGATTATGTGACGCTCATCATCATTCTCACTTATGAACGCGTGCCTGACAACCACTTCCATTCTACATGCAAACAAGGCTTGGATGTATATCTCTTAGATTCCTTAATCAGAATCTTCGTGGTATAAGCTAGAATCTATTGGCGGCCATTCTTGAGAATCCGGAAGGTCTAAACCTTATCTGTGGTATTCTGAGTAGGATTCAGGGATTGAATGACTGTGACGAGCTTCAAACTCGCGATTGTGCGGCGTTAGTGACAGACGCAAAAGAATCACTGGATTCTATTCCGACAAGATCGAGAACCGACAGATGAATAGCCGTGCTGTGACAGAGCGCGTTGAACATTTTCACTGAGAGGACGGGACTGTAGCCATTGACAACAGTGATGCCCAACATACAGCTTGCCATGGAAATGAGTAAGAATGATTGGATGAAGACTGTAGGAAAGCAGAGAGATGGAAGGGACAAAGCATCTCCATACGCTTATCTGAAATTCTCACCAATGAATTACATAAGTATCTCTATCTTTATTTTATGTTTTATTTATCTTTTAATCATTAATCCTCCATAACCATTTGAATTCACCTGACTGAGATTTACAAGATGACCATAGCTTGCTTCATACCAACAATCTCCGTGGGATCGACCCTTACTCGCGTAAGGTTTATTACTTGGACGACCCAGTGCACTTGCTGGTTAGTTGTGCGAAGTTGTGATAAAGAGTTGAGATTGCAATTGAGCGTATCATGTTGATGACGCCATTGATGATCACAATTTCGTGCACCAAAGCGCATATGCACCGCCAAAACATGAAAGTAAAATGAAGGGTCAAAAAGGAACTTTACTTTTTGAGCTGTAGAACATCATAGTCAACATTGCAAGAGCATGGAAAGTAATAACAGAATTAATATTGCAATTAGAGTGCAATTAACATTAACAAACTATGTTAATTTTTTAGGGAATATCAGATTCAGAGTGAAATACCTCCTTCCTATAGGAAGTAGCAGCATGCTATAGGCTAAGGACCACAAACCTATTATGTACCACAATGACACAAGCACTTCATTCATTCTGAAATCATCATCTCCTTTCAAATTCAGAAGCTTTTGCAGGAAATACATGTCCCTTGACTAATACAGGAGGCGGGGGAAGAATTAATCCAAAAATTTAATACAAAACAAAAAGATATGAAAATGGATGACATTAGGGAATAATAATTTAATTTTCATGTATTACATCAAATCAGATCTTACAAATAAATTAAAAAAGAAAAAAAAAACAGTTCATTTTCACACCAAATATCTCAAAAAGAAGTTGCTTTTAACTATATAAAACATCTAATTAGATGTCAGTTTAAAAAATAATTTTACACCCACATTAGTATTCTCTTATTCTATCAAATCCAATCTTTTACCCAAACCATTCAAATAGCAAGCATGAACACAACTACTTTTACAAATGTAGCAAAACATGATTGAATATCTAATTATAGTTTCTACATATTAGCAAAGTAAAGGAGTTGTTACCTGTAGAAATTAGATGAGAAATTATTGATGGGATTATGCATTCATAATAAATTAATAGCAGTATCACTAAATTCAAAGCATTGAAACTGATGGCAGCTTATGATATACTTTATGCTTTTCAGACTTAAATACTTTTTCTTGGTAAACTTCAATATTGAAGAATAGATAATTTTTCTCACATCAAAGCTTGTCTAATATTGACATTCAATTCAAACTTTCTTTTTAATGAAAGAACAATCTCTTTGAAAGACAGAGAAGTTTTTATTGTCCTATCCATTTCTTTGCACCAAGTTTATCGGCTATATGTGTATATTGCCATGTTCACAGCATTTCAAAATCTGCAAGACTATAACCCCCAATTATCGATCAGTTACAGATCCCTGTAGCTGTTAATTTAAATATATAAAAATGTTTCGTACCAGACTAAGAGCTGTGGTCCCAAGAAGCAGCAAATATAGTTTACTCTGAAATTAATAAAATATCAGAATTCTTATTGACTGGCAATAATTAAGTATCAATCTATATCACCATTTCTATCTTTTTGGGTTCAATAGATAAAGCAAAATCACTATATAATAAGAACGTCGGGGATGGTTTTTGATTAAAAACCGTTAAACTATCAAAGACTGGATTCATCAGTATAGTCACAACCATTTTAGTCAAACCTCAACTAGATGAAGATTAGAAGCACGACTGAGAAGAGAAAATGAACATGAATCAACATCTAAGAAGCACGGGCACACTAAATTACTGCCGTGTCCACGTGTCGGACACGCGGTGGACACGGACACGTGGTGGACACGCGGTGGACACGTGTCCGACACACCTGAGCACGTGTTGCAAAAAAAATTTTTTTTTTTACTCGGACACGCCATGACACGGCACTGGACACACGAGGACACGGCACTGGACACACGAGGACCCGGCATTGGACACGCCAGGACACGATTGGCATGTAAAAATTGCAGAAATTTTTTTTAAAAAAAATTACCTTTAACCCAAAAAAATCTTGGACCCCATAAGCACAAGGAGTCTCTCACACATTTTAAATAACTCATAAAAAAACAACCCTCATTTTTTACACGACCCTTCACCTTCAGAGCATAGCAAAAGTCACCCTCCTCCACGCACCGTCCTCTGCACGCAAGTCCTCTGCGCGCCGGTCCTCTGCACGCAAGTCCTCTGCAGGCCGGTCCTCTGTGCATTGCTCCTCCGGCGATGCTCCTCTGCGAGTCGCTCCACTGCACGCCGCTCCTTCTACCTCTGTGCGCTCATCTCCCTATGTTCTCATCTTCTTTGCTTCGTGCTTTTCTCCTCTCTGCTTTGCTCCTCTTCACCCGTGGCACTCTTTTGCCACAATAATTGGTGGCAAAAGTGAACTTAGAGTTTGCTAATTTTTCAGGTGGTAGAGAGGGGTTTGATGATTGTGACTCTTTGAATGATAGAGGTGTGCTAGATGCAAAATCTTGGTGGCTAGTTCATGGTGTTCATGCTCCAACTCTTCAAAAGATTGCTCTCAAACTACTTGGGCAACCATCTTCATCTTCTTGTTGTGAGAGAAATTGGAGCACTTACTCTTTTATTCATTCTCTCAAAAGAAATAAGATAAAATCCAAACGAGCTGAGAATTTAGTGTTTGTGCATACCAATCTTCGTCTCATGTCAAGAAAAACTCCCCAATACAAGAAAGGAGAAACAATGATGTGGGATTTTGCGGGAGATGATTTTTCACCAATTGATGAAGATAATGGGGTCCTAGAAATTGCTAGTCTTTCTCTTGATGAACCGGAGTTGGAAGCTGTTCTTTTTGTCAATGAAGAAAATGAAGTTACTTTTTAGATGATCACTGTAGTTAGCTTTTTTTGGATATATCATTAGAATTGATGCCCCATATTTTTTTGGAAAGGATATGGAAATAGGAAGTAGTGAAGTTCAAAAGATAGTTAAAGAATACTCCATGTGTTTTTTTTTTTGAGGGATTAGGAAGTGATTATAAGTTCAATTGTAAATTTTGACTTCATATTATATATATGATATATATTATGACTTTTGATTTTTTTTCTTAAAATTTAATATATATATATATATGCCGTGTCCGTGTCCGGTAAAATTTTAATTTTGGTGTGTCTCCGTGTCCGTGTCCGTGTCGTGTCCCGTGTCCGTGTCCGTGTCTGTGCTTCTTAGATCAACATGGTTCCAGAGAAAATGAACATGAGTTCCAAATGCTACCAGAATGTCAACATGGTTCCAGAGAAAATGAACATGAATCAACGTTCCAATGTTGGCTAGGAAAAGAGCAGCAAAAAAACTGCGAATAGATTCAATCTACAGAGAAAGTGAACATGTCAGATTTCTGCTATAAAATACTTTTTACCACCAAGCATTCCAGTTAAGAAACTAGGTTCATGAAATAATCAACAAATTTGTAAATGACAGAAAAATGAGAACCAGATTTTAAACAATGGCTTTCTAGAAGGAATTTCTACAAATATCCCAGTCTTGTGAAGAACATAAATCAAAATAACCAATGAAATATGCATGGATCTTATTAAAAAGTAATACATTACACAAAGCTACATCAAGCATGTAACAATCAACTGCTATTTAAATGGGATAATTCCTTCTTGGTGTTTATCTTTACCGCTTTTGAAACATTTAGACCTTTCACGTAACCAATTCACATGAAATCTAAGTGCAATCTCATATTATTCCTTGCTGTACTTAAATTTATGCGGCAACAAAATTCATGGAGATATTCCAAAGTTGGTTTTCGACCTTGTGAACTTAACTGAATTGTGTTTGTCATCAGATAACCTGACAAACTTCAAAGATAAACTAACACCAGAACTTACCTGCTCAGAAGTTTAGTTTCTAGGGATACACCTTCTCTAAGAGAAGCAAATTGCCAAAATTAAAATGAAGAAAGATACAAAAAATCAGCAAAGGCAGCACAAGGAGTAAAGCAGTTTCTATTGGTAAGTATTAAGCAAATGAAAAATCAAACTTAGATATACATTAATATAAACAATGGTATTATATATTAATATTGTTAGGTTTCAAAACTCAGTTAATATCTTTTTTTTTTTGGTTTGGAAAAAGGAGAAGAGGAGGGGGAACCCTCACCTGTTTATCAAGCTCCCTAGCTCTGGCCTCCACTTCTTGGCGGTTTTTCTCTACAACTCTTAACTGTCAATATAATCAAGCAAATATGTTAAATATCACATAATTTGAGTTTAAAACTAACTGTGTTAGGCCAGAAGAGCACCACCTTTTTCTAATATAACCTCATTCTCCTCTTGTAGCATATCCAGCTGCAAAATAAACGATGAATCAGCTTCAAAGCACATACTTTATGAATTACCAAATCAGCACCAGTATAAAGATTATAAGATTTAATTTTTTAAAAATAGAAAATTTGATGTATTCAAATATATACTTCATCATGGAGTGCAAAGGTATTACTGCTGTCGCAGAGCGAACCAAAACTGCCGGTCTTCCAGCTAAGGTCGACCGCACCAAAAGAGTATGCTCTGCAAAATTTTGACCTAACTAAATAAAAAGCACCAAAATCTTATTAGCACAAGAAGAACGAGGTGAATAACAATTGAATCGGATCCATAATTTTAACACTTAGATCACACTTAATCACTATCAATGGCGCCAAACCAAGATAGATATATGGTTGGCTAAGAAAACCAATAAGAAACTTAAAAACTGTCCATCAAATGGAAATTAATTATAACTTAGACTTATAAACAAAATCAATAACAGCAAGCGAATATTCATATATTCATCTAATGGAATCAGAGGATTGGAGTTCCTTCACAGAAAGCTTGCCATCTCTGTCTTTGTAATAAAACCCTAAATTATTTTGAGAAGATAGAAACTGAAAAGAAAAATTGATAAACCTAAAATTGGCACAGAAAAATTGAGCCCTAAGCAACAGAATCATAAAATCATAGTATACCTCTTTATAGTCGTGGAGTGTTGTCTGGGGGAGCCTGGTGGTTACTCCGAAGAGAATCTCACGGATGACGATGTTGGACACGGTGGCGAATAGGTGGAAGAAAAACACCAACAGTGGCCAAAGAAAGAGGAGAAGCGTGTGGGGACGAGGGGGAGGCTCCCGGAGCGAAATTGGCAGAGGTGTATGAAGCGAAGGGGTGGAAAAAGGAGCACGAGGAGGACGGCGTCTGGTTTTTGGAGGAAGGGGAAGTCACGACAGCCATTGTTGAATTGATTCAAATTGGATGTGACTGAAACTCGTGCAATGAGAAGACGCGACGTAAGGGGCGGCGGCAGCGACGGAAGAAGAAGCTCGTGGAAGGAGAGAGGAAGAAGCTCGTTTTAATTGAATGGAGTGTGAATGGAGCTCGAAAGAGTAGGGGTAGAATTAGGTTTAATCTAATATTTTTCGACGAAAAATTTTAAATTACAAACGGATTTTTTGTCTGTAATAATTTAATAAAACGCATTGTTTTGTCTATTTAATTACAGATGAATTTTCTGTCTGTAACCATTTCCTACGAAAAAAATTAATTTTTCCGACAGAATTATATACGAATTCTCTTTTTCGTCTGTAATTTATGCTAATTCATTTTTTTTATTTTTCCACAAAAAAATTCTTTTGAAATTCCGTCTGTATTTTCGTGGGATAAAATCCATCAAAAATATCCGTCTGTAATAACTTGTTTTCTGATAGTATAAAAACATGTCTTGCAACTCATGTTCTTCTTCTTGTTTTCATTATATTATATTATACTTTTTCGAAGAAAAAAAATTGTATAATATTAAAAGATTTTAAATATTTTTAAAATATTAATATTTTAATAATTTTAATTATAAAAAATATATATAATATATTAATTAAAATCAATTATTAAAATTAGTGAAATATGAGTGTTTCAAAAATATTTCAAAATTTTTCTCATTATTACCATAATGCTTTTGAGTGAGATAAGATCACAGGCTTGAGTATGAGTTTCTAAAGCTGCAAACATAAGTTCGGCTTTTATTACATCAATTAATATTGTTTTTTGAAAATAAAATTATAATAACTCCAAAAATGTTGAAATTAATAATCAAATACTTCCAGGAGGCAACCAAAAAAAACCAAACAAAAAAAAAAATTCCAACTTCGAGACGAAACCAGCATATTTGGGACACTATAGTTATGTTTTGGGGTTTGGGCCTTTCAATATTAAATAAAACAGCGTTTATAAATCTAATGGTGTTAGCTGGCCAAACCCAAAAAAAAATGGTATTAGCTAGCCGAACGCCAATTGCCAATACTTACCAAAAAAAAAAAGTATAGGTAACTAATAACATTTTTGAATAATATGTGAATAATGTGAAGTAATAAGGTTAAAAGAATAAATTTAATAAGTAACATTAAATTAGAATGTAATATACTTATATTTAATTGCCTAACAAAGTAGATCTAGAAGAAGCCGCAACTATAAAACAGGAAAAATGAATTAAGAAAAATTTTCATTCTTTTGAGAATATACAAATATTGTATGATTTCAAATTTCTTTAGCTACCTAGCATTTTGCATTGTGACCGTGACTTAATTTACACTCCATGTTTTATCTTGATTACTTGAAGATGAATCAGTCTCTCGATGATTCTTTCTTAGAGAAAAATTAGGATCCTTAGGACGTGGCATTAATACAGCTTCACTACTCAACATTAAAACTATTGAGGACATTGTTGGTATATCTTCTGCACGTTCTTGGACACATACGAGACCAACATGTATGCATCTTAGAACTTCAGATTCTGTGTATGAATTGCCAATGGATCGATAAACTAGTTCTAAAGCAGTTCCTTCATTCCATTGCCTCCACACCTGCAAGAAAGTGCAACAGATTATTTCTTGGAAGGAGAATCATATTTTCATGTAAACAAGTAATACTCAAACTAAGGAAGATCTTGCACTTAGGTTGTCCAGAAGATTCAATTCTTTATTGGCATAGTAGAACCCTCTGAATGGCTTGCATTTGATTGCTGCTGCTGCAATGTGAATTCCCTATGCGCCTGTTTTTACATTTCAAACGAGAACATGTAACAATGACTAGTACTATAGTTTTAGCAAGATGTGACATCCATTCCACATTGTTGAGCTTACCTCAGAAAATCTTCCTGGTTGAAGGTGTTTTTATATGTGTTAGGATTGGCGGTTCCAGTCCAAAAGGCGCTTCTGAGTTGTTCAGATATGAAGGTTAACTCACTGATGGCTGATTTGGCATGGTTGGTTTGTTAGGTAGGAATGCGTAGTGCAAAGGGTTGCCTTGGTGTAGACGCAGACTTTCTATCATGTTTACAGGGATGGCCCTGTTTTCTTCACTAAACTCCATACTCATTCTTGAGAATTGTAAAGGCTGCAATCCTTCGGAAAATCTCATAATCTTTTCTGTTCGGTTGTCGGTTCCCGGACAAGTTGGGTGAGCAGATGAGGTAGTGGGAACGCCTCTGCGATCGTGCTGGAATTGGGCTTGCCGAGTAGCCGAGCACTTCGATGCGGAAAGAGAGAATGAGGGGGTGCCACCTGCAAAGACACTCCGACGCTCTAGTCAGCAATGTGCAGGCGGGAAAATGGTTAGATGAAAGGTGTGACGTACCTTGGGGAAGGGCAGGTCCTTCCCCATTTATACTGTGTCAGAGGTGGGCCCTGAGGGGACGAGCCCACTTTCCACGAAGATTCCCCCCAGCTGTGTTGGGGGAATGGTGAGGACGCGTGTCCAGATGTCGTGGCGAACGCTGAGGGCTCGACCGCTCGGGTCGGGTTCCCGATGGGTCGGGCCAACCCGTACGTGACTTGGGCCAGACCGTAACAGTGCCCCCACGCGCCGATAATCAGCCGTATAGGCTGTTGGCGGCGAGTCTTCTATCATCGTTGTCGTTTGGTCGGCCATTCGTGTGGGAGACGCGCTGCCCGCATGCGTGCCCGTTCGTGGTTCGGGGCGTTCCTTTGTCGCCTCGTTTCTCGCGCGGGGCATTAAATGCCCATAAAAGATTGAAAAATCCCGTGTGTGCAAAGACGATTTTGCCCCCAGGTCTTTTGCGCTTCCACTAGAGCGGTTTTGAACAGTTTTATGTTTCTGTTCTTCTTCCATTTACTTTGCTTTCCTGATCATACTGCCCATTCGTCCTTCCTTCGCTCTCATCACACAAAGGTTGTTTCCATTGCTCTAGTGTGCTTCATCCTTATTTGAACTTCCTCAATTCATCCAGGTAACTACTTCTTCTCCTTTCATTTTAATGGTTGTTTGCATGTCTGCCATGATCATTTTTCCTGCTCTTGCTCTGTTCTTGCTCTTTTCTTGCTCTTTTCTTGTTGTTCATGGGCGCATTTTTGTGGATGCACTTTCTTTTTCTTTTGTTGATCGTGGTGTGTCATGGGGGGTTTATGCTTTTGTTTTGGTCTTGGTTTGTTTGGTCTCCCTTGTGGTCACGGCACGAGGGGTTTCTTTGGGTCTTTCCCGGATTCCGGCCTCACGGACTAACCGCACGGTGCCCCCACTGTAGGTATGCCTCGTGTCGTTAGCCGAGCTTCAAGCTCCGCCGCGAGTTATGACCCGTATGCGTGGGTGGTTTCCGACCTCAGGAACTCTCCCAATCAGATGGGTGAGGAAGAGCTAACGGAGTTTCGCCAAGCCGAATATCTCTGTGGGGGTACCGACGAGGAGGCGAACTATGATGTTTATGTCCCCGCCCCTCACGAGCGGCTTTATGAAATTAATTTCAATGCCCCCCGGGTTGCCGATTGGATCTGGTTTTATAAGGCCATGTTCACTCAGGTTGGGGTCCGCATCCCCTTTTCCCCCTTTCAAATGAGCCTCTTAAACCGGATTTCCGTGGCACCGTCTCAATTGCACCCGAACAGCTGGGCGTCCATTCGCTGCTTTGAGATGGTGTGCGAGTATTTAGAGCTACCGATCTCTGTTGACGTCTTCCTGTTTTTCTTTAATCTAACTAACCCTTCGAAGGAGGGGAAACACAAGAAGGGGTTCATGTCCTTCCGGTCTGCCCAGGGCCGGAGAATCTTTGGCTTGTTCGAGGACTCCTACCATGGGTTCAAGGACAAGTACTTTAAGGTCCGTCCGGTTAAGGGTCGTCACCCTTTTTGGTTATCTTTGGAAAAGGAGCGCCTCATCCCAACGTATTGGAGTTTCGGGGCGGGGTCTAATCCTTTTATCAAAGTTACTTATAAAGGGATGTCGACCGTGGATCGGCGGATAGCCGATATTTTGTGGGCGGTTCTTGGGAGGAATAATGTGAACCCTCATCTCCTCATGGGTAACCGGGAGGCCGCCCGAGATTATATTCGTGAGTTCTCTTGTCATGTAGTCGCTTGTTTGAATTTTCCTTTGCTGCTTCCATTAACTTGTTCATTTTCCAATTTGTTCTGTAGTGGGGCTTTCTGCCGAAGTGACCGGCATGGATAACTTGTATCAAACCTTTCTTCAGGATGACGAGGGTGAGGAGACCGGAGGGCAGCAGGTGACGGTTCCTCCAGAAGCGCCTCCTCCTGAAGTCGACACGTCTGCTAAGGTTGCTACTCCTACCTCCGTGGTGCACGAAATTGTGATCACTACAATTTCGCACAACTAACCAGCAAGTGCACTGGGTCGTCCAAGTAATACCTTACGTGAGTAAGGGTCGATCCCACGGAGATTGGTGGTATGAAGCAAGCTATGGTCATCTTGTAAATCTCAGTCAGGCAGACTCAAATGGGTATAGTGATAAACGAAAATACATAAAGATAAAGATAGAGATACTTATGTATATCATTGGTGTAAGAGCTTCAGACAAGCATATGAAGATGCCTTCCCTTCCATCTCTCTGCTTTCCTACTGTCTTCATCCAACCCTTCTTACTCCTTTCCATGGCAAGCTCGTGTAGGGTTTCACTGTTGTCAGCAGCTACCTCCCATCCGCGCAGTGAAAGCTAATGCACACACTCTGTCACAGTGCTGCCAATCACCGGTTTGGTTCCCTCCCCTACCGGAATAGAATAACTCTTTTGCGTCTGTCACTAACGCCCAGTAGGTTACAGGTTTGAAGCACGTCACAGTCATTCAATCATTGAATCCTACTCAGAATACCACAGACAAGGTTTAGACCTTCCGGATTCTCTTGAATGCCGCCATCAGGTCCTGCCTATTCCACGAAGACTCCGAAGAATCCAAGAGATATTCACTAAGCCTCGAATGCTTGTAGAACAAGAATGGTTGTCAGTCACCTTGTTCATGGTGAGAATGGTGATGGGCGTCAATCATCACCTTCATCATGTTGAAGAACAAGTGATATCTTGGATAAAGAACAAGCGGAATTGAATGGAAGAACAATAGTAATTGCATTAATACTCGAGGTACAGCAGAGCTCCACACCTTAATCTATGGTGTGTAGAAACTCCACTGTTGAAAATACATAAGAACAGTGTGATCATTGGTTTCGGCCCCCAAAGAGGGAACCAGAAGAACCAAGATGAAAATACAATAGTAAAAGGTCCTACTTATAGAAAACTAGTAGCCTAGGGTGTACAGAAATGAGTAAATGACATAAAAATCCACTTCCGGGCCCACTTGGTGTGTGCTTGGACTGAGCAATGAAGTAATTTTCGTGTAGAGACTCTTCTTGGCGTTTAACTCCCGTTTTAGTGCCAGTTTGGGCGTTTAACTCCCATTCTTATGCCAGTTTGGGCGTTTAACGCTGGGAATTCTGAGGGTGACTTTGAACGCCGGTTTGGGCCATCAAATCTTGGGCAAAGTATGGACTATTTATATTGCTGGAAAGCCCAGGATGTCTACTTTCCAACGCCGTTGAGAGCGCGCCAATTGGGCTTCTGTAGCTCCAGAAAATCCACTTCGAGTGCAGGGAGGTCAGAATCCAACAGCATCTGCAGTCCTTTTCAGTCTCTGAATCAGATTTTTGCTCAGGTCCCTCAATTTCAGCCAGAAAATACCTGAAATCACAGAAAAACACACAAACTCATAGTAAAGTCCAGAAAAGTGAATTTTAACTAAAAACTAATAAAAATATAATAAAAACTCAACTAAAACTAGCAAAAACATACTAAAAACAATGCCAAAAAGCATACAAATTATCCGCTCATCACTCCGCAACCCCCATTCCTCCCGAGGTTCCTATTCCCGGGCATTCGTCCTCTTCTCGCCGGGAGGAGGAGGAAGAATTGTCCGTCATCCCCACCCCCAAGAGACAGAGGTCGCAGTCTAGTCCCGAGGGGGTTTTGACTGTCATAGAAAGGAATTTCGATGCCGGGACCTTCATAGATGCCCAGCTGCTTCCAGGCACGGAGGATCATTTCCATGGCACCGACCTCTCGGGGCAGGCTCGGTGGATGTACCGTACCCTTCTTCGTGGCGCGGCCATAGCCCGAAAGGCCGAGTTTGAGCTTTCCGGTATGGCCTCGCTTCGTCGGAAGCTTGAGTCTGCGGTTGATGCCAATAACAAGTACAAAACCCAAGTGAAAATGCTTCAGGATCAGTTGGTTGAAGCGGGGGACAAGCTTGACGCCGCTCAGAAAAAGACTGCTTTAGCTGAGGAGAAATTGAAAACTGCCGACGCCTCTGTGTCCCGTTTGACGGAGCAAGAGCAGACCTTGAAGAGCCAGCTGAGCGCTGCGCAAGGTCGGTTGTCCGCTATGGAGAAAGAGCGGGACGAAGCGGAGGCGGCTGCCAAGGCTGCCCGGGAGGAGGCCGAGCTGTTCAAACGAAAGCACAAGGAAGTCAAGGAGCAGGGCAAGAATGCGATCTTCATGACTGAAGATGCCCTCAAAGCTCAGGTGAAGATCGTTTCCCCGGACTTCGATGTGTCGGCGATCGGAGTTTTCAAGACCATTAAGGATGGCAAAGTTGTTGATATGCCGAAAAAGTGACATTTGTATTATTTGAACTTTTTGAACCTTTGTTATTACGACTTTGGTGCCCGTTAGTGGGTTTGTGGGCTTGTTTGCCCGTAAGTTTAACTTCTTGTTTTATTCGTCGTCGATTTACTTCGCGTTTCCGTTTACTCGTGTTGGCCGTTTATGGCGTGCGTTCTTGTTGTGGTCGTTCACCGTATTTTTTGAACTGAGGGGCTCCCGGGGTGATCAGTCCCGAGGCCTCGTATCATCGTTCTTATAGTGGTCGCTCAAAAGTTAGAAATTAGAAAATGACATAGGCAAATATAGCATGTAGAAATTTGGCAGGTTCAATCATTGCAACAAAGACACTGAAGTGCTATTACAAAATAGATGGCTTACGAATAGAACCTCCTTAAGTTATCCGCATTCCATGTCCTCGGGACCTCCTTGCCATTGAGTCTTTCTAGTTTGTATGCTCCTCTTCCGATTACTTCCTTGATTCGATATGGTCCTTCCCAGTTTGCCGCTAGTTTGCCTTCTCCCGGGGTGGTCGGGCCGATGTCGTTACGCCTCAGGACGAGGTCGTTTTCTTCGAACTTCCTTTTGAGTGCTTTGGCGTTGTAGCGTAAGGCCATTCTTTGTTTTAGCGCTGTTTCTGCTAGATGGGCCATTTCCCTGGTTTCTTCTATTAGGTCTTTCTCGATGGCTTCGTCTACTCCCTTCAGGAGTAATCGTGGACTCGGCTCTCCGATCTCTACGGGTATCACTGCATCTGACCCGTAGGTTAGTCGGAAGGGTGTCTCTTTAGTGGAGGATTGTTCGGTTGTTCGGTAGGACCATAGGACCGAGGCTAGCTCGTCGGCCCAAGCGCCTTTCTTGCTATCCAGCCTCTTCTTGAGCCCTTGCAGGATGACCTTATTTGCGGACTCGACCTGCCCGTTTGTCTGTGGGTGCTCTACCGAGGAGAATCTCTGCTTTATGCCCAGGCCGGTGAGGAATTCTGTGAACTTTTTGTCGGTGAATTGTGTCCCGTTGTCGGAGATGACGACCTCCGGGATACCAAATCGTGTTATGACTTGTCTCCACATGAATTTCCTGCAATTGGACGAGGATATGCTGGCCAGCGGTTCAGCCTCTATCCATTTTGTGTAATAGTCGATAGCGACTATGAGGTACTTGACCTGTCCCGGACCGACGGGAAAGGGTCCTAAGAGGTCGACTCCCCACTGCGAGAATGGTCGAGAGGCCGTTAGCAAGCTGAGCTCAGAGGCGGGTGCACGATGGAAGTTGGCGTTTTCTTGGCACTTGACACATTTCTTAACGAACTCCTTGGAGTCAGCCATCACTGATGGCCAGTAATATCCAGCTCGGATTAACTTCCTCGCTAGGGCTTTGCCTCCTATATGGTGGCCGCAGCATCCTTCATGAACTTCCCTGAGGACGTAGTCCGTCTGGTCGGGGTGTAAACACTTCAGTAGGGGATGATTAAATCCCTTCCTGAAAAGCTGACCCTGGATGATGGCGTATCTGGCGGCTTCCCTTCTTAGCCTTTTGGCGGCTTTTTCGTCGTCAGGGAGCTTGCCGCTTTCTAAGAAGTCGATAATGGGATCCAACCAGGATGGGCTTAGCTTCGAGAGGTGTAATGTGACTGCCGGCTCTTTCAACTTTCCTTGAATTAGAGACCGGTTGCCCTCTCCCGGTTTGGTGCTAGCCAACTTTGACAAGAGATCTGCCCGTGTGTTCCTTTCTCTCGGGACGTGCTGGATCGTGACTTCTTCAAACTTTCGGCTCAAGTCCTTGACTCTTTCCAAGTATTTCTGTAGCAGTGAGTCCCTAGCTTGATAGCTCCCGTTCACTTGGGAGGTGACGATTTGTGAATCGCTGCATATCTGCAACCTTGTTGCGCCAACTTCTGCTGCTAAGGTTAGGCCTCCAATGAGGGCTTCGTACTCTGCTTGGTTGTTTGAAACGGGAAAATCGAACTTAATTGATTGTTCGTATACGACTCCAGCCGGGCTTTCCAGGATAACCCCGGCACCCCCGAACGTCTGGTTGGAGGCTCCGTCTACATGGAGTTTCCACCGTGTGTTCGTGTCTTCGGCTGGATTCCCCGCTACTTCCACTAGAAAATCCGCCATCGCCTGCGCTTTGATGGCTTGCCGGGGTTCATATCGTATGTCGTATTGAGAGAGTTCAATCGATCAAGTCATCATTCTTCCCGCCAAGTCGGGTTTTTGGAGCACTTGCCGGATCCCTTGATCCGTTCTTACGACGATCTGGTGGCTTTGGAAGTATTGCTTTAATCTCCTCGAAGAGGTCAGGAGTGCCAGAGCTAATTTCTCCAACTTTTTATATCTCAACTCTGCCCCTTGTAAGGCCCTGCTGACAAAATAGACTGGTTGTTGTGTCCTTCCTTCTTCTCGTACCAAAACTGAGGCCAAGGCTTCTCCTGTTATGGCGAGGTACAGGTATAATGGCTCCCCTTCTTTTGGCTTCCCGAGGACAGGTGGTGTCGCCAGGATTTCTTTAAAGTGTTGAAAGGCTTCCTCGCATGCGGGTGTCCATTCGAACGCTATTCCTCTCCTCATGAGATTGAAGAACGGTAGGGCTTTTGTTGCCGATGCTCCGAGAAAACGTGACAATGAAGCCAGCCGACCTGCTAACCTTTGGACTTCCTTGATACTGCCTGGGCTCTTCATTTGGAGTATCGCTTGGCACTTCTCCGGGTTGGCTTCTACCCCTCTTTGGGTTATCATGAATCCGAGGAACTTTCCAGCTTCCATAGCGAAAGCACACTTGAGGGGATTCAGCCTCATGCCGTGTTGTCGGAGGGACGCGAATACACTCGCCAAGTCGTTCAAAAGGTCGTCGGGTCGTGTTGTTTTTGCGAGGATGTCATCCACGTAGACTTCGACTGTCTTTCCTATGAGGTCGTGGAATATCCTGTTCATCAGCCTCTGATATGTTGTCCCCGCATTTTTTAGGCCGAATGGCATTACCTTATAGCAGTAAGTTCCTCCTGGCGTTATGAACGCCGTCTTGTCTTCGTCTGGACGGTGCATCGGTATCTGGTTGTAACCGGAGTAGGCGTCCATGAAACTTAGATACTGGTATCCCGCCGCAGCATCGACGAGTGCGTCTATGTTAGGGAGGGGGAAGCAATCTTTGGGACATGCTTTGTTAAGGTCAGAATAGTCTACGCACATTCTCCACTTGCCGTTGTGCTTTTTTACCAATACTACATTCGAGAGCCATGTCGAGTAGTCCACTTCCCGTATGAAGCCTGCTTCTAGGAGGCTGGCCGTCTGCCTGGCCACCTCCTCTGCTCTTTCCGCCGACATCTTTCTCCTCCGTTGGGCCACCGGGCGTGCTTCCGCTTTGACGGCTAGATGATGCGAGATGATTTTTGGGTCTATGCCCGGCATGTCGGCTGGAGTCCAGGCAAACAAGTCCCTGTTGGCTCTTATCATTTCGACCAAAGGCTCCTTCAACTCGTGTGGGAGGTTCTTGTTAACGAATGTAAATCTTCCCTCTTCGTCACCGATTCTGAACTTCTCCAGATCCCCTTCTGGTTCCGGTCTAGGCTTGTCGTCTACTCTGGCATCCAGGTCGGCTAGGAACACACCGGACGCCTCCTTGGACTTCTTTCTGAGGGAGAGGCTGGCATTGTCACAAGCGACCGCCGTCTCAAGGTCTCCCCTTATGGACCCTATGGATCGGTCGTCGGTAACGAATTTCATGACTAACAGCTTTGTGTTGATTATGGCCTCGAAATCATTTATCGTTTTTCTTCCCAGAATGATATTATAGGCGGTGGAGTCTCGGAGGATCACGAACTCGGCCATCGCCGATCTCCGGCCCTGGGATTGCCCTACTGAGATTGGCAGGGATATTATTCCATCCGGTTTGATGAAGTGGTCGCCCAATCCAATTACCCCGTGTTGGTGAGTCGTCAGATCGGCATCCTTTAATCCCAGTGCATCGAACACGTTGCGGAACATGATGTTCGAATCTGCTCCCGTATCGACAAGGATGCGCTTGACGAGGCCGGTCCCTACTCTGGCCGTTATGACCATGGGTGGGTTTTCCGGGACGTCGTCGAACCATTGGTCGTCTGGGCCGAAGGAAATGAATGGAGGCTTGTTAGAGTTTCGCGTCGACGAGGAGGAGATCGACAATATCTTTGCGTCCTTCTTGTGTGCGGATCTGGATCTTGGTGCGGTGTTTTTGGCCGTCACTACGTTTATCACAGTGAGGCCGTGTTCTCCGCTTTCTGGCTCTTGTCGCCTCTTTGCTGAACGGGTTTTACCTTCTTCGTCTTGGTCGCGGTAGCGCCTCCTTGGCTCCCTGATTAGGTGGGAGAAGGCCGCTAGTTTACCTTCCCTTATCGCTTGTTCCAATGCATCTTTTAGGTCGAAACAATCCTGCGTTAGGTGGCCGTAACCTTTGTGGTAGTCACAATAAAGGTTTTTGCTCCCTCCAGTGCGGTCCTTAAGTGGTCGGGGCTTCGGCAGGATTCCTTTCTCGGCTATTTGTTGGTAAACTTCCACGATGGGAAGGGTGAGTGGAGTGTAGTTGGTGAATTTCCCGACTCGGGGGAATGTCCTTGGTGCCTTGCTTAGCGCCTCTTCCCTGGTTTGTCCTTTTGGCCTTTCCCCATTGCCCTGTTGTCGGGTTTGATTGTAGCTGGGCTGCCACTTGTTGGCGGCCACAACTCGGCTGACCTCCTCGTCGTTTATGTACTCTTTGGCTACCGTCTGGATCTCATGCATTGTCCAAACCGGTTTCGTGGTAAGATGTTTTCGGAAGTTCTCGTTGAGGAGGCCGTTTGTCAGGCAAAGACTGGCCACCGAGTCAGTTAGGCCGTCGATTTCTAAGCATTCGTCGTTGAACCGATCTAGGTACCTCCTGGTCGGTTCTCCTTGTCTCTGTGTTACCCCTAGAAGGTTGATAGGGTGCTTTGCCTTCGCTATCCGTGTTGTAAATTGGGCCAGGAATGCGCGGCTGATGTCCGAGAAACTGTAGATGGATCCCTGCGGGAGGCCGTTAAACCACCTGATCGCGGGCCCCGCTAAGGTTACCGGGAAGGCACGGCATCTTACCTCGTCCCCCACTCCCTCCAGATTCATCCTGGCCTCAAAGGCCGTGAGGTGTTCTAGAGGGTCTTGAGTTCCGTCGTACCTCATGTCCGTTGGTTTGTCGAAGTGTTTCGGCAACTGGACTTCGAGGATAGATCGGTGGAATGGAGTGGCGCCCATTATCACAGGTTGTCGTGTTCTTTCAGATCTCCCTTCCCCGTCTTCGCGACCTCTAGCCGCTCGGCGGGTTAGCCTACTTCGGGAGTAGATGATCGTGTCATTTCGTCTTCTCGGGATAGGAGACTCCTCCCGCGTGCTCTCCGCTTCCGTTCGGGACGCGGATGTACGCCGCGGCCGGCTTCGGTGTGAGTCTTCCTCTTCGCTTTCGGGGGGTGGGGTGTAGCTGGGATCGGTGGTTCGTCCGTCCCGTTCCCGGTCGGCCAACTGTCGCTCCAAGTTCTGGACCCTGTGGCGTAGCTCCTGCATTATTATGGCGCTATCGCCGCCTGTTCCCCCAAAGGGTCGTGCCCTCGTGTGCTGTTCTGTATGTTGTCGGGGGGACCTCCGCCGCCCCCTTAATGAGGCGACGGAGGCTGCCCCCTCCGCTCCGGCTACTCGGGCTTGGTCTCCGGGACCCAGCGCGACTTCCATTTAGGTCGACTCCCCACAGACGGCACCAATGTTCGGTTGTCGGTTCCCGGACAAGTTGGGTGAGCAGATGAGGTAGTGGGAACGCCTCTGCGATCGTGCTGGAATTGGGCTTGCCGAGTAGCCGAGCACTTCGATGCGGAAAGAGAGAATGAGGGGGTGCCACCTGCAAAGACACTCCGACGCTCTAGTCAGCAATGTGCAGGCGGAAAAATGGTTAGATGAAAGGGTGTGACGTACCTTGGGGAAGGGCAGGTCCTTCCCCATTTATACTGTGTCAGAGGTGGGCCCTGAGGGGACGAGCCCACTTTCCACGAAGATTCCCCCCAGCTGTGTTGGGAGAATGGTGAGGACGCGTGTCCAGATGTCGTAGCGAACGCTGAGGGCTCGACCGCTCGGGTCGGGTTCCCGATGGGTCGGGCCGACCCGTACGTGCCTTGGGCCAGACCGTAACATTTTCCTACCGTTTAGAATAAATCTTCCTTGAAAGCCATTTCTATGGCCACTTGATATAATATATAATCTAAGTAAGCATAATTGTAAGCAAAATTATGCTAAAATATATTGCCTATACCGCCCTGTTTTTTTCATAATGAAACTAATGAAGTGCACCATTTAATATCAAAGCATGAAAGAAACTCGAGTAATCTTGATAGAATTCGGAATTAAATTTTACAAGGCCTTCATTTTTTCATTGATCCTACTCCTTCTTCTCTGTTCAACAAGAAAAACTACCGTAAGTTTGAATGAAATCAAAACCAAGTACCAGAAAAAGCCACGGATTTAGAAAAACCTTTTTTGACAAATTATGAACTTCTGCTTTGCTCCTCTTTGATGAACTCCTGGAAGGTACAGACTTTGCTGGAACATCTTCTGCCAAGGCTTCAACAACCTCCTACATTCAGAAATTCTTAACCAATTGTGTTTCAAAAATAAGTACAGAAAAAGGTGTGTCTCCAAACAATATTCATAATAAAGCCAGGAGAAGAACATGATGTGACATTAGTTCACAACCACGAAGAGCATAAATAAACTCCAGCAGTTGTTTCTTTGCATCATCATACAGAATCACTTTATTAGCATCCCTTCTATTAGCTTTGCTACATTCATGAAAAAGAAAAGTGAGTATTTAAGAATATGATCAGTGAGATATGTATAAATAATTAAATATCATACAGTTGCATAGATATCTTTTACCTAGTGGATAAGATGCGGGCAAACAACCTTTTTCATGTGAATTATCTTTGAATTGTTTCTTTGATTTGATCCTTCATTCCTTACCTCTTCGGTTTTGTTTCTTTGCTCATTAATGCAAAAAATGGGGAACATACCAGAATAAAACTGTAAATCCTTTATTTAATTTTTAGTGAGTAAGATATATATGTGACATTTGAGACTTTTTTTTTCTCTTCTTGATTTGTCACGCAGTGTTGTCTGCAAACATACACAGTGCCATGCCCAAGAGCTTTGTGGCTGGTCCATCACTTCATATGCTGAGACCCATCACATGGAATGATAGGCCAGCTCCAAGGAATGATAAGCTGGTATGAGAGCCAAAGTCAGCTCTGATTCCGGCTCCAATTCTGGCACCGGCTCCGAACCCAGCTTTGGCTCTGGTTGCGGTCCCAGCTCCAGTTCTGGCCCCAACACCGGCTCTAGCCCTAGCTCAAGGTAGGGCTCCGATTTCAGCACCAGCTCAGGTCTCAACACCAGCTCCAGAACTGGCTCCTGGCCTAGCTCAAAATCCGGCTCCAGCATCGGCTCCGACCTTAGCTCAAGGTCCGGCTCTATCTCCAGTCTCGACACTGGCTCCAGCATGGGCTCCAGCTCCAATTTTGACACCGGCTCCGGCTGCCATAGAAAATTCATTGGAAAAAGAAGGACAGGAAGAGTTACCACCATCACGATCTGCACAATCGTCAAAAAAGTCTTTAAGGCTAATAAGGAAAAAAAAAGAAAGGGTAGTGAAGTAGCCTCATCGGCTCCTAAGAAGCCTAAGAAAAAAATTATTTGGACAAATTACCTTCATAACCTATAACCTATTCCTCCTAGCCATAAGGCACATTGGAATACATAGTAAGTTTAATTATCTAACATTTTTTATTTATTTTTTTTTCTAACCAGGTTGATTGACAGATCGAGGAACAAACAAGATTTATTTTAGTCAGATTATAAAAAAAAAAGCTTAATTTCAAGAGACTTTTAGAATTTCTTAAATCAGATTTATGTTAAATCTATTTATTTATTTTAAAAGAGCTTCATATGTAATTTTTGGGCTGCTGCAAGGGTGAATTTTGGCCTGCAACACTTTTTGGCCTACAACACTTTAAGCAAAATCATTAAAACTAATTTGGTAATTAGCCCAATAAATAATGTTTGTCATCATTAATCATGTTAATTAATTTTTTAACTCAACAATTCCCTTCTTGATGACAAACATAATTGTAGCATTAATCAAAAGAAATTGAATTTGAATAAAATTAAGAAATTTTTCTTTAAGTGATGTCACTTGCTTTTGTGTTGCTCCCTCTTTTCTTTTCAAGAGATGCTCCCCCTAGATTTATGCTCTTCTTTTCTTTCCTGTTTATATATACTTATTTGGAACCCAATAAAATGCTATATACTATCCAAAGATGCAGCAAACAGTAATAGTTTCAAACATTTATAACATTTCATGAAACATCGCTAAGTGGATTTGTTTAGCCCAAATCTGAATCATAACAAGTCAGTAATTGTGACAAATATCCAGCTCAAGCCTTAATCAAAACAGAGCATCAGGGCTAACAAAAGCAAAACAACAACATATCATTTAAAGCAATTTCAAATTCACATGCTAAAATAAATCACAGCAGCAGCAAAAATTCAAAATTCTATTCAAAATTCTATGCTACTACTCCCTATTTTGTCATCAAGGGCGGAACAAAAGTGAGCTAAAGCCTGCAACAAAGTGTTAGTGCAAAGTCCAAAAACAAGTAGGTAATTAACTAAGTGCAACAGTAGTTAAAAGTATTACAGTCATCCAAAATTAAAACACAGAATAGTAAAATTACGAACTATTTTTTGTTTATGAACCAAATGAGTCTAAGCTTTCTACTCTTTTTCTTCCTCCCATAAGCTTCCTCAAATCCTTCCAAACCCCTTTCTACACAATCCTCACACAACAGTCTTCAGTAACTTTCAACTCTTTCTTGCGTTTTGTATTTTAAAGACCCTCCTCAACACTCTCCTCCAACATGTGGCATTCATTCAACTGGAAAGACTGCCAAATGTAACCTGCGTTTTGGCCTGGCCAGCTGCCAAACGCAGGCTCCGTTTTTGGAGTTCCAAGATGGTCAACAAAGCAGGTTCTGTCTGCAGGGGACAGGAACACGTTTCGAGCCCTTCATCTCCTTTCTTGCCAATCAAAAGTTGCGTTTTGCAGCTTAATGCAGCTTTCTCATTTTGGGTTCACACAAAATATAATTTGCGTTTTGTAAATTACTCAACTTTCTAATTTTTAGTTCAGTCAAAATGTAATCTAGATTTTACAAGTTACTAACTTTAGTAGATCCACATTTATGAAATACACGCCATACCACAATATAATTATTGCACACCACCATTTTTATTTCCATTCATAAATTAATTTCTGATAGCACTATGCTAGATATTCGATCCATTATCAATTAACTAATTTGGAACCTGCATTTACTGCTACCATTCTCTTTTCCTTTTTATCTTTTATTTTTTTTCTCATTATGTTTTAGGGTGGTGGAACTCGTGGGAAGGGGGTTTTGTTAGTTTTGTTTCCTACTCTTTCTTTTTTATGTTGATTAATTACATTTCTTCTCAAAACCATTTTTATTTTACTCAAATTAAAAATTAATTCGTTGCAATTTAAATTTTATTTAATAATTTGTTAATAGACAATAAATTATTGTATATATAATATAAAATTTAAATTTTTAACAATTTTTTATCAAATAAATTAAGTAACATATGACCAACTTAAATTAGTTTGAGACTTTTTATTTTTCATCAATATTATGGCTGCGATTATTTATAAAAAAAGACACCATATATAAATATAAAGACACAAAATTGTATTTAACATGTGAGATATGGACAAAATAACATTGTATCATGAAACACTAAATTAATATATTTTGTATTTCTTCTGACAAAAAAAATATAAAGACATTGAATGGAGACACAACTTATTTTTTTTAAATTATCACTATTAAAATTTTATAATTATATTTTTTATTCTAAATTTTATGTGAAAAAATGAAACTAAATCAAACTTTTTATTATTTATTCTATCTTATATTTAGTTCATCACTCACTATCAAATAAAATATAAAAATATTAATTTTTATATTTTTTATTTATATTATATTTTTTAATATTATTCTGTCTTGTTTTTGAAACTAAACTCAATCTTTTTTCTTTTTTGGTGATTAAACTAAACGCAATCTATTATATTATTATGCTTAATGTGATCGGCCTGAATAGGCCCATTATTATATTGTATAGCCCAACAGAGTTCATATGATTTTTTGGTACATCTAAATATATTTTGATAAGAATTTAATTAATAAGTTTCTCTGATGTAGTTGATGCTTTAATTATAGAGATATATCTTGTTTAATTAGGTGAATATTTTTTTAATAAAATGCACATGAAAATATATAAGAAATTTTCAATGCATTGATAATATATATTTAAGTCCTACTAATTTGAGTTTGGCATTTTTTACATTAGTTCTAAACTTCTAATGAAGCATATTCTTCATTGTCTATCTCCAAAAACCGAACATATTTTATTAGATTGCAAAATTTTGTTCGTTTTAGTCAACTGCACTTATTTTCCCATTTTTTTTTTAATAATAGTATCAGGATCAATTATCATGTTTGTATATTTGGGAGGAAGTATAATCCTGTAACGATAATGTGTGCTAAAAATTTAATTCAAGAAATTAGTACTAATGTTCTCAAACTTGATATATATAATAAAATTTAATTAATCAATAAACTGTTCTTGCTACCACGACTCATGTACGTATTGAACTAACTCACAATTAAAATAGTCACCGATGAAATTTGATACAGGTAGTAAAAGTTTCAAACCGTGATGTAGATTTTAATTTTATTCTCAATATTCATTTGGAGAGTTTTTTTTTTTTAGTAGTTAATTCGCAAGCCTAATTGAACCATGAACTATTCTTTAATTGTAGTGGGTTGATGGATATTAAATTTATCTAAAATAAATACAGCACGGCTCGAAATTAGTCTCTAAATTTTTTTAGTGGCTACTTTAGTTTTTGCTCTTTGTTTATTAGTCATTAATTTCTGAATTTTTAAGTTGATGTAAAATTTGTTACCTTTTTTAAATATAAGGTTTGGTAGTTTGAAATTAGAATGTCCACTTTTACCGGTTTAAGAACTAATTTTTATCACAATTTAAAAATTTAGAAACTAATTAACATCTAATAAACAAAAATGAGAGACTAAAGTAGATGGTCACTTGATAAAAAGTTTGTGCACTAATATAGTTTTATTTTTTATAATTTAAAAAAATAGCTCATTTCCAATTATAAAGTGTCAACTGTCAACGTAAATCAAATATTGTGAAATCTTATAAACAATAGAACCTGTTGAGAGAAACCACTCTATTTGGCGAAATTCCTTAAATATTAATTTTTCACCAAAGATATTTTTCATTAAACAGTTGAAGCTAAATATTCGGGTCATACATGGATACTATTTTAAAAAATGTACTTTATCAAAAATGAAAAAAGATTTAAAAAACTGGTTAAGTCACTAAAAAATAAATCAGGTATAATAAGGAATAAAATTCTGGTAAAAGATCATTCATTTGCTCATTTATTATAATACATTTTAAAGAAATTCTTTTGTTTACTTCTTCATATTTGATGATTAGTTTTTTTTATAGAACTAAATATGTATAAAGTATCATTTATATTTTTTAAAACAAATTATTATATATTTTAGGTAGTTTTAATAAATTTTTAATATGAAAATATTTAAAATTTATTAATGAATAAATTTTAATAGAACATTATTTTATTATTTACATTTAATACAATATGATAAATACGAAAAAATATTAAATGCTATTTTTATTATGGAAACGAATTAAATGCTCTTGTTCTTGTACAGTTGTACATGAAGAAAAAAAAAACCTAATATGGTATAATACTACGACCGTTTCTTGCATACATCATCTTAAATTATAAGGGACATATAGACGTATAAATTTATACAACTATTTGCATTAAGTAATGAATAAAAATATATTTTATTATATAGTGTTAATATTTAATTTGATCTCTGAAATTTGAGGTGAAACTTTTAAATTTATAATTGATTCAATTCAACTCTTAATCTTTATAATAGTAATTTACGTTTGTTTTAAACTGATTTTCATAAATGGCGTGTTAATTTTACGCGTTAACTTGTTAAGATTTGGACTTATCATCTAAAATATATGTGACTAAAATTTATTAGACCTCCTAAAAATTTAATTAGTTCCCAAAATTCTCATAAAGAGACTATAATAATAAGTTTAATTTAAAAAAAAATATAGGTGAACAATATATATGTTGAACAACGTAAACAATAGTTTAAAATAAAAATAATTTAAATTAAATTAATAATTAATTAATAGATTTATTTAAATTTTTATATTTAAATAATTAAGATTAATTAGTAACGTATTCTAGAACAAAGCGCCAACCCTTCCAGTTACTGTATATATACTCGTACTTGTATCACTTCAGATGTAATGCAATAATCACAATTTCCCTTTAATCTCTCTGCTCATCTTCTCACTCAGAGTTTCTGCTCTTCTCTTGAATCACAAGTTAATGGGTCTCTCATTTTATAAACTCTTCACCTTTTTTTGCTTTCTTTGATGTGGGACAAACTTCAATACTCCTCACACTTGCAACACTAACACATATTACCTTTCATTTCAGTCATGAATATTTATCTCCATCTTAGTTCTCAAACTGATTTATGCCGATTGTATTTTAGGGATAGGAGAATAACTTCAAACGGACGAAGGGAGCTTGACCAAGTTGCTGGGAGAATTGTGGTTGCTCCTTCAGAATGACATCATATTATTGAGAACTGATGATAGCCTTCTACTAGGATTTAATTTTGCTCTGGTGACAGTATCTTTTTTTTCACCTGTTTGCCGTGTTATCACTTGAAAGACTGAAACAGGATTTTTATGAAAAGAGTTATGCATTTAGTTTAATTTGTAAGGAATATATTACTAAAATTGAATCTTGAATTATGCTGGAGCATCAGAAGTTTGAGAAAGAACAATGAATAGTAAATTTGGTTGAATATCTATGACTATCAAATTGCTCTTAAATCTATGAAGAATAATTAAATGCCCTGAATCCATTAGAGGAATGAAATTTTTCTGATTTTTCCTTATTTTGTATGTTATAGTGAAATCTGTTATGTTCTCAAATTAGAATTGATGATTCATCTTGAACTTTTTTTTAGGCATATCTATAACATAAACGCCATTAATTAATTTAGTAATTTAGTAAATACCAGTAAGGTTGATTTTAGATTGTATAATAATTTATGAGTGCATGTCATTTGGCAAGGATTTTTTTTGAAGTAAAAAGCTCAACACAACAAGGTGGAGCATATAAAATAATAAAGAACAACCCGACTACTCTAGTCATGACAACCCCTAATTATCTTCGGCATTGCCATCAACAACCATAGGGTTCACCACCACTCCACTCATCGGAGAGCAAGAAGGATCTACTAATAATATCCACCACACATGAGCTTTTATTCCTGAAGATTCTATCATTCCGTTCTAGCCAAACTGTCCAGATAACAGCAAAGAAGCCAATCACCCACCTCCTCCTCTCACCTCTTCTTGCTGTAGCATTCGTCCAGCTTTCAAAGTGTTGTTTGAGTGTACCAGGCATGGTCCATTTCCTTCCAAGAGCAAATAGCCAAACACACCACACCTGCCAGAAAATCTCACAACCAGCAAACAAATGAAAAGCAGACTCCACGGACTTACCACATAAGACACATGTACGATCATTTGGGTTAATTACACCTAGTCTACACAGTCTGTCCTTAGTATTCACTCTCCCCACCAACACAAACCAAGAGAATAACTCGATCTTTGGTGGAACGAAACCCTTCCAAATTGCACTTGTGAAGCTATAGCTTGTTATTTCCACTGGGAGAACCGCTTCCTGCAACACCTGCACAAATGAGTTGGTTGAATAAATACCAGATCTATCAAATTTTCAGACCACTCTGTCCTCCCTCTCAGATGTTAGCTGAATAAACTGTAAAACCTGATGAAGTTGGTTTACTAGTGCCAACTCCCACTGAAAAAGCTCTCTCCTCCATTGAAAATTTCATATCCACTCTAGCCTATCCCAAAATCCACAATCCCCAATAACAGAACCTTTGAGGTTTGAGACCGAGAAAAGCCTTGGAAACAACTCTTTAAGAATACCGTGAGGTGACTAGATATCCTCCCAGAACCGTACTGTTCTGCCATTTCCTACATCCATATACAAACCCCCTGGTCATTTTTTCTCTCACATGTGGCTCACTGATTTGTAACTGGCAAATATCCTTTCAAGCACCCCCTTGTAGGTACAGGCTGACCACACATCATCTCATTCGGAGTCAAGTTATTACAGGAGCAGGCGACTTTCTTCCACAGGGGACAATTATCTTTCGAGAACCTCCACCACCACTTAAAGAGCAAAGCTGTATTCCGAATTACTGCGTCTCTAATTCCCAGACCACCTGCCTTTTTTGGAGCCATCACCACTTCCCATTTTACTAGTGGTATCCCATTTCTCCCATTCTCTTTACTCCACAAGAAGCACCTTTGGAGTGAGATCAACTTCTCCGCTACCGCCTTGGGCATCTTGTATAGGCTAAGATAGTAGATAGGCAAACTATTCAGAACAGACTTAATAAGAACCAACTTACCCGCTTTGTTTAGGGTCTTTGCTTTCCACAGACTTAACTTGTCTTCCACCACAGACTCCTCCTTGCATCCCAGCAACTGACACATCTTACGCACCCAATGCCGATCACTGTTAACCGGAATGAAGCTAGACTTCTCAAAATTGATACTCAACCCCGACATCAGCTCAAAGCAACGTAACAATCGCTTGTAGTTCCTGATAGTCTCTTCCTCAGTAGGACAGAAGAGAATGGTATCATCTGCAAACTGTAAGTGCGACAACTCAATGTTATCCCTTCCAACCAAAAGTGGATAGATGCGGTCATTCCTCACTGCCTCCCTGATCATCCTATGTAGCACATCAACAACTAGCACAAACAAAAACGGCGATAAAGGGTTTCCTTATCATAGTCCCCTTTCTATCTTGAAAGGCTTAGTGGGGGACCCATTTATCAAAACCGACATAGACGCAGAGCAGACACACTCCTTAATCCACCCCCTCCATATATCGCCGAAGCCCATCTTCTGCAAAACAATATCCACAAAGCTCTATTTGACCCGGTCATATGCCTTTTGAAAATCAAGTTTAATAATCGCGCCACTCTTCTTCCTAGCCTTCAGCCACTGCACAGTCTCACAGGCTATCAATGCCCCATCATGAATTTTCTTGCCCTTCACAAACGCACTCTGTGTCTCTCCCACTAACCCTGGCATAACCTTCCTCATTCTCCGAACCAATACCTTAGATATGACCTTATACACACAACCCACCATACTAATCGGCCTGAGGTCTTTTATTTCTTTAGCCCCAACAAACTTCGGCGCCAGCGCCACCCAAGTGATATTCGAATCTCTAGGTAACCTAGAAGACCGAAAAAATCCAAGACTGCTCCAGTAAACTCCTGCCCAACTTCTTCCCAACACTTCTTGATGAAATTCATATTATATCCGTCACTTTCTGGTGCTTTTGTTGACTCGCAATCCCGTACTGCCTGCTTTATCTCTTCAACAGATGGCATCAACTTCAGTTCTATTACCTCTTCCATATCTATCTGCATTACTAACCCATCCCGAAAGCCTACGTTAGGTGACACCTCCTGTTGGTACAAGTCCTTGTAGAAATCTCTTATAGCCATCTTAATCCTGCCTTGATTCCTCACTACTCTTCCATGAATCATTAAAGCATCAATCCGATTGTTCTTCCTTCGAGATGAGGCTAAATTATGAAAGTACCGAGTATTTTTGTCCATCTCCTTTGCATGCCTGGATCTTGACATCTGCTTCCAATGTACCTCCTTCCTGATATACCACCTCTTACAAGAGCTGACCAGTGCCTTCCTTCTTGCTTCCAAGGTTCCATCATGCACTCCTTTACTGACCATATCATCTACTTTCTTGATCTCCTCCTCAAACTTTTTAATCCTCATGTCCATAGACCCAAAATTCTCTCTATGTCATCTGCCCAAAGGAATCGTCATGGCCTTTAACTTGTCCAGGAACCGCACCTCTCCTAGGCTTCTCCACTCCTCCTTGAACCCTCCATGAGTGAACCATGAATCAAGACTTCAAAAAGGTCTTGGCCCCCTTCCGACCCTTGCAGCTTCCATCACCACTGGGCAATGATCCGATAACCCTCTTGGACCACCTCGTAGCCTTGTATCAGGAAACTCTTCTAGCCATTCCAAAGTAACCAACATTCTATCAATGCGGCTACAAGATTGGCCCCTGAACCAGGTAAACAGGCGGTCAGATAAGTCTAAGTCCACTAGTTCCATATCCTGAATCCAAGATTTAAAGTCCGTTGCCGACCCCGTCAAAGTAGTAGCCCCTTTTCGCTCTTTCACTTTAACGACCTCATTAAAGTCTCCCATAAAGCAAACAGGTACTTGACATAACCCAAATAAAAAGCTCAGCTCTTCCCACACAACCAACTTTTCATTCCTAGTATGCGCACCATACACTAAACAAATAGCACACGAAAACAATGCTTGATCAGCTCCCCATCCACGCACAACCATCTATCTCCTTTATAACAGTTGCCTATCTTTAAAACTGTTTCATCCCACATCAACAATAGACCGCCTGAAGCACCTTCCGCCCCGACATACTCCCATCCTACCACATCATTTTTCCACAATTGCACAACATCAAATTTAGTTACTACCTCTCTTTTAGTTTCTACCAGGCCTAGAATATGTATATTAAAATTTCGCCTAAAGGTTTTCACCATACTCAATTTTCCAACTCCTGCCAACCCCCTAACATTCCAAGAGCTAAAAATCATTTAAAACTAGCTATACACACCTTACTCCGATTTTTTGGGCGACTTCTTCTAGCTTTCTCCTTTTGCTTTGCTTGCCTTTTCTTCTGGGCTATTGCCTCATTCTGTACCTGCAGTACTGCCATAATATCATCTTCCTCGTTGTACTGAACCGCTCCATATTCAACTGCCAGGTCCCAAGCCTTCCTGTTCTCTTGCATGTCATTCTCATGTTTATTTTCAGACTCTTCCATGCCAGTATCACTGTCAGCATCCAGTGTTGCATCCCTCAGGTCCTCTGGCTCCCCCTTGCACCATCCTCCTTTACCTCCGCCGTTACTGTCAGACCTTGGCCTTCCAAACTGTCTGATCCTTTAACCGGTCGAACCCTTTTCGAACATTTTTTGTACGGACCGCAACCTGTCCTTATCCCCTCCCCTGGCAAATCACAACCCCATTCCCCCTTCTGCATGTCGACGAGCTCAAGAGGACCCACCAACCCAGACGAGACCTCCCCTCTCAGCCTCGCCATCTCCAAGCCACCATCAATACGCTGCGTCCTTGCCGCACTCGACCCACCGAATTCATCACCGCACCCTACTACGTCATTCAATTCGCGCCGCGCCTCACTCGCATCTGTACTTTTCCTGTACAAACTGCTGATCTCAGCCCCAGGAGCCCTACAATCACTTTCATAGTCTCAGGATAAGGTTCGACCTGAATCTTCTTCCGCAATATTAGGTAGCAATCCTACACCGTCAACCGTTGTCTCTTTAAATCCCTTGTTTGTTGTTGTTGCCTTTTAGAATTCAAAAATCCGGTACTCCATTCATTCAAAATCTCCGAGGGTATTACCATTCTGCCCTCCTCCTGCTGTTCTTCATCCCTTGCCACCATGACAACCATCTCCACCTTCGCTTCCTGTCCCACTACCTATACGTGACTACATTCCCCAGCATCATAGGCGCTGACGAGCATGGGCCCACGATTTCCGGCCACGACATCCTTCAACATACAACCCGGTAAGGCCCAAGCATTACTTCCCGCCTCCTTAACCACCACATCAAACCCAGCCGTGCCTACAATGAGATGGATTCTTTCACTAATGGCATCAAGCCGAAACGTATCAATCAGCACACGCCCCACGCTAAATGACATAAGAGAAATTGTCGCAGCATCACATGACACCACCTCACCCCACTGTTCACCACCGTCTAACACTACTGAAGAATGTTAAAAGGCAATCCAGTTTCAGAGCAAGAGCCTCTTCCACACTACAAAGGCTATCAAAAACTAATAAAGCTTTATACGCCCCCATCAATCTTTACTACGTTAGGCCAATTCATCCGAACTGTTGCAGTCAACAAATGAAAATCTATCACAAAAGTTGTCATCCCAATAATACTCCTATTTAGCCAATCCAAATTAGTGGTATCCGCAGAGACCCGAATTTCCTTTACCGATGAGTCCCTTACATGATTACAAGCCTTCACGTCGTCCACAAGATAATAAGGTTTGCTACCAATAAACCCACGAGTAGCCTCTCCAATTTCTGTGCACCTTCTTTCATATACTTGCTCTTTATCTTGTCCGGAGGATTTTTCGTCATCAACCCTACCGTCCACCGCATTCTTTCTTGTACCTCTGGTGTCTACCGCAGTCTTCCCCTTGGAGGTATCCCTCCTGTACTTAGCCTCCCTTACAAAAATCTCCTTCTGAGATACCCTTCATAGTGTACCTGATGAACGCAAAAAGGTATACATTACCATTTCTCATTTTTCTTGAGAGATAGATGTCATTGATCCTTTCCGTCCATGCAAAACAATTGAAACAACTGCATCGATATATCTCCCGGTAGCCTATCCACAAAGAGGTAAAAGAATCTTGTTCCAATCTAACATATTCTTCTCGGTTCCAAACCCTAGGATCCTTGGCTTGAGGTTGCAGTTGACGAGCCCTACCCGCCCGGTGTTTCCCCAATTTCCTCTCTCGCTCTCTCTCATACTATGTACTATGTACTCTCTATGTACTCCTAAAATCAAACTATGTACAATTTGGCAAGGATTTTAACTGATAATATACATTTGTCTTGGAATGAAAAAGTCATGAGTTATGAATTATGATCAACACTAATCGCAAAAAATAAAAAGTAATGAATAACTATGTGGAGATTTAAACTTTTTAGAGGAATCAAGCAATATAAATATCAAGAGAATATCTTGGACATGATTAATAAGCCTAACATCATAGTTGTAAGAACCGGACCGGACCGGCCGATCGACCGGAAAACCGGTGAACCGGACCTAGAACCAGTCCGGTTGAGTGATGTAACCGAATAAGGAATAGAACCGTTCTAAACCGGGTTGAACCGGCCGGTTTTGATGAAAACCGGAAAACTGGCGGTTTCTGGTTAACCGACCGGTTCAGAAATTTTTTTTTTATTCTTTTTCCAAAACGACGTCGTTTTGGTTTTTTTTTTTTTAAAAAAAAAAGAAAAGCCCTACGGGCTACCACCCCCACACCCCACCCGATCCCACTCATCCCAGTTTCCAGTTCCAATTTCCCTCCCCTTTTGGCTATTCCCCCCAACCCTAACGGCGAAACCCTACCAGCCCTCCGCCAGTCCGCCACCCTCGCCTCACTCACCCAGCCCCAGCCCGTCATCCTCTTCGTCTCACCGCCGGTCTGAGCTCTGAAGAAACCAACTCAGCCCGTCATCCTCTCCGAAGTCCGAACAGCAGACCCGCCACCCGCGAACTCGCCGGTCGGCCGCGCGCAGTCGAACTCGCCAGTCGCCATTCCAGCGCCGCCGCCCTCGCTTAGTCGCCCTTCCCGTCGCCCTTCTGCTCTAGTGCTACTGCTCTGTGACTCTGTCAACAGGTAAGATCCACTGCTCCAGTTCTGTAATCTGCTTCTGCTCTGTTCTGCACTTGAAGTTTCATGATTGTTGTGTACACTCTGCTCTGTTCTGTTACTGTAAGTTCTGTTAAGCTGAATTTCCTTGTTGACTCTGCTCTGTTCTGTTACTGTAAGTTCTGTCAAGCTGAATTTCCTTGTTGAATATGCTTGTTGAAATTTGAAACTGTTGAATACATTACACTTGATACTTGTTGTGATTTCCTTGTTGAATATGCTTGTTGAATATGCTTGTAATTGAATATGCTTGTTGAATATGCTTGTAATTTCCTTGTTGAATATGCTTGTAATTTGAAACTGTTGGATACTTGGATTAGGACATGAAATATAAAACTGTTGGCTGTTGCATTTTTCATGTTATGTAAATCAAATTTTCATGTAAATCAATTTATGTTTTGTTGATTTGTACTGGAAATATGAAAGTGTTGGATTATATGCTTGATTTGAATCATGTCTTGCTGAATATGGAATTTAACTATTTAAGAATTCAATTTAAGGTTGCTGTCTTGCTGAATAGGGAATAGGAACTAGGGAATTCAAAATGAAACCAATCGGGATGTAGCTCCACATTTGTCAGATGAAGAGCAACTTGCCGACTTCAAAATCACTCCTTGGATTTAGTTTATCGGTTTATGAGTTGTTATCCATTTGTGTTTAATTAAGATACTAATGTACTAGTACTAAGAACTAACTACTTTCATGTTTATCTTTGTATTAATTATATTTAGACTTTGAAACTTGGTTGTTTTTAAAATGTTGGTGAAGAACTAACGATATGTATTTTGAATTTATTAAGTTTATGACTATTTTTAGTATTTTATATTTTTTATTCATGTGAAACCGGTTTTATCGGTTCAACCAACGGTTTATCGGTTGAACCAATAAACCAGTGAACCAGTAACCTGACCGGTTCGATCACCGGTCCGGTTCTTACAACTATGCCTAACATTCCTCCATTTGTTTTGAGGAACAAACTCTCACCTAATTAGCAGTGCAACATGAGTGCTTCAACAAACCTTTATCTCCCTCTTTCACATTGTAAACTCATTGGATACCTTAACTTGAATTTTCATATTTACTGACGGTAAAAGAATCTTGTTACAATTTAACATATTCTTCTCGATTCCAAACCCTAGGATCCTTGGCTTGAGGTTGCAGTTGACGAGCCCTACCCCGCCCGGTGTTTCCCCAATTTCCTCTCTCGCTCTCTCTCATACTATGTATCATGTACATTTTGACAAGGATTTTAACTGATAATATACATTTATCTTGGCATGAAAAAGTTATGAGTTATGAATTATGATCAATACTAATGGCAAAAAACAAAAGGTAATGAATAACTATGTGGAGATTTAAACTTTTTAGAGGAATCAAGCAATATAAATATAAGAGAATATCTTGGACATGATCAATAAGCCTAACATTCCTCTATTTGTTTTGAGGAACAAACTCTCACTTAATTAGCACTGCAACATGAGTGCTTCAACAAACCTTTATATCCCTCTTCTACATTGTAAACTCATTGGATACCTACTGAGTTCATACTTATTGGGTTGCCTCCTCGTACTATGAGTATGAGGCCTTTGAATGTTTTATTTTGCTATGCTGTTACATAATAATATGATATTTGTGCAATCTTTAATAAAATAAATATTAGTTTCTATTTAGTTCATAAACTCTGCAACTGCTAGACACAATCACACAATAACTTGAATTTTCATATCTAATATATCTCCCGGTAGCCTATCCACAAAGACGGTAAAAGAATCTTGTTACAATCTAACATATTCTTCTCGATTCCAAATCCTAGGATCCTTGGCTTGAAGTTGCAGTTGACGAGTCCTACCCCGTCCTCAATTTCCTCTCTCGCTCTCTCTCATACTATGTATTATGTACTCTCTATGTACTCCTAAAATCAAATCATGTACATTTTGGCAAGGATTTTAACTGATAATATACATTTATCTTGGCATGAAAAAGTTATGAGTTATGAATTATGATCAATACTAATGGCAAAAAACAAAAGGTAATGAATAACTATGTGAAGATTTAAATTTTTTAGAGGAATCAAGCAATATAAATATCAAGAGAATATCTTGGACATGATCAATAAGCCTAACATTCCTCTATTTGTTTTGAGGAACAAACTCTCACCTAATTAGCACTGCAACATGAGTGCTTCAACAAACCTTTATATCCCTCTTCCACATTGTAAACTCATTGGATACCTACTGAGTTCATACTTACTGGGTTGCCTCCTCGTACTATGAGTACGAGGTCTTTGAATGTTTTATTTTGCTATGCTGTTACAAAATAATATGATATTTGTGCAATCTTTAATAAAATAGATATTAGTTTCTATTTAGTTCATAAACTCTGCAACTGCTAGACACAATCACACAATAACTTGAATTTTCATATCTAATATATCTTCCGGTAGCCTATCCACAAAGACGGTAAAAGAATCTTGTTACAATCTAACATATTCTTCTCGATTCCAAATCCTAGGATCCTTGACTTGAAGTTGCAGTTGACGAGTCCTACCCCGTCCCCAATTCCCTCTCTCGCTCTCTCTCATACTATATATTATGTACTCTCTATGTACTCCTAAAATAAAACCATGTACAATTTGACAAGGATTTTAACTGATAATATACATTTATCTTGACATGAAAAAGTCATGAGTTATGAATTATGATCAATATTAATGGCAAAAAACAAAAAGTAATGAATAACTATGTGAAGATTTAAACTTTTTAGAGAAATCAAGCAATATAAATATCAAGAGAATATCTTGAACATGATTAATAAGCCTAACATTCCTCCATTTGTTTTGAGAAACAAACTCTCACCTAATTAGCAGTGCAACATGAGTGCTTCAACAAACCTTTATAATTATTACACGCCATATCACATTATAATTATTGCACACCACCATTTTTACTTCCATTCATAAATTAATTTCTGACACCACTATGCTAGATATTCGATCCATTATCAATTAACTAATTGGGAGTGGATCCTCTCCAGTGAAAAAAAAATTAGATGGTGTCAATTGTGATCTCTCACCCTTCAATGTTCTCTCTCTCATATTTAATTTTGGCCCCACTTATAAAGTTAATGGTGGGAGATCACACTGCATTTCCTCAATTGTTTAAAAAAACCGGAGAGGATCCATTTCCTTAACTAATTTGAAACCTGCATTTACTGCTACCATTCTCTTTCCCTTTTTATCTTTTATTTTTTTTCTCATTATTTTTTAGGGTGGTGGAACTCATGGGAAGGGGGGTTTTGTTGGTTTTTTTTCCTATTTTTTCCTTTTGATGTTGATTAATTATATTTCTTCTCAAAACCATTTTTATTTTACTCAAATTAAAAATTAATTCGTTACAATTTAAATTTTATTTAATAATTTGTTAATAGACAATAAATTATTGTATATATAATGTAAAATTTAAATTTTTAACACTTTTTTTATTAGATAAATTAAGTAACATATGACCAACTTAAATTAGTTCGAGACTTTTTATTTTTCATCAATAAGATGACTACGATTATTTATAAAAAAAAAGACACCATATATAAATATAAAGACACAAAATTGTATTTAACATGTGAGATATGGACAAAATAACATTGTATCATGAAACACTAAATTAATATATTTTATATTTTTTCTGACAAAAAATATAAAAGATATTGAATGGAGACACAACTTATTTTTTTAAATTATCACTATTAAAATTTTATAATTATATTTTTTTTCTAAATTTTATGTGAAAAAAATGAAACTAAATCAAACTTTTTATTATTTATTCTATCTTATATTTAGTTCATCACTCACTATCAAATAAAATATAAAAATATTAGTTTTTATATTTTTCTTATTTATATTATATTTTTTAATATTATTCTGTCTTGTTTTTGAAACTAAACTCAATCTTTTTTCTTTTTTGGTGATTAAACTAAACGCAATCTATTATATTATTATGCTTAATGTGATCGGCCTGAATAAGCCCATTATTATATTGTATAGCCCAACAGAGTTCATATGATTTTTTGGTACATCTAAATATATTTTGATAAGAATTTAATTAATAAGTTTTTCTGATGTAGTTGATGCTTTAATTATAGAGATATATCTTGTTTAATTAGGTGAATATTTTTTTAATAAAATGCACATGCAAATATATAAGAAATTTTCAATGCATTGATGATATATATTTAAGTCCTACTAATTTGAGTTTGGCATTTTTTACATTAGTTCTAATGAAGCATATTCTTCATTGTCTATCTCCAAAAACCGAACATATTTTATTAGATTGCAAAATTTTGTTCGTTCTAGTCAACTGCACTAATTTTCCCTTTTTTTTTTTAATAATAGTATCAGGATCAATTATCATGTTTGTATATTTGGGAGGAAGTATAATCCTGTAACTATAATATGTGCTAAAAATTTAATTCAAGAAATTAGTACTAATGTTCTCAAACTTGATATATACAATAAAATTTAATTAATCAATAAACTGTTCTTGCTACCACGACTCATGTACGTATTGAACTAACTCACAATTAAAATAGTCACCGATGAAATTTGATACCGGTAGTAAAAGTTTCAAACCATAATGTAGATTTTAATTTTATTCTCAATATTCATTTGGAGAGTTTTTTTTTTTTTAGTAGTTAATTCGCAAACCTAATTGAACCATGAACTATTCTTTAATTGTAGTGGGTTGATGGATATTAAATTTATCTAAAATAAATACAGCACGGCTCGAAATTAGTCTCTAAATTTTTTTTAGTGGCTACTTTAGTTTTTGCTCTTTGCTTATTAGTCATTAATTTCTGAATTTTTAAGTTGATGTGAAATTTGTTACCTTTTTTAAATATAAGGTTTGGTAGTTTGAAATTAGAATGCCCACGTTTACCGGTTTTTGCTCTTTTCATTAAGCAGTTGAAGCTAAATATTCGGGTCATACATGGATACTATTTTAAAAAATGCACTTTATCAAAAATAAAAAAAATTTAAAAAACTGGTTAAGTCACCAAAAAATAAATCAGGTATAATAAGGAATAAAATTCTGGTAAAAGATCATTCATTTGCTCATTTATTATAATACATTTTAGAGAAGTTCTTTTGTTTACTTCTTCATATTTGATGATTAGTTTTTTTTATAGAATTAAATATGTATAAAGTATCATTTATATTTTTTAAAACAAATTATTATATATTTTAGGTAGTTTTAATAAATTTTTAATATGAAATATTTAAAATTTATTAATGAATAAATTTTAATAGAACATTATTTTATTATTTACATTTAATACAATATGATAAATACGAAAAAATATTAAATGCAAGTTTTATTATGAAAACGAATTAAATGCTCTTGTTCTTGTACAGTTGTACATGAAGAAAAAAAAAACCTAATATGGTATAATACTACGACCGTTTCTTGCACGTATGATATATCATCTTAAATTATAAGAGACATATGGACGTATAAATTTATACAACTATTTGCATTAAGTAATGAATAAAAATATATTTTATTATATGGTGTTAATATTTAATTTGATCTCTGAAATTTGAGGTAAAATTTTTAAAATTACAATTGATTCAATTCGACTCTTAAAATTTATAATAGTAATTCACGTTTGTTTTAAACTGATTTTTATAAATGGCGTGTTAATTTTACGTGTTAACTTGTTAATATTTAGACTTATCATCTAAAATATATGTGACTAAAATTTATTAGATTTCCTAAAAATTTAATTAGTTCCCCAAAATCCTCATAAAGAGATTATAATAATAAGTTTAATTTAAAAAAAATATATAGGTAAACAATATATATGTTGAACAACGTAAACAGTAGTTTAAAATAGAAATAATTTAAATTAAATTAATAATTAATTAATAGATTTATTTAAATTTTTAAATTTAAATAATTAAGATTAATTAGTAACGTATTCTAGAACACAGCGTAATCCCTTCTCTCTAATTGCACGGTCGTGACCACACGCAGTGTCCATCACTATCAGAAAAAACGCCAACCCAAGGTGATCGACGAAATCACAATTACCGCCAAGCCATAAGCTCGTAACCCCGCAAACGTTGCTGACTGCCTGACTTGTATTCCCTTGCTGACGCCACAACTGATGTTAATAAAATTTTTGAAATTTTAATAAATCTTGATTATAATCTAGGCAAAAAATTATTCAAATCACAATAAATTAATGTACTAAATTAATACGTTCGTTAACAAAAATTAATTTAATAATTAACGTGAGTTGTGATTATAAATTTTGGGATTCAATTTAAATCCATTAAAATTATAAGAATCAAATTATATCTAATTTTAAATTTTAAGAATCAAATTAAATATTACTTCAATCTAATATGATATATTAATATTGTGCTTAATTAAATTTTGACATTCTATCTTAAATTTTTTGTCTTTATATATTTTATATTCATTTAAATTATTTATTACTCTCTTAAAATTTTAAGATATTCATCCTTTTCTTTTCTTCAATAAAGAAAAAAAGCGAACAAAGTCAACTACATGAGTAGAGATGGACTTAGAGAGAGAGCGAATAATGACTTCGGTCTCCCAAAATTTTAAAAAATTATATTTATATATGAAATATATATTTAAAAAAATATTATATAATTTAATAATTTTATATGTATTATTTTTTATTTTTGTGATGGATTTATATTTTAATTATTTAATTCACTAATATTTTTTACTTAACTAATTTAATATCATACCTTCAAGTCTTTGTACCTTTTAAATTAGTTTTTATATAATAATCTCTATATTTATTTTTAAAAAATTATTTATTTTTTATATTAATATATTTAACATTTATATTATTATATTAATAATGACTTACGCAATAGTTATATTTTAGCAATCACATTATGTATTTTAGATATTATTTTCTTGTAGAAAAATACTCATTTTTTTTTAAATTTATATTTTTAAAAGAAAAAATTTTATAAAAATACAAATAATTAATAATTTATAAATTATTTTCAAATTTTTTAAAATTTTTGAAAGAATTAATTTTAAAATAAGATATGTGATAATTTTTAACTAAATACACTATAAATTATTGATATTTTATAATTTTATAATGTATTATTGATATTGTTATATTTTTTATGTAATTATCATATTAAAAATAAAATTGTGAAAAAAAATTATAATTATATATATTTATTCATAAATCTTTTAAAAAATTAACTCTAATAATTATATGTTAATTATTTTTATAAAATGAAAAAATTATCTAAAATTCAGCCCCTTTATATTAAAATTTCTAGATCCATCTTTACACGAGGTTTTATAAATTCAAATTTCATTCGTGAATGTATACAAAAAAAAATGCTACTTACATATAAAAATTAATTATTAAATTAGTTATTGTATATTTATATATTTTTTAATTAAATAATTAAATATTAGAATAATTAAATTTAATATAGTAAAATAATTAAATTTAGAATAAATGAATAATAATTACATTTATTTACTGTAATATAATATAAAATATTTTAGGAGATGGCAAACGTAGCGAAACTAGAATTCTAGCACTACGGAAACCAAATTCTTATAATTAATTTATTATATTTGCTTTTAATAAAAGAATGTATAAGAATGATATCTCAATATTATAGAAAAATTTTGATGTTAGAATAATTATCTGTATATTTAATAAATTGAATATTTAATTATTGTTAATTGTGTATAAATAAATTAAATAAAAAATAATTATTTAATTAAAAATAATAAATATAATTATTTATATATATTAAATAAATATTTAATATATTTATTATTTATATTATTTAATATTTTTTTATATTAATATCATATAACTATGAAAAAGTTAAAGCCAGAGAGGGACCATGGTCCACGCTGGCCCTCTTGGTTTTGCCAATAATACTAAATACGTATTTATATGGGCGAAAGTTAGTGCACTCTAGGTAAAATAGGGAGTGCAATACTCTTTAAAAGTTTACCTACTATCTAAAGTTATCAGGTAAATTAAATTTATTTATTATTGTTATTATTTTTTTGTCATGGACTGAACAAACAAACCGACATTAACAAAAGTACTAATTCCCTCATTTAACACACGGACGACCTTTACACCACAAAAATACTCAGGAAAATTTGATTGAATTCCTCCGTTACTCTGTTATTGTCGATGTGATGTCTTCAAGCATTTTCACTGTTTTATTTGTTGGCAGGTGCTTCTATTATCGTTCTAACTAGTCACATAGCTCTTGAACCCACCACATTTCACCTCTACCATAAATGATCTTCAAAGTCCGAAAAATTGCTGCCATAGAAAAGGAAGACGCATGTCTGTCGCTGCTGCTGGTTGGCTAACTCCAAACGCAAAATCGATTCTGTAGAAGAACCCCAGTCTCCAAGAAGGCGCCATGATTCTCAGATGACGACATAGTCAAAGCACAAAATAGATGGCAGTTACAACAAGTTTATTATCTTTTATTTCAAATTATCCTCAAATTGTACGTAATAAAATGAAAAATTAAAATACAATTATATTTAAACAATTATTTGTATTATTTTTTATTAATTTATTCAAAAAATAATTAAATTTTAAAGTTAATTGGTATAAAATATTACAGATATAAAATTAAGAAAAAATTTTATTTATATAAGAATGAGCCTAATAAATAATTATTCTATTTAATATATAATTAAGAATATTTCTTTCTTTATCAACGAATTATAGTTCAAATGACATAATTTTCATCTAAGAGTTAGAAAAAAGAATACTTCTTTCTTTTATTAACTTTTTTTAAACATTAATTATTTATTATACATACAATATAGAAATAAATGAATCTAATATTTATTGAGTAGACACAGTTACGTAAATTTTTTTTATTGTTATAGTGTTTGAACCAAATAAAAAATATATTATTTTAAGAAAAACTAATAATATATTTTTAATAATATTCTTAATACAAAATAATAAATTTTAAATATTTTTTTAAATAATATATATTAACTAAAATAATATAATTATCCAAAATAATATATTATAAATATAATAAAATAACATATTTTAATAAAAAAATTGTTAATAAAAAATTATATAAATATTTTTTATATAAATTTTTGTTTCGCACAAAATAAAATTATTATATGTTTGTTTGCTTTTTATGTTGTATATATGTTCTTTTTAATTAAATTTATATAATACAAAATTTTTTATCATTTTATTTATATTTAATGTTTTAATTTTGTTTCACACAAAATAAATATATATATATATATATATAACACAAAATTTTTTATTATTGTCTTTATATTTAATATTATAATTTTATTTCACATAAAATAAAATTTATTTAAATTTTAATATTATATATATATATATATATATATATATATATAACACAAAATTTTTTATCATTGTGTTTATATTTAATATTATAGTTTTATTTCACACAAAACAAAATTTATTTAAATTTTAATATTATATACATAATATATATTTAATATTATTTTTTTAAGATTCTAATATATCTTTTTTCTGAATTTTAGTACATGAATTTTTAACTTATTTTTTATATATTATTTATTTTAATTCTAAAGTCTAATAACTTTTTTTTGTACAGACATGTTATTTTTAATATTTATATACTATTTTTTTATTTTGAACTTCAGTCCAATATCTGAGATTTACAAAAAAAATCTAAAACTTGTAAAAAAATTGATTAACCTGATTAACAGGTTGCCTTTTTAAATCTAGACCATTCAAATAAAATATAATAAATAAAGAGTTCAGATTTAATAAATTCACAAGGTGTACAGCACTCCATACTTAACAAGGAGCGTTTAAGAATGAACCATTTATATGCGGTGATTGATTTGTGATTATTATTATTTGTGTATATATATAAAAGATTATGTTATGTATATATTAAAATATAAATATATATTAATAATTAATTTTAATATATAAATAATATTTTAAATATATATAATATGACTATAAAAATAATTTATAGAAATGATATTTATGGATAAAGTTACAGAAATTAAAAGTTTAAAAGAATAAAGTATTAATATGGTTTAGAACTAATTTTTTAAGGGTATGTCTAAAATGAGCTCAACCATTATGTGCTTATTGAATGAGCCACATTTATATAGGCCATTAGATTTTATTAGATGAAAATCAAAGGTTAATATAAAACAAGAGCATTGATGGACTCTAATAAATATAGAATATCCTAGTACATAAATAAATACTTTAAATGACAATACTTTAATACACAATACTTTAAAACGGCAACAAAATTTTTTAATTTTAAATAATTAAATATAAAATATATGAGTATTTTTATTTATTAAAATTAATTATTGCAAAAAAATTTTATAATATTAAAATAATATTTTAAACTATAACTAACATAAAAATATAAATAATTAAAATTTTATTTTATATTACTTGACAAATAATTAGATTATATATTTAAAATTTATTAACTAACTAAATTTATTAAATATATTATTATATAATATAATTTTATAAAAATATTTAAAAATATAATTTATTTAAAATATTATATATAATTGAAAATATACTTTTTATTTTTTTCAATTTTTTTTAGAAAAATAATAAATAATATAATTTTAAATACATACTTAAATAAAAAAAGTTAATTTTTCATGTATTTTATAACTTTTAAATAAATTTTACTTTTACAAATATTTGATAAAAAAATTATTTGATATAATAATATTTAATAAGTAATTAGTTAATATTTTAAATATATATCTAATTATTTGTCAAGTAATATAAAAAATTTTAATTATTTTATATTCTTATTATAGCTTAAAATATCATTTTATTATAAAAAAATTTGCATAATAATTAATCTTAATGAATAAAAAAATTTATATTTTTTGTATTTATTTAATTTATATTTTTTTAGAACAAAAAGTTTCTACCTTTATATAGTAAAATATGTGATAATCTTCTTAATATATTAGGTGTGGCAAAACAGGTCGAGTCCGTCGGGCCGACCCGCCAAACTCGCTAAAAAAGATGGGTCGGACTAGGATTTAAAACCGTCAATTAAAAAAATTTGCCAAACTCACAAATTTTTATGCAAAATTATTTTATAATATTAAAGATTATATAAATGATATTTTAAATAGTTATACTATAATAGATTTAATATGTTTTCTGATTTCAATGTTATTATATGATTATAATTATTTAATATATAAAAAAATTACTAAATAGTATATATATATAGGGGTGGCAAACGGGCCTAAACCCGCCGGATCGGTCCGCGTAACCCGCTAAAAAAGGCGGACTGGGCTGGAAAATTGGGACCGCCAAATAGCAAAAAAAAAAGAGGATATTTGGCGGGCTATGCCTGCCATTAGGCGGGGAGGGCTAGGATTTTGGAACCGCCTCACTAGGCGGGGCGGGCTTCCCCGCTTGCCACCCCTATATATATATAATATATATATATATATATATATATATATACAATGACGGATCCAGAAAATTTTGACAGTGGGGACAAAATATATATAATATAATAATAATTTTTATAATAAAAATATTATATATACCTAAAAATTAACTATTAAAATATTCATTAATCATTATATATTTGTATATAAATACATGTATTATTTAATTTATTTTTAATGTGTATTTTTTATTTCAATATGTATATAGGTGGTTATTTTCTATATATATAATATGATTAGTCTTTAAAATATTTAATTTACAAATTAAAATATTAAAATAATAATTTAAATAATAACACATAATTTAAAATTTTATTATTTAGATTTTATATTTTAAAAAATTGAGTAATCTTTTTTTTAACAATACAATTGAAATATTTCTCTTTTTATATAAAATAATACTACACATTTAAGTATTTTTTTGTTAAATAAGTCCAACTAAATTAATCTAAGATAACAAAAATCAATTATGATTAGCATTATTCTAAATCTTATCGTTTAACTTGGTTAGACTTAGTTTATAAAAAAACTTGAATGTGTAGTAAATGCTTATTTAGAAATTTACTTCTCATACAATTAGAAGTCAACTCTTATTGAGATTCATAGTTGAAAAAGTTCTTTCAATTAATACAGTTGTTACAAAAAAAAATTAAAACTAATATAAAAAAAAGATAAATAATACTTTTTTAAGTCGATTTCTTAAAAAACCATAAATTTCATTTAAATTGATAATTGATCATTCTAATGACATCTAATATGAAATTTTTAAATTGGTTATGAAGTATCAAAAATTGAATAAAAAATTATTCTGGGGTCAAATTTAATAATGTAGTGGGGGGAAATAAATATTATTATCATATATTACTCAAAAAAATTTTAAATTGTAGTGGGCTATATATATATATATATATAGGGGTGGCAATGCGGCCGGCTCGCCCCAACCCGCCCCGCCTCACCTAGGCCCGCACCTTAAGCGGGACGGGCAAGTCCGCTCCGCCAACTAAAGTGGGTACAAAATGCTAGTCGTTTGACTTTGTTTTTTTTTGAAAAATAAAATTAATTAAAATTAACTAAAAAATAATAATTAAACAATTAATTACAAATAAAAAATAGTCAAATTATAATACTTTTTATTATTATTTTTAAATTTTTAACTTCATAATTTGTTTAAAATCATATTTGTCAATAGAACCATCTTTATTTTAAAAAATAAGTCACATAATTTGAACATATATACGAAATTATAAAATAAAATAAATAAAGTCACATAATTAGAAGTTAGAACATATATACATAATTTAGCGAATTTTTTTAATTTGACAGGTTTCAAATTCTAACCCAACCCACATTTTTTAGCGAGTTCGGCGGGTCAGCCCGACGAATTCGACCCGTTTTACCACCCCTAATATATATAAAAGAAGATTATCACATATTTTATTATATAAAGATAAAAAATTTTTATTTTAGAAAATATAAAATATAAGTTTTTTTTATTCATTAAGATTAATTATTATATACAAATTTTTATAATATTAAAATGATATTTTAAACTACAACATAAAAATATAAAATAAATAAAATTTATTTTATATTACTTAACAAATAATTAGTTTATTATATTTAAAATTTATTAACTAATTACTTTGTTAAATATATTATTATATAATATAATTTTTTATCAAAATATTTGTAAAAGTAAATTTTATTTATAACGTTATATATAATACATGAAAATATTAACTTTTTTATTTAGGTATATTTTTAAATTATATTATTTATTTTATTTTTCTAAAAAAATTAAAAAATAAAAAAAATATTTTCATGTATTATATATAATATTTTAAATAAATTATTTTTTAAAAGTAGTTAGTTAATAAATTTTGAATATAATAATCTAATTATTTATCAAGTAATATAAAATAAATTTTAATGATTTTATAGTTTTATGTTATTATTTAAAATATTATTTTAATATAATTTTTTAATATTATAAAAAAGTTTTGCATAATAATTAATTTTATTAAATAAAAAATACTCATATATTTTATATTTATATATTTTATATTTAGTTATTTAAGAATAAAAGATTTTGTTGCCGTTTAAAATATTGTGTATTAAAGTATTGTTATTTAAAGCATTTATTTATGTACTAGGATATTCTATATTTATTAGAGTCTATCAATGCTCTTATTTTATATTAGCCTTTGATTTTCATCTAATAAAATCTAATGGCCTATATAAATGTGCCTCATTCAATAAGCACATAATGGTTGAGCTCGTTTTAGACATACCCATTTTTTAAATACTAATACAATTTTTTTTCATAAAAAAAAGAGTCTACTTCAGTCTTTATTTTTATTTTCGTAACATAGCACAATTTTTTTGTAATTTTTTTTGTTAAATCTAAACGAAAAATGTTAAACTATTACATTTTTTTTTGTTAAAGTGGTGTGGTTGTTATGCATTAACAAGGAGAATAGAAAATAGATATATAAGTGATTAATTATCTCTAAATTCAAATTGATTAGGAAGTTCATTTGTTTCTATTTTTTAGATAAAATAATGTCATTTTAACGTCAAATTAGTTGCTAATCTTTACCGTAATACAAATGGGGAGCTCATATGTTGACGTGTCGCTCATTCATTGATTTTGAGAGTTTATTTGTTTAGGTTTCGTCCTAGAAATTTTTATATTTATATTTATAAATTATGAATTATTATTTGCTTAGGTTGTTATTTTCAAATTTTAAATTATTTGTTTGGATTGTTCTACTTAGATTGTTATTTTTTAAATTTTAAATTATTTTATTTAGATTGTTATTTTTTAAATTTTAAATTTGATTGACTTTAATTTAAATTTAAATTAAAGTCAATCAAATTTAAAAAATTTTAGTTATGAGTCAACTATAAAAGTATAAGTTATGAGAGATGTAAAGCACCACAATTTATAGTACATTAATTCCTTTTTTTACATATATTCAAAATCTCTCTACTTATTCCAATGGCTGGTATTTACAAAATTGCAGACATCAATCCTACCATCGACAATTTGTATGTACGTATACGAGTGATACGGTTATGGACACTACCAAGTTACGAAAATTCTCTATTGTCATACTCAATTGAGATGGTTTGGCTCGATGAAGACGTGAGTTTTCTACTAATATTTTTCTATTTTATTTTAAATTTATATTATTTATATTTTAAATTTATTTGTTTATTCACATCTAATTGTTCTTTGATTTTTTCATCAATTCTATTTTATTTTATTTTGCATGTTTTGTAGTCTTTGACAAGGAGACAAAACAAATTTTGGGAAAGAGTTGTGTAGAGATACTTGATCCACTCCTATTGGTAAGTTCTAACCAATATTTATTTCTAAAAACATTAGTGAAGATATTTTTAATAGTAATTTTATATTATTTATTATTAATATATTATGTAATACCCTGCAGAAAGGAGATCTATCGGATACACCTACACTTTTTCTCAACCTAATTGATAAGACCTTTCTCTTCATAGTTAAATTTCAAATATCTGATAATCCACATTTTTTACCTTCTTATAAAGTTAAGAAGATGACTGATAATGTGAACCTCATAAATAAATTCAAAGATGCTCACTCTATTCAAATTGTGAGTATAATTATAAGTGTACTTTTTTATTAAAAATCAGTTTATTTTTTGCTTTCTTGGCCATTAGTAGTATTTAATTTATAAATAATAATTAATAATTAATTATAATTTTAGGATGTTGACTACACCGGTGGTTTACTTCAAATTTTAAAGGCATCCTCAATCATCGAAGGGGAGAAAGTAGAAGGTGCTAAGGTATTTGTTCAAAAAGTAAATTTTTTGTTTGTTTCTTTTCTCAAAATTAAATCTTAATTTTATTCAAAAAAATATTATTGAGGTAAAATCAAATGTTAGAAAGAAGTCTTTAATTTAACGTGGTAAAAGTACAGAATTTGTTGCTTGAATTCTCCGACGAAGTTACGGCCAATGGTGAATCTGAAGTGTTAAAAAATGCTATTACACCAATTAAGCGAATATCCTCGGAATCGGAAGATTCGAAGGTGGAAGGAGATACCTCAACTTGCAAGAAGATTAAGATTGAGAATGAAACTTGAGAATTTGGATGCACATATTTTGAAATCCCTTTTAGAGTCTATCTAATAGAATAATGCCAAGTATATGTTTGTTTTGGTGAAAACATTGTCTTTTTTTGAGTTGTTATTTTTCTTTTAGTTCTTTTCAATTTTTATGTTTGGAATTTAGAATTTTTTAAAATATAAATTGAAGTTATTTGGTTATTACTTGTGGTTTTATTTTTAATTTGCACACCGTTAATATTTTGATAATTTCTAATTTAATGTCATACAGTTATAAATTTCTTTTTTGAATTATTGTTGATACAATTAAGTTAGTTATTAATTTTTAATGTGTACTTATTTTAAAAAAATCTAATTATAATTTTTAATTAAAGTATTATGTTTAGAATTTTAAATTTAAATTCAAATATATATTTTTTTAATTTTTAAGTAAGTAATTGGGTTTGAGAATACTTTTTAAAAATTTATATAATTTATAAGCTACTATGCTAGTTACAAAGGATTATAATAAAGTAAATAGAATTACCAGTTTTATTAAAATGTGAAGTTATTTATATTATTTAAAAAAAATTCTTTATCTTTATAGTAATACAAATAGGAAGTTCTTATGCTGACGTGGTACTCATACATTGAGTTTGTAAATTTATTTGTTTAAGTGTCCTCACTGAAAATTTTTAAAATTTTATTTATAAATTATAACTTATTATTTGCTTACGTTGTTACCTATTAAAATTTTAAATACGCTTTCTTAGGTTGTTGGGTATTTAGTTTTTAATATTGTTGAACTAATAATTTGCTTAGGTATCATCACTAAAAAATTTTAAAATATTATTTATAAATTATGATTTATTATTTGCTTAAGTTGTTACTTTTTAAATTTGAAACAATCTTTTCTTCAGATCGAATACAAATGGGGAGACTTTTTGCTGACGTGACACTCATACGTTGAGTTTCGAGATTATTTGCTTAAATGTCTTTATTAGAATTTTTTTTAATTTTATTTATAAATTAATAGATTATTTGGTTAGTTTGTTAGATAATAATAAGGATTTAGTTTTGAGTTAATTAACAAGATAGTTAGATATTTAAATCTTAATATTATTGTTTAGGTGGTTATTTTTTAAATTTTAAGTTATTTGTTTAGTTTATTATTTTTAAAATTTTAAGTTATTTACTGATTATTATTTTAAATTATAAATTATTATTATTTGTTTAAGTTGTTACTTTTTAATTTTAAAGTGTTTGCACATAAATTAAAATTTCAAAAAAAAATTTTAAAAATACATGCTTCAGTTAAGAGGACTCTTGTGTCTCGATTCATGAATTTGCTAAAAGAAGTCGATGACGGATAATCAATTATTATTTTTTAAATATTAACACTTACGCTTAATAGATGAGTAAAACAAAATCTAAAAATTTTAATATTAACTTCAATGTAAGTTTATTTATTTGAATTTGTTTTAAGATTTCATTCTGTATATTTGAATTTATTTGTTTTAATATTTTGTTTTTAAATTGTTATTTTAACTTTATTTTGTTACAAAAATTTTTATAATATTTTTTTTTGTACTCGAAAGATTTTAATTTGTTAAAAAAATTGTTTTTGTTGAAAATAAATATTTTTTCTATCTTTTTATTTAAAATATTATTATTGATATATTAATATTAAAAATATAAAAAATAAACATACTTTAAAAAAATACTTTACGTTGTTTGATTTTTATAAAATTAAAATAATTAATTAATTATTAATTTTTAAATTGTAACTATTTTTTCAATAAAAAATAATTTATAATTTTTTTTCAAATTTTATGAATTTGTTAATTTTTAAATTTTAAAACATAAAACATATATATATATATATATATAATTTGGTACAATTTTTTGTTGTTGTTATTTTTAAGTTCTAATTAGTTTTTTTAAATATAAACACTTGCACATATTATATGAGTAAAACGAAATTTAAGAATTTTAATATTAATTTTGATATAAATTTATTTATTTATATTTATTTTAATATTTTATTCTATAAATTTAAATTTATTTATTTTAATATTTTTTATTTAGATTGTTATTTTAACTTTATTTTGTTATAAATATTTTTGTAATATTAAACTTTTTTGTGCTTGAAGAATTTTAATTTGTTGAGAAAAAATTTATTTTTGGTGAATAAATATTTTTCTATCTTTTTATTTAAAATGTTATTATTGGTATGTTAGTATTAAAAATATAAAAGATAAAATATACTTAAAAAAATATATTATGAGATCAAATAATTTTATAATTGTGGCACAGGAAGCTGTATAGAGAACTTTAGCTTATGATATTCATCGGAGATGGCCTTTAGTGATGAGATTAACTTTTTATTTACATGAAAAGTAAAATATCATCTTTAAAGATGATGACAATCTTGAGAAAATCATGGATCAAAAGAACAGAAAAGGTATGATATTCTTAGCATGGATGGAGACCAACAAAGAATTTGAAGTTGGTTAAACTTTAATGTATGATGAGTTTTCAAATCAATTTGTTTATGATAGCAAAGAAAGGGAATGATATCCACGCAAGAGAGAGTATTCTATCGAGAGGTTAAACTATGTTCCACCGGGTACATGTGATGATATCTACTATATGAGAATTTTGTTAATTATTCAAAAATGTTGCACAACATATGAGTCTATTACGACAGTTAATAGGATTACATATCCTAACTTCTAAGATGCTTTCTATTTTATGGGACTACTGTGTGACGATAGAAAATTCATTGCAGTTATTAATGAGGTCTGGCCATCAATTGAGAAAATTATTTGTGATGCTATTGATATCTGATAGTGTTAACAAATCAAATCGTATTTAAAATGCAACTTAAACGTTATTGGCTGACAGGATACTATATATGAAGAGAAAAATATTGAAAAACTAAGGTATTTCACTATGTAGTAAATTATTATCATATATAGGACTTTACTTGCCAAAATCAGTGTTCACTAATGGCCAACTTTACATTGCTTTGTCAAGAGTTAAGAATCGCAATGGTCTAAACATTTTAATTCTAGATGAAGACAACAATCCAAACTCATCAACAACAAATGCCGTGTTCAACGAAATTTTTAATAATATATATTTATATAAGAAAATAGTATTTTCATTTTAGTAACATGTTAGGATTTACACTTTTGTACAAATATTTGTTGTAGATATAACTAATTAACTATATTTTCAGACTTGAAATAAAATGTATATCATGGAACACAATGTAAAACCCGGTTAGTTAATGGCTAATTAACTCATAAATGAGAATTTATTCTAGAAAGCCAAAAATATTATTTTTATGGCTAAATGTGATAGAGGAGATTGAGACGAGAATTTCGGTATCAATTTTATAGAAATCGGACTAAGATTGGACCGAACGGGCCAAACCGGGCCAATCGGACCCAAAGTGGGCCCTTGGCCCAATATAACTAAACCAAAACCCTAGTTTTCAGCACTCTCTCTCCTCATTAGACACACACACATGCTGAAATGATGGAGGGAAAGGGAAGAACACTCTCTCAAGTTCTATCTCTCCCTTGATCTTCAAACCACCATAACTTTTGACATAGATCTCCGATTGCTGCGCCATTTGCAGCCATGCGTTCACCACGGAAAGCTCTACAAAATCCATACAATTAATCTTGAGGTAAGCCACATTTTACTCTTCAAATTTCCAGCTTTGATTTCGAGTTTCATGAACAAAAATGTTGAGATTTTGGGCTCTTTGATGTTATAGGATCCAACTCTCTTGAAGGAGAAGGTTAATCTTGTCTCCTTGGACCTTGGGTGTGGTAAGATTCTCAACCCTAGTATAATTTGTTGTTCTATGATGTTTGGGTATTGAGATGTTGTGTATAGGTATGATGATTGTGGCTTAGGTTGTGTATGTGTGAATATTGGAGCTTGATTGGTGATTTTGAAAAGTTTGAAAAGGGGTTTGGTGGTAAAAAATCTGTTCTTGGAAGTGTTGAGGCCTTGAGAGCTTGAGGAAAAAGTGGTTTGGAAGTGCTCCGGTTGAGCTTGGGAAATCAGCTAAGGTATGGTCTCGGTTTCCCATATCTAATATGTAATGTGGTAGGAAATACTTAGGCTAGAGGCCCTAAGATAGGCATTGAATTGTTGATGTTGTTGAATGGTTGATATATATGATGTGGTCATATATGTGATGATGATTATTGATGCCTTGATGGTATGATGTATGAGAAATATGCATGTTGTGATATATGCTTGATGATTGATTAAGGTTGAATTGTGGGTGAAACCATGTTGATGGTGAGTATGATATTGATTATGTACAATGATGGTTGATTGGAAATGGTGTTGTTGAAAATTAGCATGAGGAAGAGTATATGATGTGTGAATGTGTTTGAGTTTGAGCCACTTGGGTGAAGTGGGTTAAAATGATGGGATAGTAATTTTGTGAATTGTGGTAAAGTGTCAATGTGTGAGTTGAGGAGGCTTGATGTTGACTTTAATATATTTTGATTGATTTCAAAGAAAAGGGATGAAATTGGCATGTTTTGATTGATTTTGAAAAGAGTTGAAAGTGGCTTGTTTTGAAAATGACACTTTGTGGTTTTGTATGAAAACATGGCTTTTGGGCATACTTTGACGGTACATAACTTGGACTACGGATCTCCATTTTGTGCCAAATCTATTTAGAAATGAAATTGGATCTGGGATGTTCATGCCGTTCGAAGAACGGGTGAAAAACGATTTAAAATGAGAAAGTTATGTCCGTCGGAAGATTGGGGGTTGAATCTGTGAATTCTGCAGCTTTTAACTTAGAAAAATTTTAGCAGAATAATCCCGCGCGTAGGCGCACTTGGCGCGTACACGCCGTTCTTCTCAAAAGCGCAATCCACGCGTGCGCTTGGTGTGCGCGGGCGCGCCGATGCGCCGCACCCAATGCCCAGCTATTTTCCCGAAAGTTGTGCCAGAGTTGTGCCAACCTTGTGCCTGGGGCGCAAATGCACCCACGCGTACGCGTGGCTGACGCGTATGCGCCGTTGGCTATTTTTCAATCCGCACGTCCGCGCGAATGACGCATACGCGTCGATGAGTTTTGTGGCCATCCACGCGTGCGCGTGGAGTACGCGTGCGCATGGATCTGTTTTCATCCCAAAGTTGATTTTTGAGTTTTAAAAGCCAAATTTCATATTTCTAAGCCTCCGATCTCACCACTTATGTCTTAAATCATTATGATATGCCTAGCTATGAGAAAGGGAGCTAGTGAATGTGGTAACTTGCGAGTGAAGCAAGTGAAAAATGAATGATCAATGAGGATCAAAGATGATTATGTGAGATGCGGAGGATGGCGGTGGAAGTGCTTGTTATGCCATGGGCCGAAGGGCCGTAATTGTTAATGAATTGGTTGGTTATGGATTTAACCGTGAGCCGGATGGCTAGATTATTATCGTGTTACGGCGGAGCCATGATTATGGCTAAGTATAAATGCATATATGTTGTTGAATGAATTATGAATGTTGCACTTCCACTGTTGGAGATGAGAGTTTCCCTGGGAGGAAGTAGTGGCTAGCCACCACGTGCTCCAGGTTGAGACTCGAAGCTCTTTTGACACTATGTCGTAAGGGTGGCCGGGCACTGTGAAAGACCCGGATGAGCTCGCCCTCGTAAATATTCACCAGTGAAGGTGATGGATATAGATCATGATTATGATCAAGTTTATGATGAGTATAACTCGAGTTGGGGATGCGCGACAGAGGGACAGTCCAATGGTTAGCTACCAGGACTTGTCGGATTGACTCTATAACCGACAGATGATATCGTCAGCCATTAGGGACAGGCATTCATCATATGCATACTATGTGAATTGATTGAGATTGCCTATTTGACTGCATATTACTTGCTATTTGTCTAAATGCCTTACTTGTTCCTATTTGTATATCTCTTGTCTGATATAACTGTGTTTGCTATATTATACTCCTGCTGGTGGTTGGGAGGTCTGAAGAAATTGGAAAGGGAAGTATTAGTTAGACTGAAGGATCTTTAATCAGTTGCCATTTATGGCTTAGCTTGTTTATAAGCTTTGAATTATCTGGAGGAAGTTCTAAGATTGCTTTCGACTTTCCTCTATTATTATGTATTATATATGTGGAAGCTGTTACCATGCTGGGGACCTCTGGTTCTCACCCATGCGGATTTTGTGGTTTTCAGATGCGGGATGTGAGGTTTCTCACTGAGGCATGCTGGAGACTTCTGGATTAGCGAAGATCCTTTGTTCTCGGGACTCTGTTTTGGCTTATATGTTTTGCTTAGATACTTTTATCTCCATTAAATAATACAAACTATGATGACTCCTCTTATAGGAGATTTTGGAGAATAGGTTTTTTGTATTTGTGTCCCTTTGGGTTTCCTTGGGGTATCTTATCCTATTTATATGTATATATTGCTATGCTCGAACCGGTTATCTTCGCAACCGGATTTTGAGTCTTGATATTCCTGTTTTTGACACTCCTCTGTATATATATAATCTCGCGTTGGCTTATCCTTTGTTTGTTACGTTATCGATCGGAGTGTTGCGCTTCCGAGTTGCGATTTTTTGTTTACCCCCTTTTCTACAAAGGCTCCTAGTTATAATCAATTATTCATACTACTATACGTACTAAATTTTTATTTTAGAGGTTGTAATACCTTGCCATCTCTAAATTATGACTTAAGCATAAGACTCTGTATGGTAGGGTGTTACATACAACATTATATACCAATTGTTTTTCTAATGAGGTTAGTAAAATACTAGGTTGCCTATAAATTTTTATTAGCCTTATAATATAAAATTTAGTGTAAAATTGACATGCTACTATTACAGTTATATATGTTCTTTTTTTTAGGTCTCTTTTTTTATGGCTCAAGAATATTATAGGTTTCAAACTGTTCCATTTATATTTTACTTTGAATAAAGATAAAACAACATTTTAAGTACATTTATTATATAATGATGATGATATGTTATACTAAAATTGAAAAAATTATGATTATTAAATATTATTTTTGATTTACCATGTCAAATTAAAATATAAATCACGTGCATCGAACGGATTCAATACTAGTAAATTATAATTCAAATGACATAATCTTATAATACTCACCTAAAAAGTCGTCAATTAAAGACTCTTTATTGAGGACGGCGATGCGTAATGTTCACTTGATACTATAGGGATGGCTCAGTAAGGACAGCGATGCATAACGCTCAATGAAAATCAAAATTAAAGGAAGGTTCCCCATGAGGACGGCGATGCGTAACGCTCATGAAGGGGACGTTGGTTGAGATAAGGATGGCGGTACGAAACGCTTATCTCAAGACCAGTGTCCGGAATCGGGCAACAAACCGATACATGAGCTCATGTCCTGTATAGGACTAGGCATGCATCATACTTGTTTGTGATTGTGTTTTCGGTGATTGTGTGTGCTTGTGATTGGATTCTATGTTCTATAATTGGTGAGTTGGATTATACTTTATTGACTGAGAACATAGTGAAATAAAGGTAACTTTTAACCCCGACCCTACTAAGAACTCCCCAATTCTTATCCCATATTTCCACCCCTTTTAGCTACCGCTGCGAAGGTTTAGTGCAGAATTACAAGAGCATAAAAGATTATGTTTACGAGTTGAGCTATTACATTTTATTTTCTCCTCGTCATTTATTATTTTAGTTTTTAGAGGGGTAAGATTTGTAATTGAGGATCATTGATTGATTAAGTCTATATATATAATGCTATGTGTGTATATATATATATTTGTTATTACACCGTTATGTAATTACATTTATTATTTTGGATGACTATTTACATGGATAATAAAAAAGATATATATATGATGTGTAAAAAATAATAAATGATCGTACTATCCTACAATATATATATATATATATATATATATATATGATGTGCAAAATAATTTCTTATCTTAAAACTAATTCAATTTATTTTTTTTTTTCATTTTTACTCAAATTTAAATTATACTCATACTTGTATCACCTTCAGATGCAATGCAATAATCACAATTCCCTGTAATCTCTCTGCTCATCTTCTCACTCAGTTTCTGCTCTTCGCTTAAATCACCAGCTTGTGACACTTTCACAATTCAATGCAACCGCCACAGCCACCTCCCCTCTACTCTGCTTTTTTGACATAATTTTAGACTGATTTAGTTCAATTTTCATTACAGCTTCTATGGCAAGAAAGATCTATCTTGAGAGGCGGTCTTGATGTTGGTACTTTCAAGAGGATTTATGGTGGTAGCCAGAGGAATGGAAGCGCTGCCCCCCACATTTCTGCGAGAGCTATTGCTAGACACATTTTGCAACAGTTGGAAAGCATGACCTTTATTGAGGTTGATCCAAAAGGTTAAGTTGTGTTAAAGTATTTCGTCATAAGTTGTGTTGGGATGCAACAATCTGCCTCAACACTTCATCTTTTATGTTATTTCTTCGTCAAACACAAAGAACATAAGAATGAACATATTACCTTTCCTTTCAGTAATGAATATATATTTCCATCTTGGTTCTCAAACTGATTTATGCCGATTGTATTTTAGGGGTAGGAGAATAATTTCAAACTGACGAAGGGAGCTTGACCAAGTTGCTGGGAAAATTCTGGTTGCTCCTTGAGAATGACATCATACTATTGAGAACTGATGATGACCCTCTTCTAGGATTTAATTTTGGAGACAGTATCTTTTTTTTCTCCACCTGTTATCCATTTTAGTTTGGAGTTTTGGGTGAGGTTTTGTTTAACATTATCGTGATATCACTTGAAAGACTGAAATAGATGGAGTTATTGATTTTTATGAAAAGAGTTTAACATTACTAAAATTGAATCTTAGAATTATGATCAGAAGTTTGAGAAAGAACAATGAATAGTAAATTTGGTTGAATATCGGTGACTATCAAATTGCTCTTAAATCTATGAAGAATAATTAAATGCCCTGAATCTATTAGAGGAATGAAATTTTTCTGATTTTCCCCTTATTTTGTACGTTGTAGTGAAATCTGTTATGTTCTCAAATTGAAATTGATGATTCATCTTGAACATTTTTTAGGCATATCTATAACATAAACGCCATTAATTAATTTAGTAATTTAGTAAATATCAGTAAGGTTGATTTTAGATTGTATAGTAATTTATGAGTGCATGATGAGTGTTTGGCAAGGATTTTAACTGATAATATGCATTTGTCCTGGCATGGAAAAGTGATGAGTTATGAATTATAATCAATACTAATGGGAAAAAACAAAAGATAATGAATAACTAAGTGGAGATTTAAATTTTTTAGAGGAATCAAGCAATATAAATATCAAGAGAATATCTTGGACATGATCAATAAGCCTAACATTCCTCCATTTATTTTGAGGAACAAACTCTCACCTAATTAGCACTGCAACATGAGTGCTTCAACAAACTTTTATATCCCTCTTCCACATTGTAAACTCATTGGATACCTACTGAGTTCATACTTACTGGGTTGTCTCCTCATACTATGAGTATGAGACCTTTGAATGTTTTATTTTGCTATGCTATTACGAAATAATATGATATTTGTGCAATCTTTAATAAAATAGATATTAGTTTCTATTTAGTTCATAAACTCTGCAACTGCTAGACACAATCATACAACTATATTGCTGTGAAAAATAAAGGAAGCAAGGAGAATATTTTCTTCTTTTTTTTTTCTACCACTGAATTCATTTCTTACATATTACTCCAAAATAATATCAAAGTAGATCTAGAAGAACCTGCAACTATAAAATGGGCAAAATGAATTAAGAAAAGTTTTCATTCATTTGAAAATATACAAGTATATTGTATGATTTCAAATTTCTTTCGCTACCTAGCATTTTGCATTGTGACCGTGACTTAATTTACACTCCATGTTTTATCTTGATTACTTGAAGATGAATCAGTCTCTCGATGATTCTTTCTTAGAGAAAAATTAGGATCCTTAGGACGTGGCATCAATACAGCTTCACTTCTCAACATTAAAACTACTGAAGACATTGTTGGTATATCTTCTGCACGTTCTTAGACACATACGAGACCAACATGTATGCATCTTAGAACTTCAGATTCTGTGTATGAATTGCCAATAGATCGATAAACTAGTTCTAAAGCAGTTCCTTCATTCCATTGCCTCCACACCTGCAAGAAAGTGCAACAGATTATTTTTTAGAAGGAGAATCATATTTTCATGTAAACAAGTAATACTCAAACTAAGGAAGATCTTGCACTTAGGTTGTCCAGAAGATTCAATTCGTCATTGGCATAGTAGAACCCTCTGAATCGCTTGCATTTGATTGCTGCTGCTGCAATGTGAATTCCCTATGCGCCTGTTTTTACATTTCAAACGAGAACATGTAACAATGACTAGTACTATATTATCTATTAAAGATATTATTAATATTATTATAAGTCAGAGAAGAACAAATAGAGTGATCTTAAAAGTTTTAGAAAATACAGATTTAATTAAAGTATTTTATAGTTCTTTTTCATAAGACAATTAGAAAAAAATGAGAAAATAATGTAAAGATAATTTACAATAGTTCGAGTCGGCCTAGTCCAAACACTCTTTCAACAGTTATTTTACGTTCGAAGGCTCACGTAATCATTATCTCACCCCAAATACTCTTGTGATTATTATCTCAGTCCAAAAGCCTAAGCAACAATTACCAATTTCTGTAAGCGATCTTCAACTTACAAATTTCATTTTTCTTAATCCTTTAAGGATTAATAATTTCGCTTTTATAATATCATTTCTCTTTTCTCTTGTATTAATATTTTTACTTAATATTCCTAATTTTTTTTAGGTTTCTATGAATAAATTAGGTTCTATTAAATATTTAAATGATCTTTTTATATCTTTTACTATAATTATCGTTATACTATTAAAGATTATGTTACTTACCTCAATTTTTGCTTAAATTCTTCTCATATTTTTTAACTTCTAAATATTACAGTTAAATATTATATTTAATCTCAGTATTTTAATTTAATCAGTAAATTTTAACTAATTATATTGTAACTTACCAACATTTTAGTTAGTTATCTTAGTTTCTCAATATTTTAATTAACTCTATTTTACCTCTGGAATTTTATTAAATTATATTCTTTCCTTAATTTTTTTATGCCCCATTTTTAATTTTATTATCAAAAAGTGTGGCACAGGACGTGAAAAAAAAAATTGTTTAACGCGGCAGGTGCTAAACGTCCATTTTTGGTGCCTAGGAATTTCGAGCATTTACTCATTGGGCTAAATTAGAGCAGTAACAGAATTAACAATATTTTTTTAAGTTCAGTAAAATATATAAATTTAATATTAATTTTAATTATTAGGTCTGTATTATAGTTTGCTTTCTTGTTAGAATTTGTTAAAAGATTTGATGTAATTCTTATTTGTTTAATAATATTTTTAAAAATTTTAAATTTAAATTAAATATGATTTAATCTAATAAAATAAGATTAAATCTGATTTAAATTAGTTATCATATATTTATAATTTTAAATTTAAATCAAATTTAATCTATTATTAAATATTATTTAAATTAATTATCTTATCTTTAGAAAATTTAGATTAACTTATTTTATCTTATCTTTTAAATTAGTCTTGTAGAGATCTATTTAAATATTTTGATACAATTTAGATCATGTTTTATGAACAAAATTTGTAGTTACTTTATATACATTTTTATTGTGTGATTAAGTGAGGTGAGTGATTTGTTTTACTCGTTGTATGAAAAAGATTGAAAAATTCAATACTAAGGTAATTCTGCGAATTAATATCTTTTACATTTTCATTCCTCTAATCTAAGTTATCAAGAATAGATTCTTTAAAATAAGAAATTAAAATAAGAAAGAGATGATTAATCAGATTAAATAAATTAAAAAATATTACTGAACAAAGTAAATATCACAATAATTATATTACTAATTAAAAAAAATCAATTCAATTAATTTAAATTTTTATTTAAAATAGACAATTAAAAATGACCAATGAATAAAAAATAAATGGGATATAATAAAGAATAATTTTGGTAGTATAAATAATTAAATTAAATTATTAATATAATTTTTATTTTTTACCTTATTATAATTTAAGTTAACATTAATGGTAAAAAAATAAATTTTAAATAGCCCCAATTTGTATTTTACAACATAATTAAAGCACAATTTATAATTTTTTATTTTGTGATTAATCAATATTTTTTAATTTTTTTTGTTAAGTCTTCTGTATTTTCTGATTGATAAATTTTCTCTACGAAACACAAATTTATGATGAATTATTACAATCATAATTAATAAAAAAATTATAAAAATATCAAATAAAAGATAAAAAATAGAGTAAAAATTTATTTTGGAACTAAAAATTTGTCAATTGTGCTAGAAATTCTAAAAATTTGTATCTTATTATATAAACAATTTTGTTACTCACTTCAACTTCATTGTCCCTTTATATCCAAAAAAGTATATAATGTCACACTTATTTTAAAAAAGATGAAACTCTTTAAATACATGGTATAATGTATAATTTAAGCATAATAAAATAAAAAATATCTAAAATTTTATAATAGTATTTAAAATTTTCAATGACGATAATACAAAGAGTTTAAATCTACTAAATAAATTCTAAATATCAATTCAATAGTTACCATTTGCACATCTTATTTAAATTTAAATTTTAAGATTTAATTTGTATCTTCTTTTTTCTCCTAATATAAATTATTTTTGACAAAAAATAAAAAAATCTTTTAGACCAAAAAAGATTCTATCAAAGAATTATTATAAGAAAATTTATAATTAGAGAAGAAAATAGTAAGAGTATTAATAATAATAATAAAAAAATAAAGCTCATATTAAAGAATGTTATAAAAGAAATACGCTCGATATGCATGAGGCGGTTTCCAAAGCTACGAAACCGTCCATTGTTGCTTGCATCCCAAGGATTTATCGGGGCAACTCGGCATACGACTCTTTCCAATCCCCATAAATCTGTGCGTCTGCCTTCTCCTTTGCCTTCCACATCTTTCTATAACTAGGCCTGAATCCGTAGGTTGACTCAGTAACTTCCTGCAATACCTTTATCGTAACCGCTGCATCCGCCCTAACCAACGGATAGATCCTTACACAAATCACGTGGTAATCGAGCTGTCGGTGGTCACTCGAAATCGAAGTGGTCAGGCAAGTGTGGGCTCCATTGTACCTTCTAACCTCCCAGTTACCCTTGCACTGTCGAAGTGCCACGCGGATCATCCACGTGCAGCTATTTCCAAATTCCTTGCATCTCCCAACATACTTCAGATGATCTGATTCAATAATCTGACACTAAACTCCACGATCAATGCTATAATCCTAAACACTCATCACAGCTTCCTCCTTTGTATGGAAAGATTGGCCAATCTGAAATTCCCCAGGAGCATTGCCCTCGTGTAATCCTTGGCCTCCAAACGTGTGTGCCTCATCCTGTTGTTAACTTACTGCTTCCACGTTCAGCGTTGAGAAATGGGACGGTTGTTGGTGGGACCCAAAACTGGATGGCCCCTGAGGTGCAGGTGGGGCTATCGGAGTCTCCTCCTCACTATCCCCCGATATGTGATCAGGTTCATCGTCTGAATCATCTTTCCGCATCACGTCCTCAACGTGATCCGACTCACCACTTCCAACAAGACTAGTAATCAAACCAGGTGTTCTAACTACCGGTGCTAGAACAAGTGGAGGTGCAGCTAAGAGACAACCGGCTGCAACGACAGGCATCAAAGTAGAAGCACCCCCCCACCGTCGTCGACTGAGAATTTGGCACTGAAGTCCCTGAACTGTCAACACGGTCTTCCAACTTGGCAATCAACTCGTGTATTCTCACCTCTGGAAAACTCCACTGTCAATGAAACAAAACCTCCATGTCTTCATCCGACCCTATCACAAATGTTTCATAATGCACACCACTTGACACTACCACCATCGGAATCTTGTAGAACACCTTTTTCACTGACTTAACCCCACACAACCCTGCCTTCCGCAATATGTTCCTCTTTAGATCCGATAAAGTATCAGTCGAACGGATAAACATGCTTAGCGGTTCTTTATCAGTGAACTTAACACTATGTCTATTACTTTTTTTTTTATTTTACCAGAGCAGTGGACTAGAACCAACAAGCTCTCCTCACTATCCATTTGTAAAAGTGTGAAAATGACTCACCTCAAATGTCCCGTTCTCTATCTTGAAGGGTATATATAAGGGAATTTGACAAAGCATAAACCGCTAGACCCCTGTAGTGGTTTATGCACGTTTGCAAAACACACATAAATTGCGACACCTCTACTGCGGATTATGTGTTGCGTTGCTTTGAGCGTAAACCGCGACACCCCTATAGCAGATTACGTGCATTCGTAAACCGCGGGATCCCTGTCGCGGTTTACATAGTTTATGAAAAAATGTATTTCGGTATCCATTTTACAAAATGTGTATTGTAGTAAATTTGGATGCTTGTTTATTTAATATGGTAAATTGTCCTAATAATAATAATCATTTTTTTTCTTTCTTTGCTTTTTTATTTAAATTATCAAGTCATAAAAAAAAAGAACAATTCAAGAAAACAAAAACAGTAATATCAATAATAACTATCCAAATCAAAATACATAGGATAAAAATAAACTATTATATGATAGAATTAACATGAGTATATTTCATCATTAAATAAACAAAGTTAACACAAAATAAAATTACATGTAAAGAGAAAAAAAAGAAAAAAAGCGTTAAGATATCCAAAGAGATAAAAAGATTATTTTTACAATTCTATTTTGTTATGTTTATATATATAATATATAGAAGACTATAAAATAATAAACTTTTAACTAAATTAAATTGTATTTATTATTATTAGAAAGGGTAAGAGAGAGCAGTAGAGAAAATATTTGTGTGTATTCAAGTTGTGTAGAATAATACAATATATAAGGGTATTTATAGGTGTTAAGAGAATCGAAATAATAAAGACGTAATATCGTATAATAAATATTCAGATATGTTAAATAATGCTAGTTGATCTAATTGATCTTAATTATGCTCTAACAATTATATTCAATTAATTGATATACATAATATTAAATTGTGTGATACTTAAATATCTAATCAAATCAATTAGTTGATATAATTAATCTATCGTAATAAATTATATTTAATAAGTTAAAAGAAATAAATCAAGAAATACTCTCATCAGAAGCATGCCACGTTAACTTTATCATTAAGTGCAAAAACCTGATTTTTATATAATAGAATAGATTTTGTTACTCACTTCAACTTTATTATCCCTTTATATCCAAAAAAGTATATAATGTCACACTTATTTAAAAAAAGATGAAACTCTTCAAATACATGGTATAATGTATAATTTAAGAACAATAAAATAAAAAATACCTAAAATTTTATAATAGTATTTGAAATTTTCAATAATGATAATACAAAGAGTGTAAATCTACTAAATGCATTCTAGATTTCAATTCAATAGTTACCATTTTCACATCTTATTTAAATTTGAATTTTAAAATTTAATTTGTATCTTCTTTTTTTTCCTAATATAAATTATTTTTGACAAAAAATAAGAAAAAATCTATTAGACCAAAAAATATTCTATCAAAGAATTATTATAAGAAAATTTATAATTAGAGAAGAAAATAATAAAAATATTAATAATAATAAAAAAATTAAGCTCATATTAAGGAATGTTAGAAAAGAAATAATAAAGTTTATATTAATAATAATAATATTTTTGTCCTTTCTTTGCTTTTTTATTTAAATTATCAAGTCATAAAAAAATAAAGAACAATTCAAGAAAAAAAACAGCAAGATCAATAATAATTATACAAATCAAAATACATAGGATAAAAAAACTATTATATGATAGAATTAACATGAGTATATTTCATCATTAAATAAACAAATTTAACGCAAAACAAAATTACACATAAAGAGAAAAAAGTGTTAAAATATCCAAAGTGATAAAAAGATTATTTTTACAATTTTATTCTGTCATGTTTATATATATAATATATAGAAGACTATAAAACAATGAACTTTTAACTAAATTAAATTGTATTTATTATTATTAGAAAGGATAAGAGAGAGTAGTAGAAAAAATATTTGTGTGTATTCAAGTTGTGTAGAATGATACAATATATAAGGGTCTTTATAGGTGCTAAGAGAATCGAAATAATAAAGACGTAATATCCTATAATAAATATTCAGATATGTTAAATAATGCTAATTGATCTAATTGATCTTAATTATACTCTAACAATTATATTCAATTAATTGATATACATAATATTAAATTGTGTGATACTTAAATATCTAATCAAATCAATTAGTTGATATAATTAATCCATCAGAATAAATTATATTTAATGAGTTAAAAGAAAGAATAAATTGTATTTAACGAGTTAAAAGAAATAAATCAGGAAACACTCTCAGAAATATGCCACGTCAACTTTATCATTAAATACAAAAATTTATTTTTTATATAATAGAATAGAATATATATAATATATAGAGGTGAATTATATGGTAAAGATGTAGGTTTACAGATCTTTCTTTTTATGGGATGAAAGAGAGATTGAAAAATGTAGGACCCACACTTTGAATAGCAATAAAATAATAAAAAATAACTATAAAAGAAATTTATTTTCTCTCTATACCACTTCAATATGTATAGAAGACTATAAAACAATGAACTTCTAACTAAATTAAATTGTATTTATTATTATTAGACTTGTAAGAGAGAGCAATAGAAAAAATGTTTGTGTGTATTCAAGTTGTGTAGAATAATACAATATATAAGGGTATTTATAGGTGCTAATAAAAAAATCGAAATAATAAAGACGTAATATCTTATAATAAATATTCAGATATGTTAAATAATGCTAATTGATCTAATTAATCTTAATTATACTTTAATAATTATATTCAATTAATTGATATACATATTATTAAATTGTGTGATACTTAAATATCTAATCAAATTAATTAGTTAATATAATTAATCTATCATAATAAATTGTATTTAATGAGTTAAAAAAATAAATAAAAAAACAACCTAAAAAATATACCACATTAACTTTATCGTTAAATACAAAACTCAATTTTTATATAATAGAATAGATTATTCTACCAACTGTGGCGCTTAGGGCCTTTGGGGTGTGAAAACAAATGTTTAATGCATCGCAGGCGTTACCCGTTTTTGGTGCCCAGGGCCTTTGAGTATTTTATCCATTGGACTAACTCAAAATAGCAAGAGACCTAAGAATGTTTTTCAAGTTTAATGAAAGATACAAATTTAATATTAATTTTTGAAATGATTAGGTTTATATTATTGTTTGTTTTGTTGTTAGGATTTGTTAGAAGATTTGATTTAGTTATTATTTATTTAGTAGTATTTTTAAAAATTTTAAATTTAAATTAAATCTGATATAATCTAATAAGATCAAATTCGATTTAAATTAGTTATTATATATTTATAATTTTAAATTTAAATCAAATTTGATCTAATCTAATATGATCAAATCTTATTTAAATTAAGTTATCTTATTTTTAAAAGATTTAAATTAAATTATCTTATCGTATCTTTTAGGTTAGTCTGTTAGAGGTCTATTTAAATATTTTGAGATAATTTAGTAAATAAAATTCATTAGTTACTTTATAGGCATTTTAATTGTGTGATTAAGTGAGTTTAGTGAGTTGTTTATGAAAAAGATTAAAAGATATAATACTAAGGTAATTATATTAGTATCATTTTAATTTCCATCCCTCTAATTTTTTTGTGACTTTTCATCCCTCTAATCTAAAGTGTTAAGAATAGATTTTTTGAATGTCAAAAAACTTTTCAGTAATTTAAGTTACTAAGAACAATTTTTTTAAAAGTTAAAAAAAAAAATGTATCTATCTTTTTATCTTTCTGATATATTTTTGTGTAGTCTTTATCTTATCTCTTTTATCCTTGATTTCTATTTTATTATTATTGTGTTACGGATCCGGCCCACGGATCCTACACCCGAAACGGTCTCGGGATTCGGTTACTCGAGTCTAACCCGTCCCACTTTTTTAGGAGGTGCGGAACCGGCCCACTAGAGCTCTCAACCAACTTTCGAATTCAAACGTTTCCTTTATTTTAGTCAAATAAGATAAAATAAGATATTCGTCATCGCCTATAAATAAGAGGACCTAGGTCTCTTCAGGTATTCATTCATTCCTCACACATTATACCTTATATCTTATACCTCTCATATCCATTCTGACTTGAGTGTCGGAGTGTCTTTGCAGGTACCTGAGTCAGAGTGTCTTTGCAAGTACTTTGCAGGTACATTCCCCCATTGCTCCAGTCGAGTGATCTAACCTACAAGTTTCCGATCCATCTCTCAACCCGTACCAGAGACATCTTGTACCCATTGCTTGTAGCTCTGACATGGGTGATATTGATAGATGGGCACACATTGATGAAGATTTGTTGCTAGAAATTTCAACATGGTTTTTTTCATACTATGATTATATCCAACTTCGATTGGTTTGCAAAGAATGGAGGTTGAAACTTCCAAAGATTTCCAATGCCAACAATGTTCCGTGGCTGCTAATACCTGAAGAAACAGAGAAGAATTCTTATGAAGACGAGGAGATCGTGCAATTACCTGTTGCAGGTCAAGAAATTCTTGATACTCACGGCCTTGAAGAGCGGGGAATCTACCATGTCATGCTGCCAAAGATGAAGATGCAGAATTCTGTCATCCGTGGTTCTTCTCATGGATGGTTAATTATGGTATCTTTATCTGAAGGTACCGTGCTACTGTTAAATCCATTTACAAATGTTGAGTTTCGTCTTCCTCACATCTCAACTTTTCCTAATGTAATTAAGTACGAGCCTGATAATCATGGAGATGAATACACTCTGTTGGATTTTCACGACAGAAGTGAAACTTTTGATTGCGATTCGGCTCATAAAATTCAACTTTTGAAGGTTGTTATAAATTCACCTCCTGACTGCAACAATCATAATTTTATGGCGGCTGCCATATATGGGTTTCAACGTCGATTAGCCTTTTACAAGCCTAATGATATGAGATGGGTAGAGTTTCCAACTAGAAATACCGAGTTTGAAGATGTTATATTTTTTGGAGAGAAGATATATGCAGTAAACCATGCTGGCCAGTTATATGAATTTGATACAAAGACAAAATCAGGGCGGCTTGAGGGAGGAATCCATGAAGTCAGACCTCCATCTCGAGTCGAAACAAGCACTTTAACGATTAAATATCTGATTGGATGTGCCAATGGAAGTTTATTAATGTTGGTAAGACATTTTCGCACTCCTTTGAATAGAAGACGCTATGATGAAACTTACAAATTCGACATCTATGAACTGAAAAAAAATGGAAAAAAATGGTCAAGAGTTTATAATTTGGGTGATTACATACTAATGATCGGATTTACTTCTTCTGTTCAAATACCCGCATCTTATCCAAAGACAGGAAATCAGATATTCTTCTCCGATAACATGATAGAGAAATCAATTGACTATGCTGTTGCTCAAGATCTTGGCGTCTTTAGTTTGGAAAACAGACGTTTTTATAGACTATTGTTAGATTTGAAGTTTTTTTGTCCTCCCCTTTGGTTGCTACCCTAATTCAAAGCTCTCAGTTTTTATCCTTGGATTTTAATATATTCTTTTTCCAAGTTTTTGTTTAGATTATTTACTATTTATTTTAAATACTTGTTCTTCAAACCATTTTAGTGTTATGATTTTGATTTAAAGCAATAAATACTTATAAAATATAATTATATACATTAATGTTTATGTAGTTTCCGTAAATTGGCCATGGATATTATGACTTGAGACATTCTCAAATTTCACATCAAAATCTCAAGAATAAACTAATGTAAATTATGAGACACAGAACAATAAGCTCTAGAGTGAATTAACTAATCCAATTTTAACTTCTGTATTCGCTGAAACCTTTACTCAATATTTCCAACTTATTACAAAAACACTAAAAATAGATTTCAACAATATTCAAAGTGTGATGATGATCTCTTCTTTAAGATGAGGCAAAAATTGAGATCACAGCATTGAGATCAGCAAGGCACTCAATTGGAAGGGCAAGGAAGGAATTCATGAGAAAATCATCAATTGGATCAACTTTTGCCACACCAACCAGCCTGCAATTTCCCTCTTCATCCAATTTCTTCTCTCTTCCACTTTTCATGTCACCTTTTGATTCTTCAGATGTCAACACTGTCTTCACCATTAGTGGTGGAGCCTTATAGATACTTCCAACAGAAAATAAGAACTTGGCCTTGAATCCAAAATCCACCTAACTTGTTACAAATATGGTCGTAAGAATTTAAGTTCAATTCCCATTGTTAATGTAAGAATCACTTTGTGATATATATAAAATAGTAGAGTTCAAAAAATGTAATCTCTTGTGAAATTAAATTGGTTACTTTGCCAAATTTTTGGTTAATGGTTCCTTAGAATGCTCCTGGGGCTATATCAGTCTTCAAGAATGGGGGTACTGCAAGGATCACACTCACACGTATATATAAAATAAGAGTTATATGTTTAAAAAAGTCCTATGAGTAGGGAAGTTAATATATTGGGTAAATATTAGTATTGAACTTTAGCTAATTGTAGAAAAATCTTAACATTATATTTTGTAGTATTCATCCTAAATGGGTTGTGTATACAAGATGCAATAGCATTTCAAGTTTTTAACCCTTATCAGGATAATTTTTTAAAAAAATTTAGGGCCAGTAACTTTATTAAATTCTGGCCAATATATAACCAGCAAAAGAAAAGTGAATAATTTCACACCATTGAATGAAATCTCCCACCATTAAAAATATTATTGATGGCTATTTGATGACTACAAATTGTTAGAATTTTTTTTTAATTATGGTCCAATTTGTTAATATAAAAATTAGTTTGGGTGGTGTTATAATTATTAATTAATTATATTGGCAGTTGGTCTGTTCTTTGATGAAAAGAACATGACTGTTCATAAATTTTATAAAGTTTGGGTCCCTAATTCTGATTACATAATAACAAACAAACACACTTTGATTTCATCTGAGTTAGTGATTCAAGAATTGAAAATTTCCAAATTAAATCAAAGAATTTATTGATAATGGCGGAAGGTACACAAATTACTGATTTTATAAAATATTTAATATAAATCACAAAAATTACTTACCCCTAACACTTCTCTAATTTTATATCCACAAGTTAACGAGTGTTCCCTTTGAAAAGCAAAATATAATGTCATCCACATGTTTGCTCCAAATTCTTTGGTATATAAATTTTTCATTATGTTTGAGAACATGGGAGGAATGTTAGGCTTATTCATCATGTCAAGATATTCTCTTGATATTTATATTGCTTCGTTCTTTTAAAAAGTTTAAATTTTTACTAGTTATTCATTATCTTTTTTTTCATTAGTATTAATCATAATTCATAACTCATAACTTTTTCATGCCAAAGACAAATGTATATTTTTTTAAAAATTATTATCAATTAAAATTCTTGTCAAATGATATGCACTCATAAATTATTATACAATTTAAAATCAACTTTACGGATATTTGCTAAATTAATTAATGGCGTTTATGTTATACAGATCAAATATACCTAAAAAAAATTCAAAATAAATCATCAATTCTAATTTGAGAACTGATAACAGATTTTACTACAACATCCAAAATAAAGGAAAAATCATAAAAATTTCATTCCTCTAATGCATTCAGATATTTAATTATTTTTTATAAATTTAAGAGTAATTTAATAGTCATGGATATTCAACTAATAAATTTACTATTTATTTTATTCTTTTTCAAATTTTTGATGTTCCAGCATAATTCAAGATCTAATTTTAATAATATATTCCTTAAAAAAATTAAACTAAATACATAACTTTTTTTACGAAAATCAATAATTCTGTCTATTTTAATCTTTCAAGTGATAATAATGTAATATTAAACAAAAGTCTCACCCAAAATTCTAAATTATAATGGATACGGACAACTGGAAATAAAAAAGATATTGTCTTCAGAGCAAATTTAAATTCTAGTAAAAAGCCATTATCAGTTCTCAATATATAATATGATGCCATTCTCAAGGAGCAACCGCAATTCTCCCATCAACTTAGTCAAAATTCCTTGGTCCGATTGAAGTTATTCTCCTACCCTTGAAATATAAAGGGACTTTTAGAATTTTTTAAATCAGATTTATGTTAAATTATTTTTTTATTTTAAAAGAGCTTCATATGTAATTGTTTTTTTTTTTTTTTTTTTTTTTGGTCGGTGGATTGGACAACCCCCAATCCTAGGTACACAACACACCCACACACTCCTCACATATTTTCACAATTTTCTTCAATTGCATTCTCTAGGGTTTGAACCCTAGACCTTGAGGTGGGGAGGGGGGAGAAATGCCACTAGAGCCAAGGCTCATTGGCATATGTAATTGTTTGTCATGTATGTGTTGGTGCTTTTTTTCACTTGTCCAGAGGCGGTGCCAAAGAAAATTCTTGAGGTGATGAATGTGCCTAACTTGACTAGGGAAAATGTTGCCAGTCACTTGCAGGTTTGCTTTTCTAGCTATTTCACTTATACTTTCATGATTTGCTTTGTGAGCTATGTTAAATAATTAATGACTTTTTTAAATAATATGAATAATAAATTTTAAATTAAAATTGGTTCAATTCAAATAAAATATACTACATTTTTAAATTATTTATCTAAATTTTAATATTAGAATAACCATCTGCATACCTAATAAATTGAACATTCGATATATCTATTATTTATATTGTTTAATATTTTTATTATCTACTTATACTTTTTTTTGCTTAATTGATAGAATTATAGTAATTATCTATTTATGTTTATAGTTCTTTATATATGCTTATAAAGTTGTATGAAGCCACTGAAAAATAATATAATATCTGAATTTGATGAGTTTGTAAACTTGGATATTTTGAGTGTAATATTGCAATGACTAGTTTTTTGTTTTAATGTTCTTAACTAAAAAAAATTATGATTTTTGTACCACTTTTGTTTGAAAAGTGGTTTTGATAAAATTGTTATGAAAAATAAATGTTGACACACAAAAAGTAAGATTTCTATAACACTAAAAATGGAAAATAATTATTATCATTTTTTTAATTTTGTCTCTGTGTATTTGATTTTTATCTTTATCCAGTAGACTTCTTTAATTTTTTACGAATATAATTAAAATAGACAATATTTCTATGCAATTCTTTACTTTTTATTAGGGTTAGCACGATTTTAGTTCCTAAGGTAGGGGTTGAACATTTTTTCGTTTTTAGCCTTTTTTTCGCTACAAAATGGTTCCAAAGGTTTTAGTTTATTTTAAAATCGTCCTTCGAACGAAGTCCTTTCCCTTCTTCTCAAAATGCAGAAACAGAAGCAGAATGCAGAAGCAGCATGAAGAAGTGAAGCACAAAGCAGAAGCAATGAAACAACAACAATAATAAAACAACAACTAGAAGAACAACACCAACAACAACAATGGAAAATGAAATCAAAGCAACAACAAAAGTAAAACCAGAAAAATTAAAGAAAAAAGGGCTGCGCCGGTAGTTGGGCAGGAAGGACTGCGGCGGTGAACTGCGAATCGCGAGGGGAGGAGAGATGTGGCGGTGGTGGCGGATCACATGGAAGGACTGCGGCAGTGGTCACGACGCCGCGAATTGCGACGAGAATGGCGATGCGGTGGTGGCGGCGGCGTGGGTGTGTGCTTAGGAAGAAAGGAGCAGCGGCGGCGATGGCGTGGAGATTCCCCACTCTCCATCACAGGCGGCAACGCGGCGGCGTAGCAGCGCTACCTTTCCCACCCCCACTCTCTTTCTCCCCCCCGGTTCGTTCCCTTTCTTTTTTATTTTATTTTATAATTTTTTTAGTTAGGGGTAAAATGGTAATAAAAATAAAAATTTAGTAAAAAGAACGATTTTAAAACAAACTGAAACTTTTGGGATTATTTTGTAGCGAAAAAATGCCAGAGACGAAAAAAATTTCAACGAGTTTCGTGAAAAATATATTAAGTGAAAAATAATGGTTAAGATGAGAGATTTAGAGTAAGTATAGTTGTGAGGAAAACACTTCTATTGATGACAAATAAGTAATACAAGAACTAATGATGAGAAATAGAGATGGAGAATAAGTGTAGAGACTTCCACTAATGTCACAAGAGGATGAAGAAGCGAAGCACAAAGCAGAAGCAGTGAAACAACAACAATAATAAAACAACAACAACTAGAAGAACAACACCAACAACAACAATGGATAATGAAATCAAAGCAACAACAAAAGTAAAACCAGAAAAATTAAAGAAAAAACGGCTGCGGCAGTAGTTGGGGTGGAAGGACTGCAGTGGTGAACTGTGAATCGCGAGGGGAGGAGAGATGCGGCGGTGGTGGCGGATCACATGGAAAGAACTGCGGCAGTGGTGACGACGCCGTAAATTGCGACGAGAACGGCGATGCGGTGGTGGGGGCGGCGTGGGTGTGTGCTGAGGAAGAAAGGAGCAGCGGCGGCAGTGGCATGGAGATTTCCCACTCTCCATCACAGGCGGCAGCACGGCGGCGCAACAGCGCTACCTTTCCCACCCCCACTCTCTTTCTTCCCCCCGGTTCGTTCTCTTTCTTTTTTATTTTATTTTATAATTTTTTTAGTTAGGGATAAAATGGTAATAAAAATAAAAATTTGGTAAAAAGGACGATTTTAAAACAAATTGAAATTTTTGGGATTATTTTGTAACGAAAAAAGGCCAGAGACGAAAAAAATTTCAGCACTGATTCGGGTAAGTTTCGTGAAAAATATATTAAGTGAAAAATAATGGTTAAGATGAGAGATTTAGAGTAAGTATAGTTGTGAGGAAAACACTTCTATTGATGACAAATAAGCAATACAAGAACTAATGATGAGAAATAGAGATGGAGAATAAGTGTAGAGACCTCCACTAAGGTCATAAGAGGATGAATGAGTTTTGTTTAAAGTAGACATGAGTTGGTTAATGGTTGTCGAGTATTTTGGTGGAACACCCGAATGCCAGTTTTTACTCGTGAAGGTGATAAATAAAATGAAGAACAATGAGAGAAATTTTGGGGAGAGAAAAAGATGAATTTTTTAGCTTCTCAGCTTCAGAAGAAAGAAAAGAGATGCCTTAAAGAGATGGCTTAAGGTCCTTTTATAGTATAAGACCATAGTGAAAAAAGAAATTTATTGTCCAATAGTTATAGTCTGATGTCAGACCTACTTCTTTTACCCCAAATATTTTTGGGTATTCCCATCACTTTAAGTATTTTCAATTGAAAAAGTAAGAAGTTGATTTCCACAAGTTAAAATAAAGCTCATGACATGTGACATCAGTGAAGGGACATCTAGTTTGGTTTCTTTCAACTAGATGACGCTCTTTACACTCCAAATTCAACCAATCCACTTCCACCAATTTAGTTCCCGCCGAAGAGAAATTTAACTCTTCAAGGTGTTCTTTTGGGTTTCATCCTTTTACCCAATACCTTTAGGAGGAACTTGACTCTTGTTTGACCATATTTATAGGTCATTCTTAAAATTATTTATGTACAAAAAAGTTTATATTTTTAGTACACAATCATAAGCCCCTATATAGTCTTTGAGGGTACAAAGTATTCTCTCAAGTTGCATTGAACTCTTTTGTACTCAACAGTTGTAATAATTTTTTTTTAACATAATATCAAAATGATATATATATTTTAAAACATATCATGACTCTAAAGAATCAAATCTCCTCTCTTTTATTCATTTTTTTGTTATAATAATATATGTATTTATAAATATTATAATATTCAAATATAAATATGTCTATATAATTTGAATATGATTATATACTCATAAAAAATGAATAAAAAAATGTTATTGTGTAAATATTTTAAATATTAATAAAATAAATAAATAAGATTGGTAAATAAATATATTCATAATTTATTTGTATATACGTATGTATTTATTTTTTAAAAATAGTGTATGTGTGTACATAATATATATATATATAAGGAAATAAGAAGGGGAGAAACTCTTACCCTTTTAATTGGACGCGTTTTAAATTTGAGTACCTGAATCTGGAGAGATACATAAAGAGAGAGAACACATGGAAGGATAGGGGAGAGCGTGTTCCTCATCATCTCTGCTAGGGCATTTTTTTACACACCAGTATTTTCTAGTATCATCATTACTATCACCACCACCATCTAGATCCTTTGTCTTCTTCAACAATTGGGATTTTCTCTTCTCACTCTGTCTTTTTACTTGGTAAGACTCTTTTTCTTCTTTTCTTGCTTTTGTCTTCGGTCTTGCTCTCCCTTTTTTTTGTCATATAATATGTATTCCTATTTTTTTGTATGAGATTCTGTCACTTGAATATCTGCTATTGTAAATTTGACATTTTTTTGTATTATTTTGAACTTTTGTTACTCTGAACTCGTATCTGAACTCTGATGATCATTCTGTACTCTTGTTACTCTAAATCCTTATTATTATGTTCTTTGCCTTCGTTCTCATGTAACCCCTCTCAGCTTCCATGTATATTGGGTTGCTAATTTTGGAATTATCTATAGGGATTCTTTGATAAAGATCTTTCACCTTACAACTTTGGATGTTATATCCTCATTTGTATATGTTTCTAATGAAATCACAAATAAAAAAAATTAGATTAAAAATTTTGAGCAATTTTCATTTGTAACTATAAAATAGATATTTAAAAATAAAAAATAATTTTTTTTGTATAGCATAGTCATAAGTAATTTATTTGTAAACTTTTTCAATTAGAGCAATTTACTAGTGTTCAATATTCATATTCTTTCAAAGTTATAAACGTATAATGTCTTGCAATATTTTCATATATGTCACCAAATGAAATATGATATTGTGAGGATATGAGGAGTTAGTGGCCTTATCAAATAAAGAATATGATGAATAATTTTCATACCTTTTCTTTTTGTTTCATTTGAGAACTCCTTAGTTGTTTTCTTGACATGCGATACTCTTTGGCTTTTTCAAAATTTCTTCAGTGTTTTGCAATATTCTCCTTTATATTTTGAGTATTTTTATTGTTAGTATTCATGTGATCTTGATATTCACTCTATTTTGTTGTTGCTGTTCTCCTTCTTTCCCCTTTTTTTAGGATTTTTTTGTTGTTGTCATGCCTCGTGTGAAACTTTCTGAGATAGTGGATAATGACCTAGAAGACTCTAGTAATAGTTCAGGTACTGACTCTTCTGTGGATGATATGGACGATATTTCTCAAGAATATGCAATCGGGTTTTCTGAATCTATCCCCCAACCTTGGGTTAAACCATCAGATAAGAGAGCTACTTTTGTGGATCCTCCTCTGATGAAGAAACCTTTTTTGGACCCTCCTTCTTCTGGCTCGTTATTAAGTATGGATAAAACTATGAAACCTGGCTTTGATTCTTCAGATTGTAGAATTTTGGGTGAATTTGTTGAGAAGCCTTCATATCAAGTGGGTCCTGCTCTACTTTGTTCTCGATTGAAGCGCTAAGAATTTCCATGGACGTCTTTTAAATCTGAGGCAGCTACTCACGTGAATAAGGTTTGGCAAAAGTGGGTATTCATAGTATTGTTTGGGGAGGGTGGTAATTTTGTGAGGAGATTAGAATTTGCTGGTGTTGTTGAGGCTATCCGCACATCTGTAGGTTGGTTGTTCTCTACCATCCATCATCATAATTGATTCTTATAATTTCTTTACTTTGTTGCTATATATTGAAGATGCACTAATTGATTTCTTCTTGGCAGGCTTGGGTGTTAAACGAAATGGATATGATATGAGTTTACTTTGGCAGAAGTGGTGTTCTCAGACTCATACTTTTCTGACTTCTTGGGGTGAGTTTTCACCCACTTTGGAAGATGTTGTGGTTCTTCTTCAATTGCCGGTGTTTGGCAGTGTGGATCTCACTCTTCTTCGTTCAGATTCTGATCTGCTTAAGCTTGTGAGACATCTTCAAATAAGTTTAAGTGATGCTGGTCGATATGCAAAAGAGTTGTCCAAGAATAGGCGTGTTAAGAAATCTTCCTCCAAGGATGAGCATCCAAAGACTCGTGGGTCCTCAAAGGGAAAAGAGGTGGTTGGCGACAAGCAAGATTTCAAGAAGAAGAAGATTACTGTTAAGTATTCTTATTCTAATTGGTCTCGTTATTTCTTTGGTGATTTCCTCAATGGTGAGTTTGTCCTTGCTCCTGTTGTTCCTTCAGATCTTAGGGAAGCTGCTTTTGTCACTTATTGGTTAAGTAAATATGTCGTTGGAGGAGAACGTCTGCCATTGGCTTCTCTATATCTTGGCAGTTTATATACGCGGCTTGATCAATTTTTCCAGTAACTCAAGATTGCTTATGGTCGCTTTCCAGTATTGGCTTTTATTGACGAATTATTTCTTCAACTCATTTTTTTAGCGGTTCTCTCAGTTTGCTCCCATCCGTAAGCTCCCTAAAATTCTTCTAGATAAGAAGGCAAGTCCTCGTGCTTGGATTTGGGGTTCAGCTCATCCTTCAAAATCTTTGGAGGATGTTATTGATTTGGAGGAAAATTTTTATTTTTGCTCGTACGTAACCTCTTACCAGCCTAGTGCATCAGTTATTCATCGTATATATTCTGCTGATCTTGAACATGACCGCAATGACATTTCTGCTGGCAAGGAAGGGGCTTATGACTTTTGGCTTTTGTATACTTCTCCTACCCCCTTCCTGTTTGCTTGTTTTGGATAGAGATTTCTATTGTGGAGCTTTGATCTGTCCAGTGATCTACCGTCCTGATAGGTAAGTCAACAACTAGGGTGGGACCAAGATCCAAAGAACGTGGAGCATATTTTTTTTCCACCAGAAAATTTGATGAAAAAGGTTCTGTTTCAAAAAGAACTCTTGGAGTACAATCCTTGCCTGGTTGTTCCTCTTGATAGGGATGGGGGAGTTACAATGGAGTATATAGATTACCTTATATGTATGAAGAAGCATATTAGGCACTATGAGGGTACCTCGGTTTTAGATGTCAGATCATTTGTCCCGGTTTTGATCAAGGATCCATATTTTATGGTTGGCAACCTTTCTCCTTCGACCATTACAAGTAATATTTGCTCTTTGCCGATTCTTGTTTTTTGTTCCTTCAATTCTTTTTTGTCCTCTCCCTTGGTGTTTTGTAGACTTGGACGCCAGGTGTTACAAACATCCACCTTCTTCAAAGAGAAAATCTTATGATTCAGTTGTTATAGCTGAAGTGGTCAAGCGCAGTAAAGTGGAGAGTTCAAATGTTAAGGTTGCACAGAGGTCTCTTGAAAAACCACCTGGGCCTTCCATTGATGCTACGCCTTCACCAATTTCCACTGGCTTAGGAATTTCTCCCTCTTCGACAGCAAAAGCTAAAGGTTCTTCTGCTGTTGCTTGCTTTGTTAAGTCATCACAATCTTCTGATAAGGATGTGGTTAGCTTATCCAGAAGTGCTGTGAAGCATAGGTCTCATCGTCTTTTGGGTAAAATGAAAATAATTCCAAATGCACCTTCTGATCCAGTAAATGTAGGCCATGAGAGCTCTCAAGAAAGGGTTGGTAGAGACTCTCCTAATTCATTTGTTGTTGGCAACGTCCCTGACGATGGGTACTGCCCAAGATGTTGTTCAAGGTGGCCCGCGAGCAATAGCAAGTTCTAAGAGCAATGTTGACATTGAGCCGGGTGTTACCTACCAAGGGGATCCTACTAGACATGTTGTTACTCCCATCCGAACGGTATTTTCTTGTGCAGGTACAACTGTTTTACTCCACTTCTTTATATATATATATATATATATTGAGGTTTGCATACATGATTTTGTTCATGCTGTTTGTGTGTAAAAGGAAATGGTGAAGAAAGAATTGGCTCATAAGGAAGAGCAGGCTTGCCAGAAACATCCTATTCGATAAGCAGAGGGACAAAGTTCTGGTGGCACTTAGAGAAATATTGTTGCACCCATGAGTCGTTCTCAGGCTTTGGGTGTGCAGTGGATTCAAAATTTTCAAGAGTTTCAAAATAGGGATGCTCACTATAGGCGTAATCCACAGTGGGGCCATTGTGGTCCTCCTCGAGGTCGATACTCTCATTTTCGTGGTCAAGCCAGGGGGAATCAAAGGGGAAGAGGAAGAAGAAGATGCCTGGTGCCTAAGGTGTCTCAGGATAATAAGGTCAAGGGGACAACCCCTTCTATGCATTCTCGAGTGGTGTTCCCAGTTGATGGGGAGACTTATCCAAAGGGTATTCCATCTCCAATGAAGCTGGATAAAGGCAAAGCTGTGGTGGTTGCATCTGAAGGCGATAAAGATAAAGTTGCTGATTTGGATGAGGAGTACTTCGAGGAAGGTAAAGACGAAATGGTTAGTACTTTTCGATCATCCTAACTAAATATTTGGAGGAATATGAGGGCAATCTTGTAACACCCTAATATTCAAATCCTTATGCTCGAGTCATAAGTCAATGATATTACGGTGGTACGACTCTCAGGTGGATTTTTAATATATAAATATAGGTAATTTCGAAAGGAGTATTAATCGAAAAGCCTGAAAAGAGTAGAAATAAAATCGCGAAGACGTATCACTCACGTTTCAACAATGAAAAGATTGAACGTGAAGCCGAAAGCGATAAACGGACAAGGCATAAATGAGATTAAGAGACAGATAACGGATAGATATATATATAACATAAGTAATAGCCACTAGTCGCGACCCGCGAAGTTTAGGCCGGCTAGGGTACAGTATGAAAGTAGTTGACAACAGTACATCCTAATCTCTCCCAAAGGAAACATAAGAGCCTCTATAGGCAAGTTCAAAAAGAGTTCAACACATAATATAATCTTTTCAAAACAAAGGTGGAGAGATTCTAAGCAAAACACAAAGTAGAGAAAATAAATATCTTCGCCGTCTCTCAGACGAACCGCAGCTCACTTCTGAGCACCTGAAACCTGTATCTGAAAAACAAGAGATATATACGGAATGAGAACCCGGGCCCATGGGTTCCCAGTACGGTAAAAGTGCCAATAAATACAATGCACTGCAATAAAAACTCACTAAGCATCCTAAACTCCCTTTCACCAAGTATCCAGCCTAGATTCTCACTAATCCATGAATAGGCAACTGTTGTAAGGGGATACTAAATCTAGTTCATGTTACACATGTTTCCCAACTCGCTGATTCTTCCACGAATCAGACTCAGAATCATAAGCAAAACCATCACCAGTTGTTCTGCCTCAGCAACTCTATATCAATACATCATACCCTCGCCTGGAGCTAGTGAAATCACATCACTGCGTCTACCCAGGGGGCTCAAATGATCTCATTCAAAAATCATCATCATTATGCAATCGCATTATCAATTCATCTAATAAGGTACAAGTAGAACAAGTAGCATGTAATCAGGTAACATAGCATATATGATATAGAAATCCAAAACAAGTAGGCAAACCCAAACAATTCAAACATATGCAAATGATGTTTGCCTGCCCTATGGCTGATGATATCATCTGTCGGTTATATAGCCAACCCGACACGTCCTGGTAGCTAACCATGGACAGAAACACCCCTTGCGGAGCAAGTAGGTTTGAGCTACAACCCCCTTGCTACTACCTGCTCAGCCCAGAGCCAGTGGAACAACCACTACTGCGGCTACTACCCAGGCGGGTGTTTAACAGCTCAACTTGGAGCCAGTGGAACAACCACTACTGCGGCTACTACCCAGGCGTCACAATCTCTCACCTGGAGCAAGTGGGACGAACCACAACCCTTGCTACTGCCCAGGTATCTTAAGCATTAACCCGGAATAAGTGGGACGAGCCACAACCCTTGCTACTGCCCAGGTATCTTAAACATTAACCCGGAGCAAGTGGGACGAGCCACAACCCTTGCTACTGCCCAGGTATCTCAAACATATATTTATTCAATCTCAATTCATATTATCAATCCTCATTGTTATCAAATCTCAAACATTAACCTGGAGCAAGTGGGACGAACCACAACCCTTACTACTACCCAGGTATCACAAATACATTCATTCAAAACTCCATAATTAAACCCATTTATCATAAACATCCTTTTCCGTCTCACACCCGGAGCAAGTGGACAATGCCACTGCCTACTACCCGGGGTTACACATCACATTTCAACATCTTCCATTATTATCCATTTAACACATTCATTCATTAATCATATATGCAATTATTCTCAGCCATAATCAATAATGGCTTTGCCGTGACCCGGCAATAACTCAGCCATCCGACTCATGGTCCAATCAGGAACCAGCCATTTATCAATAAATATAGCCCTTCGGCTCATGGCATACACGGTACTCCTACCGTCATCCTCCATATCTCATATAATCATCGTTGATCGCCATTAATCATAACTTTTCCCCTTGCTTCACTCGCAAGTTACCACATCCCCTAGTTCCTTTCTCATTACTAAGCATATCTTAATGATTTAATACATAAGGAGTGAGATCGGAGGCTTAAAAGTATGAGATTTGGATTTTAATACTCAAAAATCAACTTTGGGATGAAAACAGGGCCAAGCGTACGCGTACTCCACGCGCACGCGTGGATGGCCACAAAGCTTATCGACGCGTATACGTCATACACGCGGACGCGTGGATTGAAACACAGCCAGACGACGCGTACGCGTCAGCCACGCGTACGCGTGGGTGTATTTGCGCCCCAGGCACAAAACTGGCACAACTCTGGCACAACTCTCGGGAAAATGGCTGGGCATTGGGTGCAGCGCATCGACGCGCACGCACACACCACGCGCACGCGTGGATGGTGCCTTCTCGAAGAACGACGCGTACGCGCCAAGTGCGCCTACGCGTGGAGGGTCATTCTGCTAAAAATTTTCTAAGTTAAAAGCTGCAGAATTCACAGATTCAACCCCCAATCTTCCGACGGACATAACTTTCTCATTTTAAATCGTTTTTCACCCGTTCTTCAAACGGCATGGACATCCCGGATCCAATTACATTTCTAAACAGATTTGGCACAAAACAGAGATCCGTAGTCCAAGTTATGTCCCGTCAAAGTATGCCCGAAAACCATGTTTTCATATAAAACCACAAAGTGCCATTTTCAAAACAAGTCATTTTCAACTCTTTTCAAAATCAACCAAAACATGCCAATTTCAACCCTTTTTGAAACCAGTCAAAAATATCAAAATTAACATCAAGCCTCCTCAACTCATACATTACATCTTACACAATTCACAAAACCGCCATATAACCATCTTTACCCATTTCAAATAAATGGCTAAATTACAAACATATCAACATGTCATACATTTCCTCATCCCAATTTCCAACAATACTATTTCCAATAACCATCATATACATAACCAAATCATACTCACTATCACGTGGTTTCACCCCAAATCAACCTTAATCATTTCTCAAGCATATATCACAACATACATATCTCTCATGCATTATCATACCATCAAGGCATCAATAATCTACTCACATATATGACCACATAATATATCTCAACCAAAATCAAACATACCTCATCTATACAATTTCACACAAAATTACCAATTTCCACACTTCAACTCCTCAAACTCATTATCCAATAACCAACCCAATCATTCATATATTCATTATATGAAATTCATCCAATCACTTGTGTCATACAATGCACAACATCAACTTACCTCCCTTACCTCTTTCCGGCCTCCGGCCCAAAATTACGGCCTCCGGCCCAATTTCACAATTTAAATACATAAACCACAAATTAATACTCATTACCCAATACATCAAATTTTCAATACACCAAACATACAAGGCCACACAATTCTCAATCCAATCATTAATTTCACATTACATACCAACTATGCATATTAGCACCAACCATTTACACAATCCAAACTTAATCCTAGGGGCATCTAGCCTAGGAATTTCTCACACACACGGTACTTAAATGAAACTTAAACTGTACCTCTTGTAGCCAAATCAATTGAGCCTCTTCTATGGAAGTCTCCACCAACCCTTAGCTCCAAGCCTCACCAAAGCTCCACAAGCAATACCAACTCCCAATTGTGCATCAAAATCACCAAATACATAACATAACCAATATCACATACATACATCAACCTAGGGCTCATAAAGATGATAAATCACAAGGGTTTGAGCACTTCTTACCTCAGCCCATATGAAGTAGGGATAGAACCCACTTAGAATCCATGTTGGAGTATCCCTAAACACCCAAAATCACAAGATTTCAACACTAACTTCCCAAAAACGTGTAACAGTGGGGAATTTCGAAAACTGGGCAGAGATGAATAGAATACTCACCACAAAACTTAGATAGAATTGTAGAGGATGAGAAGAGCGACGCGTGGCCGTAAACGGCTCGTCAATCGGAGCTCCGTAGCTCAAGTTATGGTGGTTTGAAGATCAAAGAGAGTTAGGTTTTCTCTCTTCTTCTCTCTTCTCAATTCAGCGCCCCACACACCTTCTTTAGGGCAAAATGAGCTGAATGCTCATAACTAATGTTTATATATGTTGGGTCTTGGGCCCACTTAGGCCCAGTTCACTTATTTTATCCGTTGGCCCAATTTTGGACCAAAACCTTTAAGATTAGCGCTCTAAATCGCACTTCAATATTCTACCTCCCTAATTATAATTCCTCATTTCTTAATCTATTTACTCATAATCAATTTTCTCAGCTGCAGTATCAGACAGGTCTCAGCCGGTACTGCCGGTCAAAATTCCACTGCGCGCTTTTACGAATTCCACTGCGCGCTTTACGCAGAAAACTATGTCTTCCGACCGGAAAAACTCACTGAATCCAAATATCATATTTAAATATCAAATTCCAATTGCCAAATCTTCCAAGCATATTCTCTCCTACTTAATCATATCTAATTAATTTCGGTTAGACCGGGTATTACATTCTACCCCCCTAACAGAAATTTTCGCCCTCGAAAATTCCATCCATCACTACGAGTACGCGAGCGTAGTCTGCCGTATCTAAACGCAGAACAGTTCCAAGGTCCTTTTACTCTGTGCGCTTCCGTTGCCGCGCTCTGATTCTCTATCTTTGAGGATCTCGGTCATCTTACTTTTATCGTCTCATCAACTCACACCCTATTAAATCTCAAATCATGTCATCAATAATATTGTCATCATCGTAATCATAGCCATCATCCCACATCACTATAATCAATCAAAGCTTTCTTCGTTTTTTTTAGAATTCAATGAGTTGTACTAACAAGCTAACAAACTCTTATGAATCCGCTTTCCTTTAATAATCTATAAAAGCTTTCAAGACACATCTCTTTTGTTGAAGTTACTCAGGTCAAAAATCATTTTCAAAAACATAACCAAATACTCCTTCAAATTCTTGGGAAAATTTTTCAACAGCACCTCCCCAAAAATTGGAGTTTACCACCCGTCACGGGTTCCCTCTAACCAATCTCAGTACCGCATCAGTATTGCAATTTAAAGGTTTCCAAACGATTTCTCTGAAATCGATCATTACAAATCTTGATTTAAATCCAAGGTCACCATGACCAAACATCATAGCACTCATCTCTCGAACACAACAACTTGCACTCAATCATCATCTAAATCCGACTATGCATCAATGATAATTCCTCATCCATTTAGAACCATTAAGGCTCACCGCGCAATTAATTCCAATTATCGAGAATCAGTATCTGTATAAGCTCACTAAACTTTTAAGTACTCAAAGCATAAAGCATTTTTAATCATATCCCACTTTTCTTATTATTACAACTATGCTAACGCTTTTAGCAAGCTTCCGCTATGCCACTTTGATTTCTCGTCAAGTATTAGCTCCATCACTTATTTCCTCAAATACCCAACCAACAATTAGCATGACTGGCATTTCAAATCAACGTTTCCAAATCCATCATTAGGACAATTCCTTATCTTTTAAATCAAAGGAACTAAAAGTCACGGGTTCAATCCGTTTTACCAAAAATCTAGAAATCAACCAACTACATAACAAACAACACATCATTCTCAACAGAAAATCATTTACATCACGGGCATTTATCCATTGTATTAAGGCAATTCCTTACTCGGACTATCCGGTTTGCTTCTCAGTCTAACATTAAGCTCGACATTCCAGTTTTACTGTACAGGCGGTATTATAAAATCACACTGCCATTTAAGCCTGATTATGCAATTACCTCAATCTTACTGCGCAATCGGCCGCATCCTGACTCTCTCCTTGTTGGCAATTTCTTGATACATGCCCTGGTAACCACACTTGTAACATACGCCTAACCCCAATCGGCATGGCCTATCTGGGTGATGACTTCCACATCTTTGACAGCTCGAAACATCAGAAGAAGTCGATGTCCGCTTTCCCTTACCATTCTTTGGGACTCCTCACTCGTCGCAAAGTTATTCCGCCCTTGGGGAAAGTGTTGCGATCCTCTCTCCTTAAACTCTCGACCCTTGGTGCAAATCTTTGGTTGTGCTCTCTATGACTTCCTTTCTCTGCAACCATCCTCTTCACACACTCTTCAACAATTCTGCTCTTATTCACCAACTCTGAAAAAGTTCGGATCTCCATTGGTCCCACTGAACTCAAGATGTCACTCCGGAGCCCTCCTTCATACTTAATGCATTTCCATTCTTCGAAGTCTCCTGGAGCTCCCTGACACATGCGAGAAAACCTGAATAACTCCTCAAACTTGTCTGTATACTCAGATACGGACATAACACCTTGCTTCAACCGTAGTAACCCCAATTCCTTGGATGTCCTGGCGGAATTTAGAAAGTACTTCTTATAGAATTCCACCTGAAAGGCATCCCAAGTGAGCTCCCTGACACATGCGAGAAAACCTGAATAATCCTCAAACTTGTCTGTATACTCAGATACGGACATAACACCTTGCTTCAACCGTAGTAACCCCAATTCCTTGGATGTCCTGGCGGAATTTAGAAAGTACTTCTTATAGAATTCCACCTGAAAGGCATCCCAAGTGATAGGATCATTCCCCTATTGTAGGAGACGTCGAACCCCTTGCCACCAATGCGATTCTTCCTCCGTGAGCAGATAGGTAGCAAATTCAACACACTGCTCTTCAGGCACCAACTGCGCTTGTAGTGCTCGCTCCATGGCCTGAAACCAGGTGTCAGCTTCAATCGGATTAGTGGTTCCCTTGAACTTAGGCGGGTTAACCTTTAAGAAAGTTGCTAGTGTCATCGGGCCCTGAGCTACACTTCCACTATTGCCATTTATTTATTGCCAAGAGCCTCCGCAGTGGCCTGCATAGCAGCAGCCATATTCTCCAACGCCGCCATAAGGTTTACCGGATTATTCGGGTTGACTTCCGGTTCCTGCGTGCTAGTACGATCTCTCTCACGTCCCCGACCGGGTCCACGAGGCGCCATCTGGTTCCTATACACACCAAACAATCGATATCAAGTTGATCAGTCTCAATATCGGTAGTATAGTGCTTCAAAGTACCAAAGGTACACTCATGAACTTCATGCTAGATGTATCGGTTAGATACCCTAACTAGCACAGGCACAGACTCAGAGTATGCATTGAAGCATAAGCAGTTCCATCCCTCAGGCTCACGAGGACGAACTGCTCTGATACCATAATGTAACACCCCAATATTCAAATCCTTATGCTCGAGTCATAAGTCAATGATATTACGGTGGTACGAATCTCAGGTGGATTTTTAATATATAAATATAGGTAATTTCGAAAGGAGTATTAACGAGAAGCCTGAAAAGAGTAGAAATAAAATCGCGAAGACGTATCACTCACGTTTCAACAACGAAAAGATAGAACGTGAAGCCGAAGCGAAACGGACAAGGCATAAATGAGATTAAGAGACAGATAACGGATAGATATATATATAACATAAGTAATAGCCACTAGTCGCGACCCGCGAAGTTTAGGCCGGCTAGGGTACAGTATGAAAGTAGTTGACAACAGTACATCCTAATCTCTCCCAAAGGAAACATAAGAGCCTCTATAGGCAAGTTCAAAAAGAGTTCAACACATAATATAATCTTTTCAAAACAAAGGTGGAGAGATTCTAAGCAAAACACAAAGTAGAGAAAATAAATATCTTCGCCGTCTCTCAGACGAACCGCAGCTCACTTCTGAGCACCTGAACCTGTATCTGAAAAACAAGAGATATATACGGAATGAGAACCCCGGGCCCATGGGTTCCCAATACGGTAAAAGTGCCAAATAAATACAATGCACTGCAATAAAAACTCACTAAGCATCCTAAACTCCCTTTCACCAAGTATCCAGCCTAGATTCTCACTAATCCATGAATAGGCAACTGTTGTAAGGGGATACTAAATCTAGTTCATGTTACACATGTTTCCCAACTCGCTGATTCTTCCACGAATCAGACTCAGAATCATAAGCAAAACCATCACCAGTTGTTCTGCCTCAGCAAGCTAGTGAAATCACATCACTGCGTCTACCCAGGGGGCTCAAATGATCTCATTCAAAAATCATCATCATTATGAAATCGCATTATCAATTCATCTCATCAAGAACAGCCCCCAACATCCACCGACACTATCATGAGGGATCTCTCAGTTGTACAAACACAAGCAATACAGACAAGTAATACACAAATAAGGTACAAGTAGAACAAGTAGCATGTAATCAGGTAACATAGCATATATGATATAGAAATCCAAAACAAGTAGGCAAACCCAAACAATTCAAACATATGCAAATGATGTTTGCCTGCCCTATGGCTGATGATATCATCTGTCGGTTATATAGCCAACCCGACACGTCCTGGTAGCTAACCATGGACAGAAACACCCCTTGCGGAGCAAGTAGGTTTGAGCTACAACCCCCTTGCTACTACCTGCTCAGCCCAGAGCCAGTGGAACAACCACTACTGCGGCTACTACCTAGGCGGGTGTTTAACAGCTCAACCTGGAGCCAGTGGAACAACCACTACTGCGGCTACTACCCAGGCGTCACAATCTCTCACCTGGAGCAAGTGGGACGAACCACAACCCTTGCTACTGCCCAGGTATCTTAAGCATTAACCCGAAACAAGTGGGACGAGCCACAACCCTTGCTACTGCCCAGGTATCTTAAACATTAACCCGGAGCAAGTGGGACGAGCCACAACCCTTGCTACTGCCCAGGTATCTCAAACATATATTTATTCAATCTCAATTCATATTATCAATCCTCATTGTTATCAAATCTCAAACATTAACCTGGAGCAAGTGGACGAACCACACCCTTACTACTACCCAGGTATCACAAATACATTCATTCAAAACTCCATTAAACCCATTTTAAACATCCTTTTCCGTCTCACACCCGGAGCAAGTGGACAACGCCACTGCCTACTACCCGGGGTTACACATCACATTTCAACATCTTCCATTATTATCCATTTAACACATTCATTCATTAATCATATATGCAATTATTCTCAGCCATAATCAATAATGGCTTTGCCGTGACCCGGCAATAACTCAGCCATCCGGCTCATGGTCCAATCAGAAACCAGCCATTTATCAATAAATATAGCCCTTCGGCTCATGGCATACACGGTACTCCTACCGTCATCCTCCATATCTCATATAATCATCGTTGATCGCCATTAATCAAAACTTTTCCCCTTGCTTCACTCGCAAGTTACCACATCCCCTAGTTATTTTCTCATTACTAAGCATATCATAATGATTTAATACATAAGGAGTGAGATCGGAGGCTTAAAAGTATGAGATTTGGATTTTAATACTCAAAAATCAACTTTGGGATGAAAACAGGGCCACGCGTACGCGTACTCCACGCGCACGCGTGGATGGCCACAAAGCTTATCGACGCGTATACGTCATACACGCGGACGCGTGGATTGAAACACAGCCAGACGACGCGTACGCGTCAGTCACGCGTACGCGTGGGTGTATTTGCGCCCCAGGCACAAAACTGGCACAACTCTGGCACAACTCTCGGGAAAATGGCTGGGCATTAGGTGCAGCGCATCGACGCGCACGCGCACACCACGCGCACGCGTGGATGGTGCCTTCTCGAAGAACGACGCGTACGCGCCAAGTGCGCCTACGCGTGGAGGGTCATTCTGCTAAAAATTTTCCAAGTTAAAAGCTGCAGAATTCACAGATTCAACCCCCAATCTTCCGACGGACATAACTTTCTCATTTTAATCGTTTTCACCCGTTCTTCGAACGGCATGGACATCCCGGATCCAATTACATTTCTAAACAGATTTGGCACAAAACAGAGATCCGTAGTCCAAGTTATGTCCCGTCAAAGTATGCCCAAAAACCATGTTTCATATAAAACCACAAAGTGCCATTTTCAAAACAAGCCATTTTCAACTCTTTTCAAAATCAACCAAAACATGCCAATTTCAACCCTTTTTGAAACCAGTCAAAATATATCAAAATTAACATCAAGCCTCCTCAACTCATACATTAACATCTTACCACAATTCACAAAACCGCCATATGACCATCTTTACCCATTTCAAACAAATGGCTAAATTACAAACATCAACATGTCATACATTCTTCCTCATCCCAATTTCCAACAATACTATTTCCAATCAACCATCATTATAATAACCAATATCATACTCACTATCACGTGGTTTCACCCCCAAATCAACCTTAATCATTTCCCAAGCATATATCACAACATACATATCTCTCATGCATTATCATACCATCAAGGCATCAATAATCATACTCACATATATGACCACATAATATATCTCAACCAAAATCAAACATACCTCATCTATACAATTTCACCCAAAATTACCAATTTCCACACTTCAACTCCTCAAACCTCATTATCCAATAACCAACCCAATCATTCATATATTCATTATATGAAATTCATCCAATCACTTGTGTCATCATACAATGCACACATCAACTTACCTCCCTTACCTCTTTCCGGCCTCCGGCCCAAAATTTACGGCCTTCGGCCCAATTTCACAATTTAAATACATAAACCACAAATTAATACTCATTACCCAATACATCAATTTTCAATACACCAAACATACAAGGCCACACATTCTCAATCCAATCATTAATTTCACATTACATACCAACTATGCATATTAGCACCAACCATTTACACAATCCAAACTTAATCCTAGGGCATCTAGCCTAGGAATTCTCATCACACCACACGGTACTTAAATGAAACTTAAACCGTACCTCTTGTAGCCAAATCAATTGAGCCTCTTCTATGGAAGTCTCCACCAACCCTTAGCTCCAAGCCTCACCAAAGCTCCACAAGCAATACCAACCTCCCAATTGTGCATCAAAATCACCAAATACACTAACATAACCAATATACATACATACATCAACCTAGGGCTCATAAAGATGATAAATCACAAGGGTTTGAGCACTTCTTACCTCAGCCCATATGAAGTAGGGATAGAACCCACTTAGAATCCATGTTGGAGTATCCCTAAACACCCAAAATCACAAGATTTCAACACTAACTTCCCAAAAACGTGTAACAGTGGGGAATTTCGAAAACTGGGCAGAGATGAATGGAATACTCACCACAAAACTTAGATAGAATTGTAGAGAATGAGAAGAGCAACGCGTGGCCGCAAACGGCTCGTCAATCGGAGCTCCGTAGCTCAAGTTATGGTGGTTTGAAGATCAAAGAGAGTTAGGTTTTCTCTCTTCTCTTCTCTCTTCTCAATTCAGCGCCCCACACACCTTCTTTAGGGCAAAATGAGCTGAGATGCTCATAACTAATGTTTATATATGTTGGGTCTTGGGTCCACTTAGGCCCAATTCACTTATTTTTATCCGTTGGCCCAATTTTGGACCAAAACCTTTAAGATTAGCGCTCTAAATCGCACTTCAAATATTTCTACCTCCCCTAATTATAATTCCTCATTTCTTAATCCTATTTACTCATAATCAATTTTCTCAGCTGCAGTATCAGACAGGTCTCAGCCGGTACTGCCGGTCAAAATTCCACTGCGCGCTTTTACGCAGAAAACTATGTCTTCCGACTCGGAAAAACTCACTGAATCCAAATATCATATTTAAATTATCAAATTCCAATTGCCAAATCTTCCAAGCATATTCGCTCCTACTTAACTCATCATTTAATTAATTTCGGTTAGACCGGGTATTACAAATCTAGTGGAAGATTATGATGTCGATGATGAAGAAGCTTTCTCGTTTATTCGATACGAGGATGAACCTGGCTATTTTCAAAGGCCCTCTGAAAAGCAGACGTCTCATCTGTGCCCATTACATATCACAGCAGTTATAAGCAGGATTAAAATAAATAAAGTTTTGATTGATGGAAGAGCAGCAATTAGCCTCTTGCCAAAGAGGATGTAGATGAAGGTAGGAAAACACCCTTATGATTTAATCCCCACCAATATTTCCGTGACAGATTACAGAGGAAATTGAAGGTTTGATTAAAGCAAAATTTTTTTGAACTGCACGTTATGTAGAATGGGTTTCAAACATTGTTCCTGTAATGAAAGAAGAATGAAAAATTAAGAGTATGTATCGATTTTCAATATTTGAATAATGCTACTCTGAAGGATGAATACTTTATTCCCATAGCAGATATGTTAATTGATTCTGTTGCATGTAATGAAATTCTAAGTTTCATGGATGGCTATTTGGGATATAACTAGATCTTCATTCCAAAGGATGATGTGTCCAAAACTGCCTTTCGATGCCCTAGAGCATTGGGGACATAGGAATGGGTAGTCATGCCATTCAGCTTAAAGAATGCTGGTGCGACATATCAACACGCCATGAATACTATTTTTCATGAGTACATTGGAAAATTTATGGAAGTTTATATTGATGATGTTATGGTTAAGTCGAATTCAGTAACCCAACATCTCGATTATTTGAGATAGGCGCTTAACACGATGCAGAGAAAATGATTAAAAATGAATCCTTTAAAATGCGCATTTGGTGTATCTGCAGGAAACTTCCTGGAATTTGTGGTTACAAAAAGGGAATTGTTGTTGATAAAAACAAGGCTAATGTAATCTTGGAGTTGTCCCCTCCTAAGTCTAAAAAAAAGTGCAATCCTTTTTTGGAAAGGTTAATTATCTCAAAAGGTTTATATCAAACCTCTCAGGTCGAACTCGAGTATTTACACTTTTAGTAAAACTCAAGAATGAAATACAGTCCGAATGGACAGGAGAACATCAAGAAGCTTTCAAGTCAATCAAAGTTTATTTGTCCAAAGCCCCGGTAATGGAAAACATTCATCCTCATGAGCCTTTAAAATTATACATCGGAGCATCCACGAATACAATTGGATGTATGTTGGCTCAGGATGATGAAGACAGACATGAACAGGCCATATATTATCTTAGTCGGGTGCTAACTGACATAGAGACGAGGTACTCACTTGTTGAAAAGTTGTGTTTATCTCTCTATTACGGTTGCACAAAATTGAAGTGTTACATGGTAGCCAAAACAGTGAAAAGCCCTTGATAAATCTCCAATAATATCCTGCTAAACCTAAGAAGCTTCTAATCTCTGTCACTAATTTAGGTCGTCCCCAATCCATTACTGTCTCAACCTTAGAAGGATCCACAACTATTCCTTGCTTACTCATCCTTTATATACACATCATATACCATATACACAATTCATCAATAATTCATTCAGTTCATTCCTATCTTAGGGTCTTCTAGCCTAAATTTTCACATGACATTAAATATTAACTACGAGAAACTAAAATCATACCTTTGATGATTCTTCCCTAAGTTCAGAACACCTCAAGAATGCACTCTTCCACTAGCTCCAAACCCTCAATTACCAATTTCGCAAGCTTAATCACCTGGATTTCCTTATAAACCGCCTAATTGAACTCTAAATCAACAAAAACACAATCTAATTCACACAATATCACTATAATCATCATAGGGTTCATTAATTCAATGATTCACAAGGGTTCAATAGTTTCTTACCTTACTTATAGATTAATTGGACAAAACTCAATGATTACCCGCTACTAGAGTTCACCTAAACTATCAAATTACACAATCCCTCAATATCAAAAACCCAAAATTCACGAAATTGAGGAGGAAAAGAACTAGGTGAGAAATGCAAATTTTTTTTACCACTTTGTTCAGATAGAATTGAAAAGGATTCCGAGATGAACGCGTGGCCATAAATGACTTGTCAATCGGACCTCCGAATTGAAAGTTATAAGGATTTAAAATTAGAAATGGGGGGGGGGGTTAGGGTTTTTAAACATTAATCTTCTCTTCTTCAGCATATCTCCATAGGTGAATGGAAGGAAAGCTCGTTTGGTGTTTTATAGGTTGGGCCTTGAGCCTAATCCAACCAGTTCAGCCTGTTGGCTCGGTTTTGCGCCAAATTTTTTAAAATTAGTGTCAAAATTCGTATTTTAAATATTTCTACTTCTCTAAACTATAAAATTTGGATTTTTTAATTTTTTTGAATAATAATTAATTTATTGGCTGATTAGTTATTAATTTCGCAGGATTTACATCCTACCCACCTAATTAAGAATTTTGCCCTCAAAATTCAGATTCAGTTGCCTGATAATAGGTGCGAGTATTCTTTTCTCATTTCTGACTCAAGTTTCCAAGTGTGTTCCTTAATTTTAGCTCGACTCCAAACAACCTTTACCAACGAAACTTTCTTTCCATGTGATCACTTAATACTAGTATCGTCAATTCAGACCGGAGTCACTTGAAGCACCAGATTCTCTCTTAATTGAACTGATTCAGGTTCTAAAATATGGCTAGCATCAGAAGTGTATTTTCGAAGCCGCGAAACATGAAACATGTTGTGCAGGTTTGAAAAATGTGGTGGTAGAGCTATCCAATACGCCACCGGACCAATTCTCTTCAGGATTTAAAACGAACCGATATAACAAAGATTCAATTTCTTTGCCTTGATCGCTCTACCCACTCTTGTTGTTGGAGTAACTCTTAAGAATACATGATCTCCTTCATCAAATTCTAATGGGTTCCATGTCTGATCGGCGTAGCTCTTTTGACGACTCTAAGCGGTAAGCATTCTGTTGCGGATTTTTTTAATCTGTTCTGTGGTTTCAGCTACTAATGCAGGTCCCAATAAACTTGACTCTCCAGCTTCATACCAACATAGTGGAGATTGGCATTTTCTTCCATATAGAGCCTCATACAGAGCCATTTCGATGCTCGCATGGTAACTATTGTTGTATGCAAATTCCACTAGCGGCATATAACGATCCCAACTCGCCAGTTGATCTAACACATAAGCTATCAACATATCTTCCAGGGTTTGTATCGTCCTCTCTGATTGACCATATTGGTTTGAGGATGCTATGCGGTACTTAATCTCAATTGAGTTCCAAACACTTTCTGAAACGCTCTCCAGAATCTTGAAATGAAACAAGGATCTCTATTAGAAACTATAGTTATAAGCACACCATTCAGTCTTACAATCTCCTTGAGATACAAACGGGCTAACTCCTCTAAGGAAACATTTTTGTACATTTGTAGTAAAATTTCAGTATAAGAGTTCTGAATCAGAATTATTATTTTAATGAATCTGTTCCATTCTCGTTTCAGTGTATTTGGAAAAACTTTTGGTGTATTTTAGAAATTTTTTGGATTATTTATATTCTGATAAGTTCTGCATAATTCAAAATTCTTCCTCTTCCTCTTCCTCATCTTCTGCTACTGCTTCTTCTTCACCTTCTTATTTCATTTGCTCATAATTCTTCTCGGGAGGAACAAATTAAACAAAGAAAAAAAATACATAATATCGCAAAATCTATAGAAAGAGGAGAAGGAAAAAAATGCAGCAACAATAGCAACAATAAAAAGAATGATGATGAGGATGAAACACGTACAGAAGAAGGAACGGGAAGAAAAGGAGGATGAACTTAACGAAAAAGGAGAAGAAAGAGGAGGAGGAGAAGGAGGATACAAACATTGGAGGAAGAAGAAGAAACGCGGAGAAAAACATTATTTCACGCGCGCGTTATGTAAGTGGGTTTTGTTGGGTTAGGGTTAACTTATTTAGACTTGTTTGCCAAAAAGAGTTATATGAGTAACGGGACTATTTTTTACTCATTACATTACATTTTTCTTAATGATAATTTTAACCTCAAGGTTGTGAAAAAAATTTAAAATCTTAATTACAATTAATTTTAAAATAATATAGTTTTGATCTTATTTCTATTCTATTGTCCAAACTAAAAATTATCTCCAAGATTCTATTATTTAAAGAGTACTATACCCTTCATCTGTTTAATATATTTTTTTGTAATCCAAGATCTACTTGTTGATGTGAATTGAACTCTTATTGATATAAATTGAGCTTGAGATAAATATTGAAGGCCTAACTCAAGACTAGAGAGGTCATCAGACTTCCACCACTTTTCAAAATCTTCAGCCAACCACCCCCAATTCTCTCTCTCTCTCTCTCTCTCTCTCTCTCTCTCTCTCTCTCTCTCTCTCTCTGTGGTGACTTTGTCGGCATCAATGACATCCATGTATGCCTCCGTCGCCTATCTTCTCTAAATCCTGTGTGGTCTCCTTCATCGGCGGTGACCTTCTTTTGTTGCTTTGCCGTATTAAGACCTTCCTCCGTCATGATGTGTGTGATCATCGTCTTCTCTGTTCGTGTTTCATCCTCACGGTCCCAAGGAAAGAAAGAGGCAGTGGTAGTGACGGCTCTGCGATTACAATGAGCGATTACAATGTGTGGTAGTCACTCGCTCATTGTAATTGAAATCAAATCTTTTCCTCCCCTCTCTCTCTTTTTCTATATCTCTCATTCCTTCACCTACGCTATCTCTCTTACTCTTGTACTCACATTATCTCTTTTATATATCATTATCAATGACTAATTATAAATTTGACAATCAAAATGTGTAACATAATATTTTCTAATTGACTAATTACAATTAAAATTAAATTAAAACTAAAATTAAAATATTAAAATTAAAATATAACTATATTATGTATTACTAATTTTACAACCAAAATATACCACATGACACTCTTTCATTGCAATTGAAATCAAATCTTTTTCTCCAAAATTAAAGAGTTATTTCCTCCTCTCCCGCTCTTTTTCTATCTCTCTCATTTCTGCACCCATTCTATCTCTCTTATTCTTATACCCACTTTATCTCTTTAATATATCATTATCAATGACTAATTACAAATTTGACAATCAAAATGTGTAACATGATATTCTTTATTTGCAATTAAAATCGAATTAAAACTAAATTTAAAATTAAAATTAATATGTAGCTATATTATATTACTAATTTAACAACCAAAATATGTCACACAACATTCATTAAAATTAAGTGGAATATTTTTTTCAAAATTAATAAATTTCCTTCCTCCATTCTCTTATCTACTTTTCTCTCATTCTCTATTTCTCTCTACTATTCCCATTCTATATAACAAGGTTCTGAAAACTGATTCGAACCGACCGATTGAACCGTGAACTGCTGCAAAAAAATAGATTGGTCAGATGCCAAAACTGCAAATTTTGAAAACCGCCATTCGTATCGAACCAGACAGGAATTGGTTGTTTGAACCGAACTGTGATTCGGCCTGTTTTTTGAATTAGAAAGCAAACACTGTCGTTTTGGTTGTGCTTAACCCTAACTCTACTACTTCACTCCAGTCCAGCCCTAACTCTAGACTCTAGGAACGTGCTCTCTACCTCTCTCACATTCAGTCCAGAACTCCTTTCATCGAGCTTCTAGTCCTCCCTCACTTCCGTCCAACCACCGCCTGCTCCCTCACTTTCTCTCCATCGTGCAGCAGCCATCGCAACCTTCCTTCCCCTCCATCGCGCAGCCACCATGCGAACGTGGAATCCTCCGTCACGTAGGCACGGTCCCGCCGACGCTAGCTCTATTCCACCACAGCCACTGTCTCGTTCGAAGGTGCTCCTTGTCTCGATGTCTTACTCTTGCGTGCTCTGTTCAAGGCTTCAATGTTCTAGGCTCTAGGTAATTTTTTTTAACTATAATTGAATAATTTTTTGTTACTGTGAAGTTATGTGAACTGTGAACTGTGATTTTTTTTTGTGAACTATGAGCTGTGACTTTTGTTGAATAATTATGAATAATTATTGTTAGTTAAGCTGTAAATTTTGTTGTTATTACTTGTTACTGGGTTGAATAATTATTGAATAATTTTGACTGTTGAGATTATTGGGTTGAAATGGTTTGTCGTGGGTTGTTGTGAACATGTGATTGATGATGATTGATGACTCTGTCGTTGCTCATTGTTCATTGCTTTTTGCTTAAATTGAAAATCTTGTTAATTAAATTGAGCATTGATGATTCAGTCACTGTTCGTTGCTCATCCATTTAGAGATTTTCATTTTTATCTATTTCTTTTTTATGAGAGAAGAATTTTATTAAGATGAAGAGAAAAGAAAATGGAGACAGAAATAACAGAATCCACTTTACAAAAAATCAAGAAAAAAATCATATTGGTCATATGATCTACACAATCCATATATTTTCATATGTTCATAATATCTAAGTTGTGAATTTATCTTGTTACTAGGCTCAACATAGATGCTAATAGAAAACTGTTACTAAACTATGAATTTTTTGTCAAATGGTTGATATTTTTTGGGTTGGTGACTATGATAGGAAATACAAGGAAGCTTAGGACTAAAAATGAGTAAGATGCATTTTTTAATCCATTTTTTTTTTGAAACTCAATTTTGGCTTTCAACTGTATCAATTGCACAGCCTCTTTAAAATAATATAATGGTGAAACAACAAAATGTGTTTTTATTTTTTTATTTTTATTTGGTAACAATTTTAATTAGAAATTTTCATAAGTACATTCTCATATTTTTAGATTGGGAGATTGCAAACTTGACACTGCAGTTTCGGTAATGCCATTTTTAGCAAGCTTCCAATTTGTTTTAGTACCTGTCTCTACTTGTCAATTGTTGTATATATGAATGTGCATATATGTTGATTGTCTCTCTGTTCTCTCTTTTTTTTTCACCTCTTGTTGACTGTGTTGTTTGCCTATATTTATTCACTAAAGTATTTGTATTTTGATAAGATCATATGGTTTTGGTTGATGACATTTCATATAATATTTTAAATTTGGAAGATATTTTAAAATTTATATTAGGTTATAATTATATTTTAGAATATTTATTTATAATTTATCTATTATTTTATTCTAAAACAGTTTTTTAGTTGAACCACAATTAGACCAATTGGATCAATAAATCAGTGAATCAGTGACTAGAATGGTTCAATGACCGATCCGGTTCTCAGAACCTTGATATATAACTTATAGTTTATATTTTATATTACTAATTTGATAAACCAAAATGTGTTACGAAATATTTTTTTATTACAATTATAATAAGTTTTTTCTCCAAACTTAATAAACTCCATCTCTCATTTTTCTTTATCGTTCTCTCTCCTTTCTCTCTCATTATTCTTTCTTTTTCTACATTTCTGTTCTACAAAAAATAAAATTAATAAGATAACATAATTTAAATAAATTCATAAAATTATAAGAAATACATTAAATTTATAGTTAAATATAATTAAAAAATAATTTCCTAATTTTATTTATATAAAAATTTATTATTATTACTATATGCATAATTTTTTTAGTTTTTTTAATTTAGTTTTAAATTTTTACTATTTATCTTTTTAATTTATATTTTTATTTTTCTTTATTCAAATATTTATTACACATAATTTAATTGATAAATTTTTTTCATATAATTTTTTTGTAAAAGTAGTTTGATTCTATAAATTTTTTATTTTTTGTTATAATCTATAATATAATGTCAAAACAAAGCCTAAGTAATTTTCAGAAAAAATTATATTTTCGTAATAATATACGGACAAAAACACTGATATGGTAATATATTCGAGACCCTATATGATATAGCGACTCACAATTTAAATTTGGGATGCTATAGTATGTGAACGAAAGTTATGGAGAAAATAAAAAAACCATTGTTTTGAACCCCACAAAACAATTAGTTTATTGATAAAACAATATTTCGAAAAGTAGTGCTTTTTATTTTGTGGCATTTAAAAAATTAATTCTTCTTGACAAATTCACTAAAAGCCAAGATTAAACTGTCAATAATTTAATATTTTAAAAGAAAAATCTAATTCACTTAATATAAGGTGAAATATTACAATCTTTTATATTTTCAATTTTTAGAAATTGCTTTTCAGAGGAATGAACATATTAATTTATTATAAAATTAAACTTTACTTTTGTATTTAATTTAAAACTTAAATAAAAATCTTTAATTTAATGACTTCTCTAGTAACAACCAACAACCAGGAGGATCTTTTGTTTCTTATGATTGAAATTTACTTTGCCAATATTTTCTTAGGATTATTCAACACACTCATACTATTAACTCCAAACCCTGCTAGGTATTTAATATCATAGAACCCTTTCGAATATCAATACCACATGCAAATTTCAAACAGAAAAGTTAGTAGCAAAAAGGAAAATAAAGCAAAAACTTCAAGTAGTAAAATGTTTATATTAATATAACATTGTAGAAAGATACAAAATACAATAATTTATATATATACATTCTCTATCAATTTATATGCAAATTTTTTATGATGTGGGTATGAATTATATCAAGGACCATTCACTTAAATAAATTGTTTAGAGAATTTATTTATCCAAATATAACATTTTAAATGGTAATATCAAAATACAATTTTTTATATTACTATAGAAATTATTACTGGCAATAGCAGTTTAGAAGAGTACGTAAACTACTACTGACAGCCGTAATTTACGTGAAAGATGATACAAACAGAAACCACTATAGATAGCAATAATTTCTGTGGAATAAAATATAAAAATTTATGTTAATCAATTATTGACTAAAATTGATTCCCTCTAAAATTTTTGTTATTATTGTTATCATTTGTTAGACAAAAATATTAAATTAAAGGCTAGAAGCACTACAACATTTTCAGGTTGAGGCAATATTTAAAAAATGTTGCCTAAAGATTGACAAAAGGTTGCTTTTGATCTATGACAACACTTTTGGACTTAAGACAATATTTTTGGATAGCGTTGCAGATGCACCCGTTGCCTTAGATCAAGGCAACACTTCTTTGTTTCGAAAGCAACGCTTTTGAGAGCAACACTTTGAAGGTGTATTTGAGCAACACTTTTGCAATGTTGTCTTTTCTCATATTTTGGCCACTACTAAAAAATGTTGCCTATTTGCAATAAAATGCAATCCTTTTATATGTTGCTTATAAGTTTGAATTTGCAATACTTTAAAGTATTGTCCATTAATTTGGAATTTGCAACCTTTTAAAGCATTGCCTTTTCTTTTGAATATGCAACCTATACAAGTGTTGCTTTTTTTTGGATATGCAACCATACAAGTGTTATCTAATATTCAAAATATGCAACTAATAGAAAGGTTGTCTTTTTGATAAAAAAAATTACTTTTGTAATAAAAAAACAAAAAAAAAATTTACAATAAAATTTTTTGTTCATACATGTGTAATTATTTTAATTAATAAATAAATTTGTGCACAATAAAAAAATTTATAAAAAAGACAAAATAACTAATAATAAAATTCTAATTAAAATAGATATTAAAAAGTTCAATTAGTATTTCAAATACATGTTCATTAATAATTCTCAACAAAATAATAAAATTCCTGTCTAACAATAATTGTCATAACAAAATAGTAATTAATATTTATAAAAAAGATGTCAATCTACTTGCATATTTTATATCCATGCTTGACTTGTTCCATATGCTAAATCTGCAAATAATATACAACAAAAAATAAGCAACTTATCATTAAAACTGAAAAATTATAATAAAAATTTCTTTATGATATTAAATACTATGGATATAAAAGCAATAAATAGGTCTAAAAAACTCCTTCTAATGTGGCCAAGGTATAGGATGATAGGATTCCGTTGAAACAAAAGAAATATATTCAGAGACACAATTAATACAAAAAATGAAAGCTTAGTTAATGTCATGAGGCCACAGTCCAAAATTTAATTAATTTAGCAACAAATTCCACATCTAGCTACATATATATGTTCACTAAGATCTAACGAACACATACTAAAAGTCTTCTCATTAATGATTTTATTAAATTTAAATTCGTCTTAAGGTAGAGTTAAACGCCTTGAATTTTAGCTCAAGCATTTTAGCTCTACCTTTAAACAAAGGATTCTTTTTTCTAGCATTTAAATAAACAGAAGATTCATTTTTCTAGCATTTTGGCTCTACATTTTCTGTTTTATCAGAAGTGGGAAAGAAAAAGACATTTAATAAGTAAAAATTTCATATAAGGGAAAGAATCCACTTCCCGAAAGAGACTTCATCAAAGGCCTAAATTGTAAAGCAGAGTAAGGTGGGTGGGTTGATTCTGATGATTTTAGAAAATGCTATTTGTCGGACCCATAACCCATACCATGTATATAAATGTTTGCAAAAATCAAAAGCAAAATAAATCAAATTATTCTTGGCAGACAAGAAACAAATTTAAGGCAGTTCTACTTTAAGATTGTGATAAAAGCATACTTATCAAAGCAGTTCTACTTCAACTCATTATGACTTACAATAATAGCTTGTGTTCCTGAATCAAGCTCTTTTCCTTTTCATCCAGTTTGAGTTGCAACAAACACATCAACTTGTGACGGGTCTTCTTTGTTCTCATTCATCTCATGCTACAAGTAAGGGAGAAGAGTATTAAAAATGGCCAAAAATAATATTTATCTTGTTTTTAGATGGTCATTATACAACAAGATAAAATCAGAAATGGAGGCCTAATTTAAGGTGTTGAGATTACAAGAACCAAATTGCAGTGTGTTTGTCCATGTGTATAGCTTCAAGTTTGGTTCTTTCTTATGATGGACATACATAATGGCATTGAGACACATATAAAGTATTAGTAAAAATAGAACTAACCTGTTGCCAAAAGAAGCATGCAACTTAGTAATGATGGTTTTCTCTTCAATGGAGATGTTTTTTCTTTTGAGATCAGCTCTTCCATAGTTGATCCATTTCAATCTGCAACTCTTGCCATATCTTAGTAACCCTTCATGATGAAGAAGAAGAATAAGAGGCTGATGATGAAAGAAATGAAAAGAATAATAGAGATGGAAGCATGCATATATACCAGCATTCTTAGGCAAAGCCCTCCAAGAACCTTTTCCATTGGCTTGAATGTAGTTGGTCAAGATTTGATCCTCCTCTTTTGTCCAACAGCCTTTCTTGAGTCCCACCTTGTCACAACAGGGAGCCATTTCTATCTTTCTAAAGCTATGCCTCCTACAACTACAATAATAATATAATGAAATTGGAATTATACCAATTCAGGACAGGAAGGATGGCAAAGTGGGAAACAAATAACAACAAATAGTGTGGTGGCTAAGGTTAAGAGCGTGAAAAATGGGAAACAAGTAACAACAAATTCCTAACACAATTTTTGATGAACACAAATTTAGGTGGTTTCCAACGAGAACCAAGAAATAAAAGCTAGATAATATTCACCCCTGCATCCAGAATTACCGATCCACAGGACTCCCCAAAAGCATTAAGCCTGTAACAATAATAGAAAATCAGGGGGAAAAGTTATATTAGTAATTCCAACTATTTTTTTTATTTCCAACTCTGAATAGTGCTATGTTTTTTCCATTCCAAATAATAATAATAATAAAGGTTTAGGGAATAGTACTAGAATAACATACATGCTTTTAGAGTCTTTCAATCCATGAAATTTCGCTCCTTAATTAGAGGTACAGATACTTGACAAGAAATAAAAGTTCGAGTTCAATCCAAACGTGATCACATTTTCAAGCTAAATAGTTTAGTAGGGTATGACCTTGTTACATCAAAATGGTTGTTAGAAAACATACCCTCGATGCAGTCAAATTCTTTTATGAGCCTAGCAGTTGGCCTATCTAGATAGTCTCTTTCAGGAACATTAAATACAAAAACACCACTCAATTCTTGTATGTTTCTCTTCTCCCTCTGCAACAAATAATAGAGTAAAATAAGTCACTACTGACAAAAATTGGGGTTAATCCAAAACAAATGGCAATTAATAGAAAAAAGAACTTACAGTGTTGAAAAAGCTATAATAATTCAAAGGTAGACAAACATTACATTAAAAGAACTATATACATTAAAAAAAAGTGCAAAAGAATAACATAAACATATAAAAGAAAATAAGTATAAGATAGAAATATCTTACTAGGTCATGCCGCAACAATTTGCTATATATGTACAATTTGCATTTAGGTAGCATTTGTTTTGAGGTACTGAAACAGAGACTGGAAGACTGAGACTCAGTATCATGTTTGTTGGCCCAATACTTTTTGAGAAATGCTTTCTCCACACTTTTAAAAAAACTTGGAATTGCATATCCAGCAGCATAGCCCTGAGAACAAACAAAAGGCGATGAAGCTGTTTGGAAAGAGTACTTAAAGATTCAATTATGAGACAAACTTAAAATTCACGGATTAAAAATTGAAAATAAAATAAAATAAAGCCCTCTGCATTAAAACTTGACTATATTTCCAATCAAATCAACTTGTCACATGAACAAATACCTCTAGAAACAAAAAAGCAATATTTTATGTCAGAATTGGATGGTTCAATTAGACAGTTTTAGGCAGTTAAGAATGGGATGAAATACTAAAAGAGATATTTTGATAACCAATTTTACAATCAATTCTTTAGAGACAAAAAATCGTGAGATGCATAAAATCTCTTCAGTATAACAGTATTATCTTAAAGCTATACTGTTATAGAAAAGCAATACATTTTTTATGCAAGTTATATGTTCAATTAAGTTAATTGCCAAAAAATTTAGACCACTATATATAAATCACTTAGCTTGAATTTAAGAAATTAATACCACTGAGCCTGGAATTGGAAGATTTGTGTGCAAAATGGAAGAATCTCCTTAGTGTTTTCAATCAGAAGAAAGAAAACCTTGGCAGGAGCATCAGCAACTCTGAAAGCTTCTGCGGTTGCCCGTACTAACCACAAGCTAGGGAAAGCATTGAAAATTCAGCACAAAAAACTCAGAAAAGGCGCATATCATGATGATGAAAGTGAAAATAGAAAGAAAAGAAAAAATACACAGTACATACAGTTGTTTCTGAACATGTTTGGGCCTCGAAGCTCAAAGCATAGTATTTTATGCTAGCGACTCGAAAAAGCATATTCAATAAGCACATACACTAGACCCTCTCAAAGAATATATGTACATCCTAAACACATTCCTCAATTTCCCCAATTTGAGCATAGAATTAGCTTCCTAAGATTACGGAGGAGAAAAAACCCTAACTTGAGACATGATTGCAGCGAGCAGTGAGGATTACAGCAAAGACGGCTTAGGCAGAGCAGCGAAGACGTGAGGCATTGGCGAGCCGACGACAACCATCGAGCAGTGACGACGACCAGAAACGGCTCAGGCAGCACAAGGCAGAGAAGAGGGATTACAGCAGCAGCGGATCCGGCAGCGCAAGGTAGAAACGGCAATAGCAGCGCAAGGCAGAGATAGCCTAGAAGTGCAGGAAGCGGAGGTGGCGACTTCTCTCTCCATTGTCGCCTTCTCCATCTTTATTTCTCTTCTTCCTCCTTTGATGGCGAATCTCCCTTTCTCTCGTTCTCTTTGTCATTCTCCGTGTCCCTCCCCATTGCCGTGCTCACTTTTTCCAGCACAATGTAAAACCCTAAATCTTGGCCCTTTCCTTGTTCATTCTCGTTTGAGAAATACTTCTATTATTTCCTGCCAAGTTAGATTCATTTTATTTCAAATCGGGGGAAAACTGAAAACTAGGAAGCAAAGGTAAATTATGTACCAATTATAAGATTTATTTTTGAAAGAGGTATAAAAAATTCTAGGCAACACTTAGGAGACGAAGTTTAAATAAAGGCCAAGTCTCTGGTGACTATGGCTATAGTGGCTAATGGTGGCTAAGGTTACACTTAAAAGCGTATCCTTTCATAAAGAAAAGCGTCACCTAATGGAAAAAAGTAAATTAGAAGATTTAAGAGAAGAAATAATTAATCTATCGAAATTAATAGATCAAAAATTAATGATTTTAACCAATGTTAATTGTAATGACACTGAATTCTTAAAATCAATACAAAATGATTTTTCTCAAAATCTTTATTTTACTATAAGTTTTATTGAAGGACTTCAAAAACCCGAAAAAACTTACATTTCACATGGAGTTTCTAAAAAATGTTATCATGGAGAAAATTATCTCCATCTTCATCATACTTTTAATCCTCAATTAAATTCTATAATAGATATGCTTGAAGAAATTTTAGTTTCTCAAAAGTTTCAGAAAAATAAAGAAAAAGAAGAGCCTAATATAATAAATAAAATTGAACAAATTCTTGATAAATATTTCCAAAAAGAAATTCCTAAGAAAGAAGAAGTTCAAAATAAAATCAATACAACAAATCTAAAGATTAGACCACCTCTAAGACTATGAATATTGAGGAAAAATTAGAAGAAGTTACAATGCTTTTTAAACAATTAAAAATGGCTCAAGAAGACAATTCTATGGAACAAGGTTTTCAGATTAAAGAAGAACCAGAATTTTCTGAAAGAGAAGAATATGTTTTAGACTATTCAAGTGATGAAGAACCAGTACATCCAGTGCAAGTAAAAGATGAAGCTGGAACATCTGGGAATAATAATCAAACCCAATTTAAATGGGAAACAGGTTTTGAAAATTATGCCTTTAAAAAAGGTTTTATAAGCAAAAATTCGAAATATACTAAAATACCATCTAAATACGTTCCTAAAATCCAAGAACTAGAAGGAGAAAAAATGCTTGATCTAGATTGCAAAAAGAACGAAAAAGAAATTTTCGAAGATTGGATGAACTCTTTTCTATTAGAAGCTTATACAAACCCAAAATTAAATGAATTATCTGAAATGGATATCTGGAATTTCATAGGATTCCACACAAAAGGAACTATAAGAAATTATATGTTATCTGTAGATAATAAAATAATAGAAGAATTAGCTGAAAAAACAACAGCCTATGATAAAATAGCACACATAATGAGAGTTCTATACAAAGAATTCTTTGGAAAAAATGTCATAGATCATAGAAAAGAAATTTCTGAAAAAGAATATTTAGAGGCAAAAAATCATTTGGCCAATATTCAGATATTCGATCTTTGCCATATAGAATCCTATATTTGTGAATATAGAATATATTATTATAAATTAAAAGAAGAAGATAAAAGTCATTATCTTAGCATGTATATCACAAAACTTCCATATCCTGCTAATGAAATTATTATGGGAAGATTTATAAGAGAAATAAATAATAAAACAATTGAAAATAATTTCGGTGGAGCAACTTTTGCTATAAGAGAGGAAATAAAAGAACGCTGTATGCAAGAAGCTACTCAAAAAAGATTTAATAATATAATTAGAATTTGTTGTCAAGATAATGAGGAAATTCCTCAAAAATATGGTTCTAATAAAAATATTCGGAAATACCATCCTTATAAAAATATCCAAAGAAAAAGAAAATATCACTTTAGAAAAAGAAAATATTATCCAAATTGGAGAAAAAAGAGATATTTTAGGGAAAGAAGTATCAATAAAAAACAAAAAAACTTTTGCCCAAATAAAAAAGAAAACTGTAAATGTTGGTATTGTCAAGAAGAAGGACATTATGCAAATGAATGTCCAAAAAAGAAGGATAAAAAAAACCTAACTAAACAGCTGGAAGTTGCAAAAACTTGTTTTATGGAACCTCTAGAAGAATCTGATGATGAACTAAAATATATTTTTGAATATGTCTCAGAAACAGACTCAGAAACAATCTCAGGAACTGAGTAATAGCGCTACGTTTATTACTGTAAAAATTACAGAAAAATTTATTAATGCCTTTATAGACACAGGGGCAACAAAATGTTTTGCAAGTTCAAATATAAGACTTAATTGGAAAAAGTTAGAAAATCCACTAAGAATTAGAATAGCCGATAAATCTATACACAAAATTAATTTAAAAGCAGAAATGGTTGAAGTCTTCATTCAAAATTACAGATTCATTGTTCCATCTATATATAAATTAGAATCTGGAATAGATCTTATTATAGGAAATAATTTCCTAAAGTTATATCACCCTTTTATCCAAGAATTAACATATATAGTTCTAAAAGCCCCATATGATTCCTCCTTAAATCAAAAGGCAAAATTAATAAAAATTCCAACTACTACTATAAACGAAATTTTAAAATTCAAAATATTTTCAATTTTAGAAGAATGTTATTTGAACTTATATTTCCAGATAAAAAGTCCAAAAAATGATCTTGAAATCAAAATAGAAGAGCTTTTAAATGAAGTTTGTGCTGAAAATCCTCTAGATATTAAAAATACAAACAGAGAATTAATAAGCATTAGGCTAAAAGTTCCTACAAGGGAAATAAATGTTCCAAATAGAATTCCCTATTCAGCTAGAGATAAGGAAGAATTTTCATCTGAATGTAAGGATCTTTTGGATAAAGGAATTATAAGACTAAGTAAAAGCCCTCATGCGGCCCCAGCTTTCTATGTTGAAAACAAAAACGAAATTAAAAGAGGAAAACGAAGAATTGTTATTAATTATAAAAAAATGAATGAAGCAACCATAGGCGATGCTCATAAGCTCCCAAGAAAAGATTCCATTCTAGAAAAGATCAAAGGAGCAACTTGGTTTTCATCGCTCGATGCAAAATCAGGATATTGGCAACTTCGTTTAGACGAAGAAACAAAGAAATTAACTGCTTTTACTTGTCCAACAAAAGAATCAACAGGAGTATTACTCTACGAATGGAATGTCCTACCTTTTGGACTAAAACAAGCTCCAGGTATTTATCAAAGATTTATGGAAGAAAATTTAAAAGATTTAAATGAATTTGTTCTAGTTTACATTGATGATATATTAATCTTTACAAAACAAGATAAAGAAGATCATCTTCAAAAATTACTAATTGTCTTAGAAAGATGTAAAGAAAAAGGTTTAGTCCTTAGTAAAAAGAAAGCTAAACTAGCAAAACAAGAAATAGAATTTCTCGGATTAATTCTATCTACTGAAGGAAAGTTAAAACTTCAACCAAATGTACTAGAAAAAGTAGATTTATTTCCTAATAAAATGGAAGATAGAAAACAATTACAAAGATTTTTAGGATGCATAAATTATATTTCTGATCAAGGATTTTTAAAGAATATAACAGACTATACTAAAAACTTATTTTCAAAAATAAGTATAAAAAAGATTTGGAAATGGGAAGAAAAGGATAGCCTGGAAATTCAAAAAATAAAAGAACTTTGTAAAAATCTTCCAGAACTTTATATTCCAGAAGAAGATGACTATTTAATAGTAGAAACAGATGCTTCAGACAAGACCTGGTCAGGTTGTCTAAAAGCTAAAAAAGCTGAAAGAAGCTTGAACAAAGAAAAAGAATCACTAGATTCTAAACATTCCTCAAAGGAATTATTATGCAGATATATTTCTGGAACATTTACACCAACAGAACAAAGGTATACTACTCATGAAAAAGAAACTCTAGCAGCAATAAAAACTATTAAGAAATGGAGGATTGATCTACTTCCCAAGGAATTTACATTACGAACAGATTCAAGTTATTTAACAGGTTTTATTAGATATAATTTACAAGCTGATTATAATCAGGGTCGTCTGGTAAGATGGCAAATGTTTTTATTACAATACCCGATAAAAATCGAGTACATTAAAGGAAATAAAAATATTATTGCAGATACATTGACAAGAGAATGGAGTTCATTATCAACACAATGAATCAAGAAATCCAGAAGCTTGAGCAAGAGCTTGAAAGGTGCAATCACTGTCAGCAGCTAAGAGCTCAGATTCAATCAATCAAGAAGGCCATGGAAGCCATGAAAGTAACCCAGCAGACAAAATTACCTCCTTCAATACCAATGTTGGCAACACCATCAGAGTTCAGCCAGCTAAGCGTGGTGGACCAACCAAAAATTGAAAAAATTTCTGAAAATAAAACTTTGGCAGAAATAATTAAAAAATCAACTCAGGACAAAAAATATTATGTCATCTATAATGGCCCAATGAAAGGAGTCTATGATGATTGGGCTAAAGCAGCCCCATTTACTCACCAACCCAGAACTATTCACAAAGGAGGATTCTTAACAATAGAAGAAGCAAAAGAATCCCTCAGAGAATATGAAGTGCTCCATCCAGAGCAAATTTTAAAAAGAGCAGAAAAAGCTCCAGTCCAAATCCAAAGAACAGCCCAAGCCCAAAGGACTGGACTAATGAAAAATATTCCTACAAGGGCCGAAATAAATGACAAGAAAAGGGTCTGCAGATCAAACTGTAGAGAAACCTTAAATCTGGTTCTAAACTGGACTCTAGATAAAAGAGCAACATTGGGATATTATCCCATTAACAAAGAACAGCTAACAAAGCTGGTAATCTTCCCAGAGGCTTCACCCTCTGATACATATCAGTTTTTCCAATACGGATTAATTGATACGATCCTAATTTTTGACAATTTAAATATCATTAAAGAATTTCCTGCAGGTTTTATAGATGCAGTGAAAAAATTTAAAAATATGATTGATGCAAGAGAACCAAGGGATATATCCCTAAAATTTACAAGTAGTCAGCCAATCTTCAATGAAGAAGGAGAATGTTTGATTCCAGCATTCCAAGTAGTTTTCATGTCAGTTTTCCCAGGAGACTTTCAACCAATAGAACAAGTTCAAGATCTATCAATTTATAGCAACGAAGGAAGATTGGCCAGCACATTGGCAAGAGTCTTCGAGAGAGCTCAAAAAATAAACAAAGAATCCAGAACAAGAATAAACTACAAAAGCAGAAACACTCTAATTGTTTCTAGTAAGAAAAATCAAATTGAATCAAGAGAAATGAGACTCCTAGTGGATTTCGAATCAGCATTTTACAACTTTTCTGGGTTACTGGAAAAGCTTCCTGAAGGGATAAGGAGGAATCTATGCCATTTACTAAAAGACAAAGAAGACCATAGGTGCCAGCTATGCACCTCAGAAATGTCTGAAGAAAGCAACAATGCTGAAGACCCCACCCACGTGGGAAAAGAAGAGGATGAGACATCTGAGTCATCCATCAACATTATTGCTGAATGACGTAAGAGCTTACGTCACAAAAGCACCAATAATGTAGTTGGTGCAAATTTAGTGCTCAGTGACGCATGCAATGACGTCACAAGAAGGGTAAGGATGGGATTTGTCCATCAGACCCAACCACTATAAATAGAGTGATAAGTCATTTGTTAGAGGCATCAGAAATCAGAAAGCAGGAAGCTTAGAGTACTCACAGGCCAGGAGGGCAAAGAGGAAGTAGCTGAGGTGATTCTGGAGTCTGATCCATTAGAAAAATAATTCTAAGAAACTCCCCTCTGGAGTTAATTTGTAAAAACTCCCCTCTGGAGAAAAACACCTAGTGTAAAATAACATTAAATAAAAGTTCATCTCCAGAAAGGTACATCTTCATCTTAATCTTTTTATATTATGAATTACTTAGAAAATTTGGAAATAACTGAAGAATCCGATTATTATAAAATAACTGCTTTACTTGATAATGAAAAACAAGCTATTTTAAAATCAGAGCTAGATCTCAAAGCAAATGAGAATTTTAAACAAAGCTTTTTAAAAGAAATTTTTAATAGAAAGAACATAATATATTATGGAAAAATGCAGTTTGAAGCACCTGTAAAAATAGAATCTGCTAATGGAGAACTTGAAATAGCTCTAATAGATGAAGAACAAATAAACGAACAAATAAAGAAAATTAAAGATCAACAAAAAAGATATAAGATCGGATGGATTCATATTAGTACTATCCAAGTTTTAGTAAAATCAACATATATGAAAGGAATTAATTCACCAATAAGTTTAGCAATCTGTGATAAAAGAATTATTGATCCCACAGATCAAATAATTGGGATTATTCATGGAAATTTAGCAAATGTAAATGTTAAATTTAATACCCATATTGGATATGCTATCCCATTATCTACAAAGAATTTTGATAGATCCATAAGCTTAGCTTATAAGTTTCATAGACAAAGTTTAATGGAACAAAATGACGAACCTTTTTCAATTACATATGCAATAAACTATGCATTAACCAATAGTCATCATAGCATAGAATTTAAAAACAAAGAAGGAATTTATATTGATGATTTATTCCAGAAAGTTGTTAAAACTGAAACACCAAGTCGCAAACCTATTGAAAAACCAGTTTTATTATTAAGAGAACCATCAAGAAAATCGTGTTCCTCTAGTTTTCGAATAAGAGAATCTAAAATCAATAGTCTTTTAAGTTTATCCCATTTAAAAGAAGATGAAAAAGATTATGAAATAAAAGTTTTGACAAAAAAGATTGAAACACTAAATGAAACCTTAAAGAACAAGCTATGACAATAAATAAAGAAGAAATATACGTATCTTATCAAGATAAAAAACAAAAACTCTTTGAAAGAGAGAATCGTTTAAAATATTTAAGGTTTTCTAAAATAAATCGAAGAGCTTTCGAAGCCTTAGTATTATCTTACAACAATCTGAAAAAAGAGGTCAAAGAATTAGAAAGAATAATAGAATCTTTAGAAAATAACAATGAAGCTATGGCAGAAGATGCAGAAATTTTAATATGAAAGATTTCCAAAAAAGACTTTTTTCTTTAAAGACTACTAAAAGAAATATGAAGACAAGGTTTTTGGCTATAGCCATGAAAATAAGAAATTTGGCAACTGAATCCTCGGATTTAGAAGCAGAAATAAAAAAGGTAAATAAGAAAATAATCAGAACAAGAAAGTTAATACAACGTTTTAAAACTAAAAAATCAGTCAAAAGTTTAAAAGAAAATATTAAGAATAAACAGATTTATCGTGCTCGAAGATTGCATTATCTCCACATACAAAATATGATTGCATTACAAGCTTTTGAATCAAGAATACATGTTCAAAATATTCAAGTAATGCAACCTCTTCAGGTTGAACCCCTAGAACAAGAACAAATTGAATCTGAACAAGAATTACAAGTACCTTTTTCACTTTTACAAAATTCTGTAATTTAAAAAGCATATAAAATGCCTGGTTTAGCAAATCAAACGATACAAGATTTAAAAAATGATTTAGATCTTCAAAAAAGTCAAAAAAGATATTATGAAGTAAGATTACAGAATAGTAACATTTACACAAGAAATAGAGAAGAAGTAGAACAATTCTGTAAAAATTGTATAGAATGCATAACAAGAGAAATAGAAAAATTGCTAAAAGAAATAGAAGATTTTAATAATGCAAACCCAACCCAAGAAAGATATTTCAAAAATTAATTTTTAATATGAGCAAAACAGAATTTTTATTTACAAAAATTGGTATTGGAAAAATTATTACAAAAATTGGTATCAGAGCCAAGTTAACGATTAAGGGAAAAATTTTCTCTTTAAGTAACACTTTTAGTGAAACACTTTTAGTTGCCAAATGTCACAACCGGATTGGTGAATTGCTCATAGTCACCTTAGGCACGAGCAAGTTAATGCCACCACAGACGGCACCTTAAATAAAATGTAACATATTGACTTTATAATAATTGTCTTATATATTTGATAGAGCAACACTTGTTAAGTGTTTTTTAATTTATCTAAGACATCATTTATAATATGTTAATTAAAAATGTGTTGTAATAGTTCTATTTACTAGCAATTAATATAAAGTGTTGTCTATTTTTATTTTAGACAACTCTTTTAAAGTGTTGTCTTAAAAATATGTTACAATAGATAAAAAAATGTGATAGTGAAAATAAGAGATTTATTCATTAAAGGTGAATTAATTCAAAATTTCAATTATTAGTTCGATAATAATATACTAAATATTTTTACATTAGTATAAAATTACAGTTATGATTAATTAATTATATATTTAAATTTTTTTAGTTAATATAAAAATGCACATCATTTCTATAAGAAAATGTGAAAAAAAATATGAAATAAAAAAAAATGTGGAAGGTAGAGATGACAGAACAAAGTTTAAAGATAGAGAATACAATTTTTTTTTTACGGCAGTTGTGACACAACATTTGTTTTTTAAAATTTGGGGTGATAATTTTATGTAGGAGTTAAATTTGTTATTAAACTCAATTTTATTTTATTTGTGAGTTGAGAACAACTCAACTCTAACTCTATTTATAGATTGTGGGTATCTAATTTTATCTGAGTTTTTATAAATATACAATATTATTATATAATCTAATAAACATATAAATTAAAAGTTTAATATAAATAATACAATGGTCTCATAAACAATATAATCACATATAATTTTTTGTTTAAATTAATAACACAAACACAAATAAAATATTGTGATATAATATTGTATTTATATATCACTAAAATAGAATCAGTTTTTATATAAACAAAAATATTAAATTATCAATTAATTATCTTGGTTTAATAATAAAGACATTTATATATTACCTATAACATATTTTTATAATATATACATATATAAAGTATAGGTTGATATAGTCGGATAGAATTGAGACTCAACCCACATTCTACTCGACTCACGATCAAATCTACTTCGTATTTAATTTTGTTCACAACGAATCGGATTGACAATCCTACTTAATTCCATTAAATAAAATTGAATATCCGTAACCCCTATTCAAAACGTTAGCTATAATGCTTTCTCTACTAGTAATTAAAACATTATTGTTTTGAATCCGCAACTCTGGCCACGATAATGTTTCCTAACGGGGTTTGTTATAATAAATTGGTATTATGATAATAAATTTCCATGGAGTTCTTTGAATCTTATGTGGTGATACGTAAAATTAAAATTTTTTACTCACAATTTATGCATGTTTAATAGTATTTATATACTATATTTTTAGATATTCCATAAATATAATATGGCATAAAAAAACTTTATATAATAAATACGTGTGAAGTTAACAGTAAAATTGTTAAAATTAATTATACCAAATTTTGTTAAAATTGAACTTTAATAAAACTATAATCTACCAACTTATTTGTTATAAAATTTATACACTATTAATAATCTTGATATATAAAAAAGTATTTTAAATAGACAATGAATTATATTTCAAATGGCATAGTCTCCTCATACTCAAAAAGAGGTTGCAGGTTCGAGTCTTCTATTTTTGGTAAAAAAAAAACATATATATATATATATATATATATATATATATATATATATCTTAAATAATTTTTAATTATATTGCATATACAGAAAATATCAGCCACTATATGAAAATATATATTTGGTAATGTTATAAAAAAATTAATTATTTTAGTGATGGATCATTTTATTAAAAAAATATGTAAAACAACATATATACTTATACATAAATGTATAATAACTAAAATACTGTGATAACACAATAAAATATATGTATGTATATTACTCTAAAATTTATGTACATATAGCATTTTTTGTTAACAATAAATAAAATTTTAATTTAATAATAAATTTTATAAATAATTACTGTAATAAAATTTATGCAATCTTGTAATATTTATTTATTTAAATTTACAATAAAATTATTTATTTCTTCTATTAATAACATAAACATAATCCAAAAAAACAACTAAGAATGAAGCATTAGACGAAGAAATAAAATTGTTGTACACAACGCGGTGACATGACATTTTCATATGTGTGATTATTCAATTTTAACAATAATGTTAAAATCAATTTTTCACTACAAAATTTGCATATATATGGCCAAGCTAGAATCAATTTGTGTGTGACTATTAGTGCATACTAATTCACTGTTAATATAAAAAAAATTCAATTGATATCAAATTAATATTATTTTCATCAATTATTCTTTTTAAATTATTTAAACAAATTTAATTAAAAAATATACTAAGTATACATTAAAATTAACTAACTTGAATTAATTTAGTAATTAATTTATTAATTTATTTAAACAATTGTTAAAAATTCGAACTCGTATTGTGCATACAATAATAATTTTTTGACAAACAACAAACTTAATTTTATTGTGCATGTAATATTTTTGTAGATTTCATATCTTAATAAAATACACCAAACTTTAACAAAATTGGAAAACAGCAATAGAAATCCAATATCAAAATAAAAAAGTGCCCCTTCCTCCATTTTTTAAAAATGTATTTTTTATTATTATTATTATTATTATTATTATTATTATTATTATTATTATTATTATTATTATTATACGTAATATGTGTATTATTAATTAATTAATTATATGTTAATATATTGGACATAAAAAAAATAATATGTGAGTAACTTAGTATGTATAACATGTATTATAATAGTCAATAGCAAGTGAATTTTATAATAATAATAATAATAATAATAATAATAATAATAATAATAATGTATTAAGTATGAATATGTATAAATTTATAAGAATGAGTTAAAATAAAAATAATAAATTAATCTATTTAAAGATTAAGATGATTCAAATAAAATAAAATTATAATTTTTTAATTAAAAGTTTATTCATTTATATTTTTTCTATTTACTTTTCGTAAAGAAAGATTTAAAATTTTTTATTTCCTGCGACAACAATAACAATTAATGAATTTTTTTAGCTATAAAATTATTAAAACAATGTTTTCAAAACAATATGAAAGGCAAACTTTTAGAAAATTATATAATTTTATATATTGAAAAAAAGATTTTTAAACATTCATTTTAGATCTAATAACGGATGATTTTAGTTCTATAAAATATTGTCGAGTAAAATACTAATTTAAAACTAATTTATCTAATAAATATTATGAACTAATATATCTGTTACGACCCAGTTCAACTGACACATTGGCCAACTCGGCCCACGGACAACCCGATATGCGTGATCGGATTGGCATGCATAACCCGTCTAGTTTGCAATCCGGACACGCACTCCTGCTACCAGCTGCATGACAGCTGTGGGGAAAGAAACTTTCAGGAAGGAGGCCTTTTCTTGTGGGGCCTGCTCTACTGACAGGATATATATGGGGAGGGTCCTACCCCTCCCCCCAAGGTACGTCACCATATCCCTTCACTCTCATACTGCCTACACACTTTTTCTGACTTGAGTAGCATCGGAGTGTCCTTACAGGTGATACCCCCTTCACCTCTTGAAGAGCTCGGGAAGTCGGTTGCACCCGCCTCACACGCCCCAGACCCAGATCGAGGCTAAATCCAACCTTCGCACCCAGAAGACATTCCTGAACCGTTCGGAATTCGACCAACCGAATAATATCAATATTTATGTATTAGATACTAATTCATTTAGAGAAAAATATTAAAAACTAATTTGGAATATTATGTGTGTATATCCGTCTGCTAGTTAACATAAAATAAATATAATTAACATTATATATCTTTGCCGGTTATTTAAAAAAACATATAAAAAATTACTATAAAAAAATATTGAATATCAATAAAAAATAAAAATAATTTGTCAATGACATTATTATCATCAATTTTTTATCGAATTAAATTTGACGGTATAAACTTTATCGGTAATAGTTTATCATTGAATTTTTTTGTTTGTTGGTAACTTACGACGAATTTAACAACAAAATATGATGATTCGGGAATGAAAATCTGATAAACATTACCAGTGAAAAAAATCTGATGATAACATTAGCGCTATAAGTTGAGACTAGAATTTAACCAATTGTGGTAGTTTTTTAATGGGAGTTACTAAAAATCTCCATAATATATTTTATTTGTGACAAATTATAAAATTTCCTAAATAATTAACAAAAACTTTCACTGTTATAATATTCCTAATTCAATTAATTATAAAACAATTCAACCCAAACAAATATTTATTTCAGCACATAAAACAACAAAAAAATCAAAACAGGGCTGGGCTTCAAGAGAGGGAAAACGAAGGAGTGTGAGATCGAAATCCTAGAATCCACCGCCACCGCCACTGCCATTCATTTCTGTCATTGTTGCCGTTATTGTCTCCTTCGTCGACACGTCATTGTTGGAGTTATGAATGAAGGACAAGGTGATCGTGGAGCCTCTCCTCCTCTGCTTCTGCGTCATCTTCCACGGCGGGTTCTTCCGTTGGTTCTGCTTTTGCTCTGGTGGCTTGAAGCACTCAGAGCGCAATTTTGGCACGAACACGGTGGCACTGGCAGAGCAGGTCTGGAAGGCGAGCGAGCGGGAGTCTCTGGAAGCTTTGATTGAAGATGCTTTCGAAGCTATCAGATCTTGTGAAACTGATTCTCATGTCGTTCCAAGTCATTGCAGTGAGAATTTCTTCCTAATTTGTTCTTGTTTAGTTCGGAACTTAAATTTTCTCACTCACTTCCGTTCAGAATTTGTTCAAACAATCTCTGTGTTTGTGAGAGAGGTGAATTGAATTTGATATCTCTATTAACTCCAATTTGTGCCTAGTTTAGCTTCATACGGATACTTTCTCACTTGCTTCTATCATCTCAATGATTCCAGATTGCTATTTGTGAGAATGAAAGAAAGGCTAAGAGCAAACTTAGGGAGTAAAATAAGGTTTGCAAGGATTTTTAATAGAAAAGAACTTGTAGGGAGTTTTCATAGGAGTATTTTATTCTCATTCACTAAAATTATAGCATAGATGATACTATATATATTTCTGTAATAATGTAGCTAAAACATCATCAAAAATAAGAAAGAAAGTTAATTCACATCCTATTTTCTCATATTGGCTTTGTTATAGTTAGTGCATTATTGTGGGTAGTGTTCAATTTCATATTATTTTCTATCTATTAGAAGTCAAAATTTCGCTACAGACTCAACAATTGGTATCAAGAGCCAACGTTATATTATTCATTATTTGAGTGGTAAAATTCAATTTTGAATATAATGGCTTCTACTAGTAATAATGTCAAAGTAGGCAAATATGAAATCGAGAAGTTCAATGGGAAAAATGATTTTTCCTATTGGAGGATGCAGATGAAAAATCTGCTTATATCACAAAAGTTACACAAGGCACTAGCGGAAAAAGAGAAAAAGCCGGAAGGAATAAAAGATGAGGATTGGGAAGAATTAGATCTTGAAACACGAGCTGCAATAATCTTATGCCTTGAGAGGGATGTTGCTTTCTTGGTGAACAAAGAAGCAACTGCAGCAAGCGTCTGGTCAAAGTTAGAGAGTAACTTCATGACAAAGACTCTAACTAACAGGATCTACTTAAAATCCAAATTGTATACATGCAAGATGGAGGAAGGCACCTCAATCCGAGAATATATCAATAAGTTTGATAGGATCATATCAAACTTAAAGGATATAGATGTGAAGGTTGATGATGAAGACCAGGCACTCATATTGTTACTTTCATTACCAAAGTTCTATGAAAATCTGGTGCAGACATTGATGCTGGTGGGTGACACTCTGACCATGGATGAGACGAGGGCATCACTCTTAGCAGATGATCTACGTAAGGTTGCTACAAGTGTAAGGTCATCTTCAAATGGAAGAGAGTATAATGATCAAGCACAAGGATTGTTCGCGGCTAGAGGAAGGACTAATGAAAGAGGAAAAGGTAATAAGCATGGAAAGTCTAGGCCAAAATCTAGACCTCACGCGGAGAGAACATGCTTCAAATGTGGTGAGGCTTGACATTTCAAAGCAAATTGTCCAAATAAGAAGATAACTTTCAAGAAACAGAACAACGACAACCCAAAAGAAAAGCAAGAAGCAAGCTACGTCTCAAATGATGAGGATGAGGAGGATTGTTACTCTGTAACAGAACAATCTTATGAAATCTCCGGTAAGTGAATTCTTGATTCAGGAGCCTCTCACCATATGTGTCCAAATAGAAAGTGGTTTACTACCTATGAAAGCATAAATGGTGGCACAGTTTTAATGGGCAATGATCATGCTTGTAAAACTGTGGGGTTGGGTACTATAAGAATTAAGATGCATGATGGAATAGTAAGAATCTTAAAGGATGTGAGACATATTCCAGACTTGCGGAAAAATCTTATCTCCATAGGTTTGTTGGAGAAAAATGGTTGTAAAATAGTTGCGAAAAATGGGGTACTAAAAGTTGTTCATGGTTCTTTGGTAGTGATGAAGGGAGTTCGTCACGGTAATCTTTATTCTCTTTTGGGGACAACAGTCACATGTGAGTTAGCAGTTGGAATCGGTGGAAGTAGAGATCAAACAAATTGCACAAGGATATGGCACATGCGGCTTGGACATATGTTAGAGAAAGGTCTATCATTGCTTTGTGGACAAGGTTTGCTGAAGAATATGAAGAAACCACAAATAGAATTTTGTGAGCATTGTGTGTATGGAAAGGCACATAGGGTGAAGTTTTCTACAAGCAAGCATAAAAGCAGAGGGTTGTTAGACTACGTGCATACTGATGTTTGGGGCCCGGCTAAAGTTACTTCCAAGGGTGGTTCTAGGTATTTTGTTACTTCTGTTGATGATTATTCCAGGTATGTTTGGATTTACTTCCTCAAACATAAGAATGAGGTGTTCGATACTTTTAAGCAGTGGAGAGCAATGGTTGAAAACCGAACAGTTAGGAAGCTGAAAACTCTACGATCTGATAATGGCACAGAGTACATGGATGGGGCTTTCAAGGAGTTCTGTGACCGGAAAGCATTACAAGATACTGGACAGTTAGAGAAACATCACAACAGAATGGAGTCGTCGAACGACTAAATCGTACGCTACTTGAGAAGGCAATGTGTATGCGCTCTAATTCCGGATTAGGCAGAGAATAGTGGGCAGAATCAGTTGCTACAGCTTGCTACATAGTGAATTGATCCCCACATTCTTCTCTAAATAGAAACACACTTTATAAGGTGTGGTCAGGAGAACATGCAGATTACGAGAAACTCATAGTCTTTGGATGCACAGCCTATTATCATGTCAAAGATAATAAACTTGATGATAGAGCTAAGAAGGCAATCTTTTTAGGGTATCCAAGAGGGGTTCAAGGCTATCGCCTTTGGAGTGTAAATGATTCTAAGTTTGTAATTAGCAGGGATGTTACCTTTGATGAACTATCTATGGTAGCTTTGTCTAAAGATATGGTGCCAAATGATGGTGATGTTGGAAAAACTTCAAATACTCAAGTGGTGGAGATAGAGTCTAAATACCAACAAATAGACTCTAGTAATATTCAGGTGGAGCATCCTAATGCTACTCGAGATGACGCAGAGGATGAATTTGATCATGAGAAAATTCAACAAGAAAATGCACATGCATTACAACAGCAGCAGCAGGATTCTTTGGCATCTACTAGGCCAAAGAAGAATTATAAATTTGTCCAGAAGTTCGGGTCAGACAAGCCTTTGAGACATTATGGACAAGTAAACTTGGTAGATTATGCACTGTTAGTGGAGGATGATGAACCGATCACCTTCAAACATGCTATCAAAGACAAAGATAGAAAGAGTTGGTTTGTCGCTATGGAGGAAGAGATGCAATCTCTTCATAAGAACAAGACATGGGATGTGGTCCCATTACCCGTAGGAAAGACTGCAATTAGCTGTAAGTGGGTGAATAAAAGAAAAGAATATCCTACTAAGTCAGATGGTACAAGATTCAAAGCTAGGTTAGTAGCAAAGGGATTTGCACAGAAAGAAGGTGTTGATTACAATGAGATATTTTCTCCTGTGGTGAAACACACTTCCATACGGATGCTTTTAAGTCTTGTCGCTTATGGTGATCTTGAGTTGGAACAACTAGACGTGAAGACTACATTCTTGCACGGTGACTTAGAGGAAGAAATCTACATGTATCAACCTGAGGGTTTCAAGGTTGAGGGTAAAGAAAGTCAGGTATGTCGCTTGAGAAAATCGCTATATGGATTGAAACAATCTCCTCGGCAATGGTATAAGCGATTTGACTCCTTTATATTAAAACAAGGTTTTTTCAGAAGTAATTATGATTGTTGTGTATACATTCGTAAGCTTCCTGGAGGTGATTATATCTATCTTCTATTATATGTGGATGACATGCTTATTGCCTCTAAGAGCAAGGTAGAGATAGATATGTTAAAGGTTCAACTTGGTAAAGAATTTGAAACAAAAGACTTGGGTGCTGCACGAAAAATATTAGGCATGAAAATTGAAAGAGAGAGAGATCAAGCCAAAAATTGTTCTTAAGCCAAAGAGGATACATTGAGCGCATTATTGAAAGGTTTGAAATGAAAAATGCTAAATCGGTGGTAACGCCGTTGGCTCCACATTTTAGGCTCTCTGGTAAACAATCTCCCACAACAGCAAAGGATAAGGCTTACATGAAAAATGTACCTTATGCTAGTGCAGTCGGTAGCCTAATGTATGCTATGGTGTGTACACGACCAGATATTTCACAGACAGTCAGTGTTGTTAGCAGATTCATGGCAAACCCGGGTAAGGCACACTAGGAAGCACTCAAGTGGATATTAAGATACTTGAAGGGTACCATTGACACAGGTTTATGCTTTAGTGGAAAATCATGTGAAATCAGGGGCTTTGTTGATTCTGATTATGCTGGTGATCTAGATAGAAGACGTTCTACGACTGGTTATGTATATAAAATACAAGGTGCTCCAGTTAGTTGGCGATCGATGTTACAATTTACAGTGGCACTATCTACTATAGAAGCTGAGTACATGGCAGTAGCAGAAAGGGTGAAAGAAGCATTGTGGCTAAAGGGTCTTCTAGATGATTTGGGGTTGAAGCAAGATTGCGTGAATTTGAGTTGTGATAGTCAAAGTGCAATTTATTTGTCTAAAAATCAGGTTCATCATGCTCGTACCAAGCATATTGATGTAAGATATCACTTCGTACGCGATGTTATAGAGAAAGGTAACATTTCTCTTATAAAAGTACACACAGATGAAAACCCTGCTGATATGTTGACTAAAGTAGTGTCAGGAAACAAGTTCCAACACTGTTTGGAATTGCTCAATATTGCTTCGTGTTAGGCATTACATGGAGAAATAGAGGAACTACGATTGGTTTGATCTTGAACAAGGGTACGTAGGCAGTCATTGTAAAAATGATGCAACCAGATATGAATACCACACTTTGATCGTCCAAAATTTGAGTTGATTTCAAATTGTGAACGAGGTAGAGAATTGTGAGAATAAAAGAAAGGCTAAGAGCAAACTTAGGGAGTAAAATAAGGTTTGCAAGGAGTTTTAATAGAAAAGAACTTCTAAGAAGTTTTCATAGGAGTATTTTATTCTCATTCACTAAAAATATAGTATAGATGATATTATATATATTTATGTAACAATATAGTTGAAACATCATCAAAAATAAGAAAGAAAGTTAATTCATATCCTATTTTCTCATATTGGCTTTGTTATAGTTAGTGCATTATTGTGCGTAGTGTTCAATTTCATATTACTTTCTGTTCCGGGGCTTATCTAGAACCGGACGGTGGTTGGACTTGTTTGAAGCCCAAGCGCTGGAGGAGTGTGGTCTCCGACTTGGTTTACGTCTGGGAGCCGCCTCCGAGTTGTGTGTTCCAAGAGATGGGGGTGGTACCTGCAAAGACACTCCGATGCCTAAGTCAGCATGGGGTTAAGCAGGTTTAGAATGTATTGGAACTTAGAGATACCTGAGGAGTGTCAGGGTATTTATAGTGGTGATCCAATAACCACCGTTGGAGTAGTGCCACCTTTTTAGGTGGATAACCGTCCCTTTTATCTAGGGATTGTTGGGATATGGCTTCTAGAAGTGGTTAGAGAGATTTTAAGGGCAGTTACTTATTTGAATAAGTGTTATCTGCCAGCTATCTCTTGAACCCGACTTCTTTGGAAAGAAGTCTGTGTTGAGTCCGACCTCTTCTAAAGAGGTCGGTGAATAACGAAGGCCAATCTTTGGATTGGGCCTTTTGGTGTATTTGGACCTGGGCCATACCGTTGGGTCAGGGTAGGAACAGTGCCCCTACTCGAGTCCAATCTCTTTTGCTTATGAGTTGGATTCGAGTATTGAACTTGGTCTGTAGCTGACGTGACTTTTAAAACTGACGTGATTTTAAATTTCTTAACCGCCAAGTCTAATCAAACATCACGTCTGTTGGGGTTTTCGCATTTACACGTGGGAGCAGTTACATTGGTAACAGCGCGTTTCTTTAATGATCGCGTCAATTTACCCTTATGCCCCTGGCGTGCTATAAATACTTTTCCCTCTTTAAACGACTTGTTTTTGGTCAAGTCTTTTTTCTAAGACTGATTGGTACAACTCGTTCTTTCTGAGTTATTTAAGGCTTGTAGGCTTTGTATGACTGGTTTTAGCACATCGTGCTTAACCAGAAAACATTTCTTATCCTAATTTTGTACAACTCGTTCAGTTCGAGCTGTTTTGAGGATGCATGACTTGTTTTAATACAAATCACCTTTCTGAAACTTATTCTGATTTCTTACGACTTGTTTTGATACAAATCGTTTATTTCAAAACTCGTAATTATTTTTTAGTATAACCTCATCTAGCTCGTTCAATGCGAGTAGTTTTAAGGTCTTACGATTTGTTTCATTTCAAATCGTTTAATTAAAACGTGGCTATTTCTTGATCTAATTTCATACAACTCATTTAAATTCGAGCTGTTTTTTAGGACTTCACAACTTGTTTCAAGTACAAATTGTTTATCTTGAGTCCTTTTAAACTATCAGATCATCTTTATAACCATCGGACTTCGTTGCTTTATCCATTATGCCCCTGCTCGAGGTCGAGCTTTATGAAGTCGGACTCGAGCAATCAAGCAGAAAGGATTTTCGAATGAAGCCTTTTTTTGTTGAACTCATTCATTCTGAGTTTTCTAGATGACTTGTTTTTTATACAAGTCACTTTTTTGAAGCACAACTTGTTATATATCAAGTTGTTTTGCACAATTTAAATTACTTAGATCATATGGTTATTTTTTACTCGATTTTGTTCAACTCATGGGCTTGAGTTGTTTTAAATCATCAAGCCGTACTATAACCATTGGACACCAATTTATACCTCGTCGCTTTATCCGAGCGACCATTGAAAAGGCCAGCTCGTGATTTTTGCGCTTTGTCGAGCATAAATTGGCGCCTTAGGTGAAAGGATTATATGCTTATTCCCTCCCCTTTCTAGTTTTTACAAGGTTGTTGTCCTTGTGTATGATACAACTTGTTTTATCCAAGTTGTTTTGGAGGATAGTTTTTACGTTTCGATTTTGTTTAGAAACGTTTACAATCCTTCCTTTTTAACTCGTTTCTATACAAGTCGTTTGGTTGAAGTGATTCATTTTGATACAAATCACTTTTAAAGCTTTGCTTTTAGATAGACACGACTTGTGCTTAACACAATTTCGTTGAAAATATGGTTGACTGGCATAACTCGTTTAATCCAAGTTATCCTTATGTTGTTGTGAATGCTAGAACGAGTTTTCTTGGAACAACTTGTTTTTGTGAAAGTGTTCCATTTTATACGACTAGGTCGTTTATTTTTAGAACTTGTAGAGATGAGATTGTGGGCTTGAGATTTTGTACGATCCATTTGTTATCCGTGTGGATCGAGTTGTTAGATCGTATTTATGCCTCAAGGGACATATTTAGTTAAGTTACTTTTGCGACTTGTTCTAAACACAACTTTTTCAACCCGTTTGGCCTGAGCCGTTTCAAGGTGTTTTCTTTCCAATTCGCATATGTAACTTCTTTCCACCAATTGGTTCCTCGTCACTTCATCCAGGCGATTTCTATATAATCGGCCCGTGATTTTTGCAGTTTATCGAGCTTTAATTGGTGTGTGTTAATTGTAGAAAATCAATTTTCATAAGGAATTGTTGTATCTCCTTATGTTGGAGGTGTGTTGCGACTTGGGTAGTTTTTCACCCTCGAAGTTAGACACTTTGTAGTAGCCCTTTTCTAAGATTTCAGTAATCTTAGAAAAAACCTTTTTGATCTTTGTTTTGAAAAACCTTTTTCTTGGCTGACTGTCCCTTTCTTTAAGTTAAGTTTTCCTTAACAACTCGGGACAGCCTTTTGCCTTAGTGCTTTCAATAGGTTTCCTGATCTCTTTTTGGTATTCCTTATACTCAATTTTTGATTTATTGAGCTCTTATGATTTAGGTTATTTTTGCGATGCGTTTCCTTTTTTCTCGGTTTTTCCAACTTGTAAGTCAGATAATTTCCGAGTTTATTACGATCGACTTTTATAACCTCTTTACACCGACTTGTACCTCGTCGTTTTATCCTGACGACCATCTAGGTCGGTTCATGGGATTTTCATGCTTTGTCGAGCTTAAGTCGGCGCGTTTCGTAGAAAGAAAGAAAAACGAGAAGGAATTTATAAGAGATAAAAGATCTTTATTTATTTGCGAAGGTACTTTTATTGCTACTAAGGGTTTTTTTACTATCTATGATCCCTTAGTCTCTACTACGATGCCTCGTTAAAAACCCTTCTTCAGAAAAAATCCTTTAATTTTTGGGAAAAAATCATGAAGTTGGAAAAAGAGTACATCAGGGAGTAGAGTTCGTTTTTAGTACCTTTTCATGTTACAAGCATGCCACGACCTTGGTAGCTCGGTGCTGTTTAAGTCAGTCACCTTGTAATAACCTTTTCCTAAGATCTCAGTAATCTTGTAGGGTCCTATCCTTTTTGTTGTCAGCTTTCATTTGCCCGAACTCAGTAGCCTGATATTTTTTCTTATCAAGATGAGGTCTTTTGCGGCGAATCTCGTAGCCATCCTTTGTCTCAAGAGCTCTTTCCTTATCTGAGTTTGCTCTCAGGTTTCGGAAGGGGGTCACGTTCTTCTTTCGTGCTCTAGCATCATTGTAGAATGTTGTCTTTAGTTTTTAATAATTTTGGACTTAGCTTTCATGATAAGCCAGTGCCCCTACTCAAGGTCGAGCTTCATAAAGTCGGACTCGAGTATTCAGTCATGCCATTCTTGAATCTTACTATTTGTTGCTATGTGACTTTTACAAGTTATTTTGGACTCTCTTTTTGGGAGGTCGGATAACTTGTTTTATACTTGTTGTGTCAACTTAGTAAGGTTGGATACTTATCTCTTGGCTTGAGGAGGCATTCTTATAAATCGCCATCCTTTCTCAATTTGTTTTATACAAATTGTTGTGACGTCGGGTTTACATCCTCTTCGTGTTGATGTTTGATTATGATCATGTTGTCCTTAAGTTATTTGTGCAATTCATTTTAGGCTTTGCCCCTTGCCAGTTTGATTTAGTACAAGTGGCTTAATGAGGTCGGACCACGATTTGCATTTATAACTTCTTACGCCACTTTGGATCTCATCACTTCAAGTCAGAAAAAGTGTGTATTAAGGAGTAAGGTGCACTTTCTAGCTGTAGTATCCCTTTTGTTGTAAACATGGCACAATCTGAGTAAGTTGAGTATGTTGTAGTAGTTCTTTTTCAAGTCTTAAGTGACTTTGTTGGGATCTTTTTTTGGTGTTGGCCTTTCTTCGTCCGATTTTGGTTTTAAGAAAGAAGTCGGACTTTTCTTTGTAAGCTCTTAAAGGAAGTCGGATTTTTATTTGTGGACTTGAATCCTCAGAGGAGGTCAAATTATCTTCATAAGCTTGGATCTTTAGAAGAGGTCGGATTTTTCTTTCTAAGCTTGGAAAGAGGTCGGACTTTCTTTCTAAGCTTGGAGGTTTTCAACCTCATTGTAGACTCTGATCTTTAAAAGAAGTCGGAATCTCTTTCTGATATTCTTCGAGGTTTTTGACCTCATTGTAGAGTTGATCGTGAAAGAGGTCGGATTTTTTACAGACTCTAAAACGAGGTCGGATTTTTTTCTTGTCGGATCTAAAGAGGTCGGATTCTTCTGAGCAATGAGGTTTTAGACCTCATTGTAGAGTCTAACCTTTAAAAGAGGTCGGACTTTCTTCGTGGGATCTAAAAGAGGTCGGATTTTCTTTGTGATCTCCCAACTCATCTGACCTTGTTGTAAAGTCTGACCTTTAAAAGAGGTCGGACTTTTATTCGTGAGCTCTCAGAAAGAGGTCGGATTTTCTTTGGTGAGCTCCCAACTCATCCGACTTTGTTGTAAAGTCTGACCTTTAAAAGAGGTCGGACTTTTATTCGTGAGCTCTCAGAAAGAGGTCGGATTTTCTTTGGTGAGCTCCCAACTCATCCGACTTTGTTGTAAAGTCTGACCTTTAAAAGAGGTCGGACTTTTATTCGTGAGCTCTCAGAAAGAGGTCGGACTTTCTTTGGTGAGCTCCCAACTCATCCGACTTTGTTGTAAAGTCTGACCTTTAAAAGAGGTCGGACTTTTATTCGTGAGCTCTCTAAAAGAGGTCGGATTTTTTTGGTGAGCTCCCAACTCATCCGACCTTTGAAGAAAAGTCTGACCATCATTCCCTCCAATGAAGACTGGGCCTTTGTCGCTCCGACTTTCTTTTTTCTTTTTTCTTCCTGGAAGACGTCCATCTTTATTGGTGTGCAAACAACATCAAATTCTACCGCAGGAATATTTCTTTCCATATTCATTGGCAGTGATGTAATTTGTGAGCAACCAACGAAAGATGTACCATGTGAATTTTTCGTATTATTCACTGCTCTGTTGTAATTGATATGTGAATCCAATGAAGAAAAAACTGGATTCATCACTTCATTGTCGGATTGGGTTGCATTCAAATGGATTGATGCTGCACTTTTTGGCATAAGTTGAAAAGAAAGGTTTCATTGTTTTTATCAACAACATTTTCCCTTCTTTCTTCAATTACTGACTAATATGGGATATTTTATTTATTTATAAAACCTGTGAATTTGGAACATGCAACTGCTCCATTCCATGAGTGGGTATCATGGACTTTTCCGAGATTGTAAGTCGGCACAGATGTCATTGTCCATCCTATTTCACGAAGAGGTTGGGATTAGTCACGTTCCCTTTTCCTCTTTTTTTTTTTTTCACGTAACTTCTTTTGCCAGTTGAATTTTCTGAATTGAAAATTCTTTTATTCAATTGGCTTTCGAGTTCATTTTTTTTTTTCAAGTAACTTCTTTTGCCAATTGAATTTTTTGAATTGAAAATTCTTTTATTTAATTGGCTTTCAAGTTCGTCTTTTTTTTTCACGTAACTTCTTTTTGCCAATTGAATTTTCTGAATTGAAAATTCTTTTATTCAATTGGCTTTCGAGTTCGTCTTTGGTTTGCCTTCTACAATGGCCTTGGGACGGTGCTTTCTTCTCTTTTAATCCAATTTAACTGTAGAAGTAGAATCATCATCCCTATTTGATATCCTCTGCCCATTGGGAGAAGTTTTTACGGGATTTCTGGTATCCATAGAAACTGTACTCCAGCTTCTTTTTAACATGCTTTCATCTTATTCATGTCGAGAGGTTGTCTGACCATCTTGTTGATCATCCGCCATTATCAAGGATTGAGCTCCAGGTCCCCGGCAACGGCGCCAATGTTCCGGGGCTTACCTAGAACCGGACGGTGGTTGGACTTGTTTGAAGCCCAAGCGCTGGAGGAGTGTGGTCTCCGACTTGGTTTACGTCTGGGAGCCGCCTCCGAGTTGTGTGTTCCAAGAGATGGGGGTGGTACCTGCAAAGACACTCCGATGCCTAAGTCAGCATGGGGTTAAGCAGGTTTAGAATGTATTGGAACTTAGAGATACCTGAGGAGTGTCAGGGTATTTATAGTGGTGATCCAATAACCACCGTTGGAGTAGTGCCACCTTTTTAGGTGGATAACCGTCCCTTTTATCTAGGGATTGTTGGGATATGGCTTCTAGAAGTGGTTAGAGAGATTTTAGGGGCAGTTACTTATTTGAATAAGTGTTATCTGCCAGCTATCTCTTGAACCCGACTTCTTTGGAAAGAAGTCTGTGTTGAGTCCGACCTCTTCTAAAGAGGTCGGTGAATAACGAAGGCCAATCTTTGGATTGGGCCTTTTGGTGTATTTGGACCTGGGCCATACCGTTGGGTCAGGGTAGGAACACTTTCTATCTATTAGAAGTCAAAATTTCGCTGCAGACTCAACACTATTTCTGCACCTCTTCTGTGGATTTTGTGAACTGAATTGCAGAGAATGCAAGAATTTCAAGCCTCAACTCAAGCTTCTTACGATTTCTAAAGTGAACGATAACCAAACAATCACACAACTGATGCTCTCATTGCGGATTCAGAATCAGCATCTGCTACAATCAATGATAGCAAGAAAGTTTCATGCCAAGACATTGAATTTGTAAACAAATCCTACTAGCTTCTTGGAAAGCTAATTTAAAGAAATAAAATAAAATCTTAAAACAAAATTTGTTTACAGATGCAGAATTTGATAGAAAGGTGCCTACAAAATTTTTTAAATGATATTCTTGCTTATATGTTGTGTCTGCTTTGGTAATGTTAAATTTGTTATAACAGCCGTTACCAAACTGAGTGAAAGCCGTATTTGCCTTGGATAGTCTTATATACTCCTCCTTTTTTTTGACACCTGTGTTGCTTGAATTTGGCTGATGCAAAAAAGAAAGGCATTAAGGATGAACTTCAGAAGCTTATCTCCGAGTGGCCCAAGAAATTTATTAAGTACAGGAAAGGAGAGGATCAAAAGGTAAACCATCTCAGTGCTAAGAAATTTGCTTTTCATATTTCTGAGTTTTTGCCCTCTAAGACTAATGTGCCATATTCTCTCTTTTTTTATCTGATCTACTCGCAGACACTAGCATCGTCTTTAAAATCCGATATCCTTGCCATGGTTAGTCAACAGAACATGGGACTTGAGGCAAGTCTACATTTGGAAGACCTTAAGGGATAAATGCTTGTTCAAGGATGAGCTTCATACCGTGATGATTTTTCTGGGTCTTCTGTTAGGTCCTGAGTTCAAAGTAGGAAACGTTGATTACTTACATTGGAAATCATTCTTTTTTCTTCTAATCATACCTTTTTTCTTGTTTCTTGGTGCCAGCATATTGATTAATTTTCTTTGTTTGAATGCAGGTTTCAGCAATAGTCTCTTTTGTCTTTGTATTTGTTTGCAATTTCATCTTTGGCTTTCTGCCTTATGTCGACAACTTTGCAAGCATTGGAGGTTTCGTATCAAGGTTCCTTCTTGGATCTGTGCTTCTACCCAGTAGAAAGCTTGAAGTTTCGTATCAGGTTTCGTATCATGATTATTTTTGGATCTGTACTTCTTGCAATTCAATCTACCATGCATTGATATTTTCTTTAACAGATTTATTTAAGAGAGATTACATTCTTTTTAGGCATTGAGACTCATAAACAACCATCAAGCTCTAACCATTTGTATCAATCCAAATATATTAAGGATGTTTTATCAAAAGCTGGAATGGAAAATTCAAAAGGAGTCCATTAAACTCATTGGCCTTTACATGCAAACACCACAAATTCAGAGTTCGTTGGCCTCATGCACAAAGGTCTTGCTTCCAATCAAAGATGTTCCTGATGGCAATGATCCAATGTTAGGCCGCCAGAAAATACAAGTGAGACAACTTGCTTGAGAGGTTCTTATTTAACGTTTTTGTCAGCTCAGTTTGCTCAACCAGTATCAGACACTTAAGCTTTCTCTTGTTCTGTTTGATACCCGGAATTTTGTAGTACGCTAGATGATTTAATTTGTTGTTACTTACTCTTGGATGGCAAGACCTTGTTCTATTCAATGGCTTTCTGAAATTGTTAGCACAACAATACATAATGATCATACTCCCAATCTCTATTGTTTGTACTAAATCTATTTTTTCTTCTAATTGCTTTTATAGGGAAAAAAGTGCTGAGTAAAAAGGCTAAATTGGGTCTAGGTAATGTAGCTTTCACGTTACTTAGTATGTTTCACTTTCACAGTTATGTAATCACCTTCCACTGATATTTTGTTTTGGCTTTGTTCAGTAGGTTTGGGTATTGGCTTCTTAGTCATCTTGATAATTGGGTTGCTCTTGCTCTTCCGAATCTACAAGAGAAAACGTGGTTATAAATTCTTTTAGAATGCTTATGTATGCATTGGTTGAAATGTGCTATAAAACCGAATAAGGCCAAGAATGAGAAAGATTATGTTATCCAGTAATTTGGAAGAAAAATCACATCCTTAAAAATATAGTAAATTCCATCCTAATAAAAAATAATGTGCTATAAAATTATTTCTTAAACATGATTTCTCATGCCTTCAATCATCAGAAAATTATAGAGAGAGGGAGTCATCCAAATCATCAAAACTTTTCTTTTTATAGGTAAATTCAGGCCACATTTTTCTTTTTATTTTTATGGAATAATATCAGAATATGTAATAAAACTTTAATTTGATTGGTTTCAGAATTCAGTGGTCGCAATGCCAGGTGGAAATGGAATGCAAGCAGTGGCACTGAGGGTAAATAGTAAGTGTTCTATAAAGTTAAGATCAAAGGAATACAGGACACTCTCTTAGACAACACAGGAACACTCATCTTTGGCAGCCTAAATCACTCTATGAGGTATCAATAGCATTATTTACTCTTTTCATTTCCTAGTTTATTAGTTCACAGGCAGAGCTTTGTACTAATGTGGTTTTGGTAGGTTTTGCAATGGTGAACTGCCTAGTGATATTAGTATTTCCATTGATATTAGTGATATTAGTTTTGGTATACTAGTGTGGTTCTGGTAGCTTTGTTCCTTTAATATCTTGTATAAATTTTATTTTTGGATGCATGAAGTATAACTCCGTTTTACTGGGCATGCAAATTTGAGTTCTTCCAACTATATATTATAATTTCTGGTATCTCATTTCAGGTATACATTAATGATTATGGCCTTGCGAAAAAGTATAGGGATCTTTAAACTCGTAGACACATACCATACAGGTTAGTATCCTCATTATTTCAAGATATTAAGGTTCATTATTTAAGTAATGATCTTGCCTGGGAAAAAAGGGGTCGGCTTCTACTCCTCGGGATCAACCGATCTATGGATTGGAATACCGAACGCCGAGCTTCTTGCTGTCAAAGCCGTGCGAGAGTATGGGCGACGAAGAAAGGGGGGAGTGTACCTGCAAAGGCACTCCGATGCTTAAGTCAGTATGCAGAAATCAATATTCGAAGCTTAATAATCACTTACCTCCTTGAGATGCCTTTTCCCTCCTATTTAAGGAGGGTCCTTCTTGTTCGGCAATAAATTGTTGGTTTCTCGTTGTGCCATTTTGAAACGTCGGTTACGGAAATGCGTACGTTACCGAGTTATAGCTCATCAATTCCGAATAATAACGGCTGATGGCGAGTTATGATATTTGCCGATTAACGGTTAGGAAACCGAGGTATACGGCATGTGTTAATGATGACCATATCACAGCCCCCAAGCTTAAGCTGAGGAAAGTTTTTTAATGAAGCAGGTTGAGCTTTTGTGAGGAGTTATAACTCGGTTGAGTGGTTTCCTGGGTGGGCCCCCAGTTCAACGTACTTCATTAAAAGTAGTTTGCTTCTGCCACGTGGGACAACGTGTTTGTTTTTTGTTGAGGAGAGAGATTGAGTGGGTGCTTCATTAATAGTGTGGTAGTTTCCAATGCTTCATTTGCCTTTTCGTTTGATTGATGTAGTGGTGATAATGTGAAACGCCTTTTGATTAATGACGTTTTACTGATTGGAATTTGGGATTTTGACTCTCTCCTTCTCTGTGAAGAATGAGCAAGAGAGGTACGGCTAACTCTGTGTTTTTTATTATTTTCTTCCTTCTTCTTCTTTCTGTTTGCTGTTGCATGTTTGTTTGGATTTGCTTTCGTTGATGGGGTTTGTGAAGGAGAAGAGAGATAAGGTGGATTGGTCTTACGATTGGGTTGGGGATGATGTTAGGTCTCGGGTATCGTTATTTTGTGATGAAGTCGCGGTGAGGGAGGTTGATGTGACTAGGTTGGTGAGGCCTGGTTCTGGAGTTGGGATTGAGTTGCTGCCATGTAGTGCGGATGATAGGGTTTATCATCGTGGTAGTGGGTTTGAATTTTTCTACATGTATAGCTGTGTTCTGGAGGAACTGAGGGTGAAGTTGCCCTTCACGGATTTTGAGTGCCAAATTCTTAAACAGCTGAACTGCGCTCCGTCACAGCTTCATCCGAACGGGTGGGCGTTTCTGCGTTCGTTTGAAATTCTAATGGAGTTTCTAGAGCAGGTTCCTTCTGTTCATCTTTTCTTCTCACTATTTCAAGCAAAAGGGGTGTGGAAGGGGGGTTGGATAAATTTCAACAGCACCCCTGGGTTTGGCATTTTCAAGTTGTACAAGTCTTCGTTCAAAGATTTCAAAGAGATGTACTTTAAGGTTAGGGGTTTAGAGAGGGATTTCCCATTTTTCATAGATGAAAATTTGGCCGAGAAGTTTCCTTTGTATTGGTGTTCGGAACCTCAGAATATACTCGGACCCGAGGTTATATCTCCCAGAAATGCTTGTTTGATTGAGTATCTTGTCGAGAATATTGGTCGGGGGGATCTAATTTCAATGTATGAGCTTCTGAAGTGGGAAGAAGATAAGGATGCTGTTTTAAATTACTTGGGTGAGTTATAGGGCTGTGCGTAATGTGATTGTTATCAGATTTCGGTTTTCTGATGATGTTTTGTTTTTGCAGGTGGTAAATATCCTGGGGTTTCAGCTGCGTCTCTGAGGATGCGCTTTAAGAATAAGAATTTGGAGAAGGAAGTTTCATCTTCGAATGTTGAGAAAGTTGTCGGGAATGTTGAGAAGGTTGCCGGGGCTGGTGAGGTAACCCAGCCTCGGCAAGGTCGGAGGAAGGTTATTGCTAAACGGAAGAGGAAATCTGATGTTGTGGATTTGTCTGATGATTCTGAGGGAAAGTCGTTTGGGGTCCCTGTGGAGGAGATACAAGCTTTCATGGGTAATCAGAAGAGGCTTCACGAGATTTCTGAGCAAAGTGAGGGTTTTTCTGTTTGGGGCAGCGAATATCCCTATATGGCGGTGGTCGACGAGTATTGTCAGTCTTCAGCCGATGTTTCTCTAGCAAAGGAGGTTGGAGACATGGCGATTGGTCAGTATATGCAGGTAGGAGCTTTAACTTTTCTGACTTTGTTGATTTTTTTTGAAACTTTTACAAGTTTTGTATTTGTTTCTGTAGGTTGTTGGTCTTCGTCTTGCTAGTCTTGGTCGTAGCCAGGAGCTGAAATGTAAGAAGGTATCCTCTGATAAGGCCGAGGTTTCTGTCCTGAATGAGGAGTTGGTGAAGAGTAAAGGTGTTGCTGCTGAGCTTCAGGTACGCCTTACTGAGGCGGAAAAGTTATTGAAAGAAACAAAAGATAACTATGCTCGGGACGTGGAGGATTTGAAGAAGAAGGAGATTGAGTTGGTGAGCGCGCAGACTCGTGTTATTGAGGTAACTGCTGAGTTGAAAGATTTGCAGAAGAAAAAATCTGACGAAATTTTGGATTCCTTTGTTGAGGGATTTGAGCGGGCGGTGTTACAAGCCAAATTCTTGGCACCGGAGGTGGACTTGTCCGGCATGGATCCGGGGAAGGTTGTTCTTGATGGCAAAATGGTTGAAGATGATGGCGATGGCGAAGATCAAGCAGAAAATGTTTAGCTTGTTTTTTCGGTTTTGGTATGTTGTTTGATATTTTGAACCTTTTGTCTAACTATTTGAAAGAGTATTGTAATTTAGCTTTTGGGATTTTCTGAAGCGTTATTGTGAATTGATGCTTTTTCTCTTGTTGGAAAGCATTTGTATGACCCGGTTGAGATTGTTATTCTCGTTTGAATGTACTGCCGAGTAGTGGCAGGTTGCACATATATAGTTGAGCATTGTTATTGAATTGACAATGATTTGAGATAGAAATCGCATACTTTTATGGGTGATGCGGATAGTAAAATTGTAATTGTTTGAATACAAACTCTCAGGTAGGCTGGCCTCGTTAAAACCTCTCCAAGCAAAACCCTTTGGGAAAAAACTTGGTAGTAGGAAAAAGAGTACCAACCTGTCCCTGATTTAACTGTAAAATTTCTTTAGGGATGAAGCATTCCAACTATTCGGTAATACATGTCCATCAATTAATTCGAGTATGTATGCTCCGTTGCCGAGTACTTCTGATATTCGGTATGGGCCGTCCCAGTTGGCGGCGAGCTTCCCGTGTGAAGGTGGTTTCCGAGCAGTTTCGGTTTTGCGGAGGACTAGGTCCCCTTTGACGAATGCTCTTTTTTTGACCGACTTGTTGTAGTGTCGCGCGATTGCTTGCTGTGTTGCTCGTTGTCTTAAGGCGGTGATTTCTCTGATTTCTTCGATGATGTCAAGTTCGGCTCTCCGAGCTTCGTCGTGGTTGCTTGTGTGAGTTCTAATGGATTCTTGGGAGATCTCTAGAGGAATCATTGCTTCTGATCCGTATACCAGTCTGAAAGGGGTTTCTTTTGTAGATGTTTGAGGAGTGGTGTTGTATCCCCAGAGGACTTCAGGTATTAGCTCGGCCCAAAGTCCCTTTGTGTCATCAAGCTTTTTCTTTAGGGCATGAAGGATGACTTTGTTTGCAGCCTCGGCTAAGCCATTTGTTTGAGGATGTTCAACGGATGCGAAATGTTGCTTTATTTTGAGGTCCTGCAAAAAAGCTTGAAATTTCTGATCGGAAAACTGGCGACCGTTGTCAGTTGTGATGTGTTGAGGTATGCCGAAACGACAAATAATATTTTTCCAGACGAATGAAATCATTTGTTTTGATGTTATTTTTGCTAAAGGTTGGGCTTCCACCCATTTGGAGAAATAATCAATTCCTACAATTAGAAATCTTACCTGGCCCGGCGCCGTTGGGAATGGCCCGAGTATATCTAAACCCCATTGATTGAATGGCCAGCTGATGTCGGATTGATGTAATTCTTCAGCTGGTATGTGTATTAAGGGTGCATGCCGTTGGCAATTGTTACATGACCTGATCTTTTCTTGGCTATCCTGTTTCAAAGTTGGCCAGAAGAATCCGGCTCTCAGGATCTTGGATGTTAGACTCCGAGCTCCCGTATGGGTGCCGCAGATTCCTTCGTGTGCTTCTGCTAAAGCTATGTCGGCTTCTGTGTTGTTGAGACATTTGAGCAGAGGCCAAGTGTAACCTCGTCGGTACAATGTCCCGTTGAGTAGTGTGAAGAAAGATGCTTGTCGTCGGAATCTTTTATTGCTCTCAATCCCCTCTGGTATTGTACCTGTTTGTAAATATTGTATGAAGTTGTTCCTCCAATCTGCTATCTGTGATACACTCAACACATTTGTCAGAGTCACAGTGGGTGATGTTATTGTGAATTGTTGCAGTGTTGATAGCTCGGACTGTGTGCTTCCAAGTTTAGATAAGATATCTGCTCTTTGGTTTTGTTCACGTGGTATGTGTTCTAATTCAAACTTAGAAAATTTTTTTGTTAACTTTTTTACTAACGACAAGTATTTAGAGAGTAGAGGGTCTTTAACTTGAAAAAGGTCGTTTACCTGCTGGACGACTAGCATTGAATCACAGTATACCTTTATTGCTGAGATTTGTAGATCTAAACAGAGTTGGATTCCGGCGAGCAATGCCTCATACTCTGATTGGTTGTTGCTTGCTTTGAAACCAAAGTGTATTGAGTGTTCTAATATAAGCCCATCGTCGGCCTCCAGGCGAATTCCTGCACCGCATCCACCGTTGTTTGAAGAACCGTCGACATATAAGATCCAGTGTTTCGCATGGTCGTCTTCGGACGGGATTGTAAGCTCGGCGATAAAATCCGCCAGGAATTGTGACTTGATCGGTCCTCGGGATTGATATCTGATGTCAAATTCGGATAGTTCGACTGCCCATTTTATTAGTCTGCCTGCAAGTTCTGGCTTGTGTAACACCTGTCTTAATGGGTGATTGGTTCTGACGTGGACAACGTGACTTTAGAAATAAGGTCGGAGGCGCCGTGCCGAGAATACTAGTGCTAGGGCGAGCTTCTCAATCCTTGGATAGTTGAGCTCGGCATGTTGTAGTGTCTTACTGACGAGGTACACCGGGTGCTGAACATTGTTTCTTTCTGTCACAAGGGCTGAGCTTACCGCCCAATCAGTAACTGATAGATATAAAAATAAATCTTCCCCTTGTAGGGGTTTTTGTAAAACTGGCGGTTGTGAGAGTGTTGTTTTTAATTTTGAAAATGCTCTCTCACAATCGTCGTTCCACTCAAATTTGTTTTTCTTTTTAATTGTTTGGAAAAAAGGAATGGAAATTGAGGCAAGGCAAGGAACAAATCTGGAAAGTGCTGCGAGTCGTCCTGTTAGGCGCTGAACTTCTTTTACCGTTTTGGGGCTGGCCATTTCCAGCACTGCTCGGCATTTGTCTGGATTCGCCTCTATTCCTCTGCGGGTTAATAAAAAACCCAGAACTTACCCCCTTGGACGGCGAATGCACATTTCTCGGGGTTGAGCCGCATGTTGTATTTGCGGATCTGGCCGAAAATTTCTGTTAGGTCATTGATGTGGTTGTCTCCGACCTTTGTTTTGGCTACCATATCATCGACATATACTTCGATGTTTCTGCCGATTTGTTTAGCAAACATCCTATCCATGAGGCGTTGATAAGTTGCACCTGCGTTCTTTAATCCAAATGGCATAACTTTATAACAATAGTTACCCAAATCAGTGATAAAAGCTGTTTTATTTTGATCAGAAGAGTGCATCATTATCTGATTATATCCGGAATAAGCATCCATAAAACTTAAAGTGGCGTAGCCTGATGCATTGTCCACTAAAGAGTCTATGGATGGCAAAGGATAAGAATCCTTTGGGCATGCTTTGTTTAGATCAGTAAAGTCGACGCACATGCGCCACTTACCGTTTTGTTTTCTTACCATTACCACATTTGCTAACCAAGTGGTGAATCGGATCTCTTTGATAAATTCGGCGTTAATGAGCTTTTGTGTCTCTTCTAATGATGCTTTCTTTTTTTCCTCGCCGAGTTGACGTTTCTTCTGTTGCACTGGTCGGATGGACGAATTCGTCGCCAACCTGTGACTGATGATGTATGGATCTATGCCGGGCATGTCTGATGGTGTCCATGCAAAAAGGTCGGCGTGTTCTTGTAGGAAAGTTGTATGGCCTGCAACTCAGACGCATCTAGTGAGTTACCAACATACGTAAATTTATTAGGGTCGTTGTTGAAGTACACTTTTTGTAAGTCGTCAGAGGGTTTTGGGCGGTCGAGGAAATCTGCTCTTGGATCCAGTTCGGCTAGTGTGTGTTCTGTTGAGTTGAGGCCGACGTTGTTGACTTGTTGGGTTGGGCGACTTTGCAATTTCATGCTGATGTTGTAGCATTGTCGTGCTTCTTTATGGTCGCCGTGGATTGTGACAATCTGGTGATCCTGCAATGGGAACTTCACACAGAGATGAACAGTGGATACAATAGCGCCGAACTTATTTAAAAAAGGACGGCCGAGAATAATGTTATATGGACTGAAACAATCAACAACTAAATATTGAATATCATTAGATTTGGAAAGAGGTTGCTCACCCAGTGTGGTTTGTAACCACACTGACCCGAGTATCGGAACTCGTTCTCCTGAGAATTCGACTAAATCTCCTCCTGTTGACTGCAGCATGTTGTCGCTGAGCTTCATCTTTTGGAAGGTGGAGTAAAATAAAACATCGGCACTGCTTCCCGGATCTAAGAGAACTTTCTTTACTAGGAGATCTCCTAACTGCAGGGTGATTACTACAGGGTCGTCCAAGTTTTGTACATTGGAGTTAAAGTCGGCATGCGTAAAAGTGACTTCCGGTTGTGCATTAGTGATGGTTACGTCTCGTTCTGGTCTGTCTACCGAGCATATTGCCCTGTATGATCTTTTTCTTGCCAAATTGGAGTAGCCTCCACTTGCGTATCCCCCTGAAATACAATTGATTATACCTCGCGGTCTTTCGTATTGGCCTGAAGGCGCTTTTTCTTTTCCGCGGTGTTGTACAGGGACGTCATTTGCTGTTGAACTCGAGCCGCGCTTCTGGATGTGACTACCAATGTATTTGTCGAGGTGTCCCTGTCGGCCTAATTTCTCCAAAAGGTCCTTGGCGACCACGCAATCATCGGTATTGTGGCCATGCTTCTGGTGGAAAGTGCAGTACTTCGATTTGTCGATATTCCTTGTATCTTGGTATGTGCCTGCCTTTCTCGGTGGTATGATTAGTTTGGAATTTAGGATTTCCTTGATTATGTCTTCCCTCTTGGTGTTAAACTGCGTATAAGAATCAAATCGAGGTGTTAGCTTAAAACTTTTCTTACTGGACGAGCTCTTTTCTTCTTCGCGGAAGTGTGGCTTGTCAGACTTCCGAGCTTGTCTGAGCTCCTCAATGTCAATTTGTCCTTTGGCCTTTTCTCTAAACTCTGCTAAAGTCTTTGGTTTTGCTACTGCGATCGTCTCCTGGAACTTCCCGGGTCGGAGGCCGCTTTTAATTGCATGCAGATGGACCTCGGGATGGAGATCTGGGATACTGATTGCGACTTTGGTGAAGCGAGTCATATAGTCTTTTAAGCTTTCGTTTGGTCCTTGCTTGATAGTGTTCAGGTAGTCGGAGTCGTGCAGGTATATGGCAGATCCGGCAAAATGCTCTTCGAATAGCTTCGCCAACTGATGAAAGCGCGAAATGGAACCTGCAGGCAAAGCACACAACCAATCAAGTGCAGGGCCGTCTAAATAATTCGGAAAACATCGACATAAAACTGTATCTGATGCACCATTGACGATCATTATTGATCGGAATTTCTTTATAAACTTTTTTGGGTCTCCGAGTCCGTCATAAGGCGTGAGGGTCAGCGGCAGAGTGAACCTCTTCGGTAGTTCGAAGTTCATAACTTCTTCTGTAAAGGGGCCCACAGCGTCCTCAGACTCTTCTTTCTCGTCATGTGGCTGTCGTTCTTCATTCCGAGCGGTTTCCGACACATGGGACGGTTGGGACTGATGCTCCCCGTCCTCTTCTTGATGAGTGTTGCCATGTTCAATCCGAACATGATTCAGTTCAGCAATCTGTGCAGCCATTATCTGGTTCTCGTCAGCCATTCGTTGATTGGCTTGTTGCAGCTCGGCTACCATCCGCATGAGTTCGGACAGTGAAGGAGGCGGTACGTCTGCCATAGGTGTAGGTAGAAGCAAAAGGGCCAAAATAAAAATGTAATATCTTCGGCCCCACGGTGGGCGCCAATTGATCTTGCCTGGGAAAAAAGGGGTCGGCTTCTACTCCTCGGGATCAACCGATCTATGGATTGGAATACCGAACGCCTAGCTTCTTGCTGTCAAAGCCGTGCGAGAGTATGGGCGACGAAGAAAGGGGGGAGTGTACCTGCAAAGGCACTCCGATGCTTAAGTCAGTATGCAGAAATCAATATTCGAAGCTTAATAATCACTTACCTCCTTGAGATGCCTTTTCCCTCCTATTTAAGGAGGGTCCTTCTTGTTCGGCAATAAATTGTTGGTTTCTCGTTGTGCCATTTTGAAACGTCGGTTACGGAAATGCGTACGTTACCGAGTTATAGCTCATCAATTCCGAATAATAACGGCTGATGGCGAGTTATGATATTTGCCGATTAACGGTTAGGAAACCGAGGTATACGGCATGTGTTAATGATGACCATATCAAGTAAAAACATGAGCAAAACAAAGCTCGTAGTATTAAGGTTCATTATTTTGGCATCTCTTTAGCCAGCTTTAATGTCATTTTCTAGTGGAAAGTGAAAAGTTTAAAACTTAAGTTTTGGTAATATTAGAATATTTTATCTAATACCATCAAACTGGGTTCTACAAGTTCCACAAGTTCCACTTAACTCTTCTAGAAGAGTGCATTATGCGAATCCAAACCCAGTTACCCAAAACAGGAACTTAAGCAACCTGGGATTTATATTCGGTTTCAATATTTGAGTAAAAAGTCATGTTTATCTTCCTTGAACAGGGAAAATAAGAATCTTACTGAATAACGTACTTAAGCCTGGGACCCTTAACTGAAAAGGTTTCATTATTGTTGTAAATAATTTTAGTTTTGTTGTAAATGCTTATAACTATTTTATTGAGTTTTACTATATGTTATTGATTAATGTATGTATTTTGCATATATAGGTTTATTGATTGATGTGCCAGTGCAAGTGTATTCTTTTACTATAGAGGTTAAGCCTACTAATTAAGCCTACTAATCTCTTTGATGCTCAGAGATCAGCTGGTGATAGCAAAGAATATCCGAGAATAAATATTTAAGATTTTTATGTAATTAGATGATATTGAAATATTAAAGTTATTTTATTTTACTTTTTAAAGAAAAACAGTAATAGTTATGTAGAACAATACCATATGCAATTATGTTTGAAATTATTGACATTGAGAATTTTTTTTATATATAGAGTTATGTCTTATATTGAGGAATTGTGTTATAAAATATTTAGTTTTTAAATTTTGATATTAAAAAATAAATTTTTAATTTAAGAGTATGTAAATGAAATGAGATTAATGATTTATTTGAAATTAAAAATAAATAAATAATTACAGGATTTGTGAAAGTTTGAAAATCTCACACAATAGTTGATTTTTGTTAAATTAAAAAATTAATTTATGGGATTTTAAACTGTCACAAAAGTGATTTAAAATTGTTTAAAAAGTCCAATATAAAATTCCCCACTAAGCACATACAAAACCCCCCACTGAATAGATTGTGGAGGTTTTTAAAAACTTCTTACAAAAGGCCTTGTAGCACCTCAAATTTTGGGGGTTTTTAAACTCCCTAAACTATTTGGTGGGGGTTATAAACCTCTACAAATAAGAAAAAAACTCACACAAATAAATAAAAACCTTGTATTGTGCAACAACACAATTTATTAAAATTTTTAGAAAATTTGACAGGTGTCTCCTATAATTAAAACCTTCCACCAAATTCAATTATTGTTTTCTCCCAAACTAAATATATTTTAAATAATTTAAACGAAATTTTAGCATAATTTTTTTTTTAATTCAGAGACATCCACCAAATAAATATAACAGTTTTTACAGAAAAATAATTGCAGACATAAATTAGGACAAACACATATTCAATAACATATCAAATTCTAACTGTTCTAGTGCACAACCTCTCATAATTCCACATTTTTTTTTAACAAATAAGGGTTTCGAGAAAGCGCCTCTATATAACATTCTCTTACTTCCATCCTAAAATGCCATTCTAGAAAAAGTAAATCCGGTATAAAACTTAAATAATTGATTACATTTAGGCTTGAAACACGGATGTATAGACTACAAACTATAGAAGAAGCGAACTCTAATTGATCTCAGAAAATAACATTGTACGCCCTAATGAAAAAGACAACTTATTAAATTTAAAAGGTGAAATTAATTCAATAAACAAAATAAAATCTTCTAACAACTCAAGTACTCTTAATCTCACCCTACTTAACATATCCTAACTTAATTTAATATTTAGTTACATTAAATTAACATAACAAATCATAATCACGAACTTCATTACATTAAGTTAATCAATAATTTAATAAAATACCTAACAAAACTCTAAATTCACAAACAAATCTGAAAAAATAAATAAAATTATAGCAAAATTATCTCTAATGGTGGCTGTAGGATGGTGGAAGTGTGGTGGTGACAAGAGGCGGCAGTGACAGTGACAATGCAACCACCACCGACGGCGACGAACACAAACAGCGGTGATGGCGGCGACAACTACAGTAGCAGTGAAGACGACAACGACAGCTTCAACGGCGAAGAGAGAAGATGAGAGAGAGAAAACGAGAAGAGAGAGAGAGTTCGCAAAAATAAAGGAGAGGAATTTCGCGTTTGAATTTTACCCCAATTTGACCGTCGAAATTTCGCCGGTAAATTGCCTAAATGCCGCGTTTCACTAAACTGATATACCAGTGAAAAAATTTCGACAAAAAATCCGCAAATAAAGTTAGCGCTAATGAAATAGATTTCACGCCACTAATTACCGTCAGATTTAGTAACGGAATAAAAAATCCGACGGTAACCAATTATGGGAACAAAATCTTGCTCGTATCTGACACAAAAACTGCCGGTAATGACTGTCGCTAAATCTATGAAATTCGACGATATTTAGCGTTTTTTTTTTGTAGTGAATCTTAACTCATCCTCTTAATTATTTTTCTAATTTTTTAATTAATTTTTTTTAATTTTTTAGTATTTTTAAAAAATAATATATATTTAATTTTTACTAATTTAAGTATTAGAAAGAGAATAAAAAATAAATTAAAATTCTTAATCATTACCTTTTTTAAGTTTTTCAAAAAATTTAAACAATATCTTAATTTTTTTTAAATTTTTTAAAAATTATAATAAATTTATGTATATAATTACTTTTTTCTAAAAATTTAATAAATGATATTTTAATAATAGATATCTTTTTTTAAGAATACAATACTACAAAGAATTTTAATATTAAAAAGATTGAAAAAATATATAAAATATATTTTTGATACAATTAGTATTGAGTTAGTCCAATTAAAAAATTATATTATAAATAGGAGTATTATCTTATAATGTAAGATAAACATGATGAAATTGAAAACTCTATTTTTTCTCTTTTGGCCCTATTTCTAGGGATTTTTCTTCTATTCTTTGTGACTATATCTAACTCTATCTAGTTCTTGATACAATTTCGTATCAAATGGTGCTTTCATTGAGAGCCATGTCAAATTCCCATGATGACGCAATTTGGGATCAGATTCAAACTAGCTTAGAAAGCTTGAATTCAGATTATGAAAAACGATCCAAGATACTTGCAGAAATTCAGGCAACTTGCACCAAAATATGTGCTACCTTGAACAATCATCAACGACTCCAGCAGCCTCCAATTTTCCAGTTTCAGGCCAAATCAAACTCAGAATTCCCACTCCTCAGCAACAATTCAACAAAGCTAGCAACAGAAAATTCAATAATCACGGATCTCCGATTTTGGAATTCAGATCCAGAATATCAAATTGCAGAATTAGAGTCTACAACAGCGAAAGCTTCAGAATCAGCAAGGAATCCAGAAATTACAGAAGAAGTTCACATCAAAGGAGAAGAAGGAGACTCATCAGATTTCAAGTTTACATTTCAACCTCAACAACAAACAAAATCAACACAGGTGGCAGATCGAGCAATAATTCAGCATTCATCTTTGTCTATTTGTAATTACTACGATGCAGTATCACCATTTCAGCAACAACAACAAACTTCTTGTCTAAATTCAACTCTCATAGATGCAGAAAACGAAGAAGAAGCAACAGATTTGGCTGAAGTAGAAGAATTAGCTTTCAATTTTGAATTTCAACCAGTAGAATCAACAGCCATTTCAGTTCAAGCAGGATTCCAGAATTCAATTCCAGAACTGCAATCAAAATTACCTATCATTCCAGAACATACAAGAGAAGAACACCTAGATCTACATTTGGCGCATTTGGAGGAAACGGCTCTGGCCGAGGAAAAAGTTGTCATCCAGGGCGGCGGATCAGCAGTGGAGGAATTGAATCGCCCACCGCCAAAGCCACCTTACTCGCTTACAAAGGCGGCGGTTGGCCCGGCGACAGCAACTGGCGCTGGCAAAACTGCGGTTCTACCTCGAGCCAGCGGCGCCATCGCAAAGGTGGAGGGAAATGACATCGTGCATGAAGGAGGCCGCTGGGCCCAGAGCAGCGAGAACGACGATTCTACTACTTCTGCGCCCACTAGAGGCAGAGATCTCCAAGCTTGTGGGTTCCGTTGTGTTTCTCCTCTTGTGGCACGCCCACCGAAGCTCCTGGTGGCGGTCTTCCCTTGGGATCGAGGCGGAGGACGACACATCGACGATTGGCAGTGGCGAGCGGCGGTTTTGGCAAGTGGCAGAGGGAACACCACAGCGAGCGGTGCTGGCGCGGCTTTAATCCTGCACGGCGGTAGTGACGCCGAGGATGGCGCCCTCGCGAGGGGACAGCGAACACTCTTGAAGGCCTTGGTTGGTGGAGCAGCGACGGGTAAAGGCCGAGATCTCCACTCTCGGTGGTTCAGTTGCGGACTTCCGATGGCGGCTATACCATCACCGCTCATGGCGGCATCGTTTCCCTGGGATCGTGCTGTACCAGCGACAAGCCTCGAGTTCTCCAGCGGTGGCCATATTGATGGCGGCACACGCGGTTGTTGGCTCGTTTCGCAGTGGGCGGCGCGCGAGGAAGGAGCAAGGAAGAAGCGCGAGGTGGTGACAGAAGGGGAAAAGTCCTGGCGGCGCCGGTAACCACAACCCCTGCTCCAGTGGCGGCGTGTTTGGGCGGCAAAGGAGGGGCTCACCGTGTTGGAGGAAGGTTCTGGAAGGAGGTTGAAGGTGAATCCCTATGTTTTGGAATCCTGGGCTTAACTATATTTGATTTGGGCCCAATCTCTAATGCAGCACAGAATTTTGTAAGTATTGTGCATGTTTTACAAAAATTTGGCATAGGAGCTTACTTTAAGTGGACTCATGTTCTATCTATATATTTGGGCTTAACTCATGTTCTTCACACTCTCAGGTTAATTTGAAACACAGCATTAACTCCATTTCCATCACGCACACTTCGTGAAACACAAACGCAATGAAACACGTGTGCAAAAAAGCTAAGAGCTCAGTTGCGGACTTCCGATGGCGGCTATACCACCACCGCTCATGGCGGCATCGTTTCCCTGGGATCGTGCTGTACCAGCGACAAGCCTCGAGTTCTCCAGCGGTGGCCATATTGATGGCGGCACACGCGGTTGTTGGCTCGTTTCGCAGTGGGTGGCGCGCGAGGAAGGAGCAAGGAAGAAGCGCGAGGTGGTGACAGAAGGGGAAAAAGTCCTGGCGGCGCCGGTAACCACAACCCCTGCTCCAGTGGCGGCGTGTTTGGGCGGCAAAGGAGGGGCTTACCGTGCTGGAGGAAGGTTCTGGAAAGAGGTTGAAGGTGAATCCTTATGTTTTGGAATCCTGGGCTTAACTATATTTGATTTCGGCCCAATCTCTAATGCAGCACAGAATTTTGTAAGTATTGTGCATGTTTTACAAAAATTTGGCATACACGCTTACTTTAAGTGGACTCATGTTCTATCTAGATATTTGGGCTTAACTCATGTTCTTCACACTCTCAGGTTAATTTGAACACAGCATTAACTCCATTTCCATCACGCACACTTCGTGAAACACAAACGCAATGAAACACGTGTGCAAAAGAGCTAAGAGCTCAGTTAGTCAGCACACACTTTCCGTTTTCTGTTGTTAACTTCGAGTTCCGTTGTGCCGTGCTGTATATATACTCATACTTGTAATAATCCAAGGTCCCCACAGTTCCCCAACCTCTCCGCGCATCTTCTCATTCAAATCACCACTTTTGTGATACTTTCCTATTCAAATGCTACCGCCACAGCCTCCTCCTCCTCTTCCTCCCCCTCCGCCTCCTCCTCCTCCTCCTCCCCCTCCGCCTCCTCCGTTTGAATGTGCTTTGTGTGGGAAATCTTTTCCCCAAAAAAGAAGTTTAGAGGACCATTGGAGAACCAAGAAGCTTTCAAAGTACAGACACATCTGCGCGTACTGCATTAACAGGTTTGAAACGAAAGCCTCCTTAAAACAACACCTCTGTGAGGTAAGTTCTTCTTTCCATTCTTTATTTTCTTTGTGCAGTGTGTTCATTAATTCATTTTTAATTTAGTTTAATTCATCGTTTCCTGCAGTGCGTTCATTTCCTCCTCCACCACCAGAATCAGTGACGCTTTGCGTCACTCCTAAATTATTTTTTGTTCAATGACCTGGCTATTGGCATCTATGGATACAATCTTCAAAAACAAGATTGTGCACTGCAAATTCTTCTATGAGATGTGGGATACTATTCTTGAATTCTTTATAACATCATCAAGGGCAAGAATTCAGGTCTTTATAAAATCTGTAATATTGTTATAGTCAATTATCCTTTTTGGTGAATTTACTTGCATATTTCATTCACTTGTCTTATATAAACAATGGACTAACTGGTAAAAGTTGGCATTCATATTGTTCAGAAGAAAATTGAGAATCAAGGAAAGCATCTTTGTTCAGTGGTATATGACTCGCCGCCACCAGAAACTCGAACAAGGCAGGTGTGGACTCTTAATTACCTAAGTTTTAATTTCCCTGTTGCCTTTCACTTGTTTCATGGAAATCTGATATTTGAATTTAAAGTTTTACTCTCTCTTTTCATACAAAAATTTATGCTATTTGTTTCCTTATTTCGAAAACTTCACGTGTGTCAATAATTGACAATAAATATCATGCTAACCAAAATCAGTTGTGGTCCAGTGTTATTTATAATGGATTGTATTTGGATGCCAACCCTTAAGGATTTTCTGAGTTGAAATTTTAATTAGGACTTCATGCAAGCATGTTCAATGATGCAACAAGTGAGTTTGATGTTCTAGTGGCCAGTGATGCCATTGGAATGGGTCTTAATTTAAAATATCTAGGATCATATTTTCAACGTTGAAGAAGTTTGATGGTTTTGAATTTTGGGACTTGACACTACCTGAAATAAAACAGATTGCAGGTAACACAAGATTCAACTAAGTAGATAGACATCTTTTTGTAAAAAAGAAAAAAAAAGTCAATAATTGTATTTTATGTTAAGTTATTAAAAATTAATCAAATTATATTTTTATATTCTATTCAAATTTGGAGACTTGGATATTTGAATCTTATTTTATTCCAGGGTTTTTGCATGCATATTATTGAAGGGAGAGCTGGTAGATATGGGTCAAATTTTCCTGTTGGAGAAGTAACATGCATAGATGCAGAGGATCTACCCTTGCAAACGATGATGGGTCAAATTTTATAATATTGGTAGATATGGGTCAAATTTTCCTATAGTATTTTTAAAAACGATGATGATAATTAGTAGTTACGACTTAGACTAGTATTATGGTATTTTGCAATGATGATATAATGTGATTGTGGATCTTACATAATACTTTATAAATCAAATTTGATGGTAAATGTTCAATTAGTTTTCTTTAGTAACTTGATTCAAATAGTTAAGGTTATTTATTGATATTTAATTAAAAAAAAAGTTGGAACTATATGAACACTTGACACTGTATGAACAAAATTCAAAAAGGAAAATATAACATAGAGAAAGAATGAAAATAGTTGGGCCCAATCAAGCAACTTGAGATACTCAGAGAAATATGTGTGGGAATGGAAAAACTAACTTAATATTCATGTTAATAGTAGGACACATATACATAGAAATTACAAGATACTATGGTATTCAACACTATTTCCATTAAAGCACAATTTAGTATTGCCAGAATCAATTTCTTAATTTAGCATTTGGAGATAAATTTCAAATTGTTCATATATGCATGTGGAATTGTGAACAGAGAAAATGAGATAACTGGATCCAATCAGGAAATGCAGTAGCGCATAGAACTTATCACCTAAGCAGATGAAACATATTACCCAATGACATAAACATGAAATTCTAGCATTACAAACTCCAATTTCCTATAGCAGAATATATGACAAACCTGAAATCATGGCCCCAACTTGAGATGCAATGTGCCTGAAAATTTGGCAAAAGTGAAATTATTATAATAACCGGAAAAATCAGAAAAATCACCTGAATCATAATTTGAAATGTTTTTCTTTCACACCTCATCTATGGCAATGAGACTTAGCAGCCCCCTAGCATAAATCTTTTTCAGCTTTGGCATAAACCCCGCTGTTGCTATCAACTCTGGAGTCACATATGGCAGCCTTGTAGAGGGTTTTCCAGAATCAAGATCGTCATGAATCTTAAAACATAAAACAGAACATTTCAATTTCCTAAACTTGTGAATAAGTGAGGATTTGGTTACAGTCATATAAATGAAATTTACCTAAATTCTTTCCCTCCCCATAAGGACAAAATCACATAAAATCAATGACATTAGAGACAATAAATTCAAAGGGGGCACAACAAAGAAGCTTGAATGTACCAAACACAATGTGCTTTAGAATCAATATAAACCAAACCCACTCTTAATATAAATCTCAGGATCAGAGAATATATATATGTAACCATCTATTCAAACTGATAGACAAAGATAAATATCTTTTTCAAAACCTTCCCAAGAATCATTGGAACCATCATCAGAGCTGAACACTACATCAATTACGCCACTTGGGCTACCAGGGATTTCCTCATACTTTCTCTTCTTCCCCCTACCTCCATTATTATTATATTATTATTTGTCACCTCCACTATGCCATTATAACATTCATCTACATTCTCCTGTACACATGCATTGCAATTAATTAATTAATCTGCATTCTTTGCATCACCACTTACTACTAATCTAATCTATTCTAAGCTGCTCATTATTCATAACTAATATACTAACCTTGTTCATGTTGAGAACTCTAATATTCTTATTTATACCCCATTATTGTAACTGAAAAGACATGATCCTAGGCAGCAGGATTTGCTTGGTTGGAGTCTTGCTGCAGCTGTCTCCACTGCTCTGGGGTGACAGCTTTCTTGACAGAGAGAGCGTGAATCTCTTTCATTTCCTCCTCCAACGCAGCATTCACCATTCGATGCCTCTCCAGTAGCCTCTTGCCTTCGAATTCTTCTGATACAATCTCAACTACGAAACTTGCACCGCATCTGATACCGACATGAATTTTATTAGCTTTTCATCAACAAAACGGTTTAATAGCAAAAAATTCAAAGTAAGGTAAGTTTTTTTTACCCTCCAGATGTATCAACTACTTCCTGAAACAGAAATACAAAAAGTGTAAGAAAATAAAAGAATGCCAAAATTAATAGTTTCCCATGAAACATATCCAGTATAGATAAACAAAATCAAAGGAGTGGCTGTTAGTGGTTGAAAAAAGGAAAAAATATTCTAAAAGACCGTTGGGAAGAATTAATTATTAAAAATGACCTTTAATACCAAAATTATTAAGAAGGACCAAATTTTTTTATAATATTTAATAAGAAGAACTAAATCTTTTTATAAGAAGATAAATATATTCTTAACTATTTTTTATTTATTTTGTATAATCTTTAATATATGCTATTTGATTTACAATGTATGAAGATATTTATGAATATTCACTTGGAATTAATTAGTTATTTAATTTAAAAAGAACTATTCTACAAGATTGTTAGAGAGATTTAATTATTAATATATTGATTCTTAATATTTTTTATTTATTTTTTATAATTTTTATATTAAAAATTTTTATTTTTTCTAAAATTTTGATAATTTTTATTATTTATTTATTTATTTATTACTTTTATGATTTTTTGTCTTTTTTTCTTATTAGGTAAAGATCATAAAAATAAAAAATATATAAAAATAAATATTTAATTAATAAAAATTACTAAAATTTTAAGAAAAATAAAATTTATCAACATAAAAATTATAAAAAATAAATAAAAAATAATTAAAGATATATTTATCTCCTTATAATAAGATTTGATTCGTTTTCTAAAATATTATAAAAAGATTTGGTCTTTCTTAATAATTTTAGTATTAAAGATCCATTTTAATAATTAAATCTTCTTAATGGTCCTTTAGAATAATTTTTCCTTGAAAAAAAGCAAATGAAAGAACCAGAATTCTACTTAGAAAAAATGCAGCGTGGAATGAATGATCAATGATGCAAGAAAGAAACCCTTGGGAGAAGAAATTGAACGAAAACAAGTAGTGACATACCAGGTGAGTAGGGTTGAGTTTGGATTTCAAACAAGATTCAATTTGTAGTTTTTTGCACTTCGAGTTCAAAGAAACTCTAGCATAGAATGGCATGTTAAAATACACAAATCTATTCATGTGAGAAATGATTCATGACAAACAAAAACACACAAAGATAAACCCATTCATCCAGCAATGGAAAATGTACCTCAAATATTACAGAAATTATGATAATCTGGCGCGAAGTTCTCCGCCACGACCGATTTCTCCGATTGACCCTGGCCATAACCACAGCTTCCTCTTTGGAAATATACTGCAGCCTCTTCTTGAAATCATCGCTACGTCTTCTGAATATCAGATAATATCAGTGGCTTAAAAATTTCAGATTTTCAAGTAATATACTCTCCGGGTTCAAAATATATGTGGCTTAAAAAAATTGATAAGATAATATCAAGATACCAAATTCTCAAAGTGAAAGATATTTTAGAATAGAGGAAAACAATGGAAAGCATGAGGCATACATGATATGCCCATACAATAGGTTACACGGTTCTTGAAAATATACTACCATGGTACCAATCATATATGATTGTGTATAGTACTTGTGCATCATTAAATGGTGAACAAAGAATTTTGATATTATTATATGAAACAGAACAGGAAGCTAGTAGAACTTACTTCACCACTACTGCTGCTACAAAATGCACATTCTACTTGTAAATCAGAAGACCGCAAAGGCATTTACAGCCAATAAACTGAATTGATGAAATGCTAATGCAAACTAACCAACCCGACACTAAGGACAGATGCAGTAAGAATTGACTCTGCAAGGCAAATCAAGGAAATGCCAAATACTAAATGAAATAACAGTATGTTACATTTAAAGAAAAGCTACAGCCATCACAACAATTTGAGGGTTGTATATAAAGAAGCATATACTATGGAGAAATGAAAGGAAAGAATTGTAAAAACTCAAAAAAAAAAATCACCTACAAGACAAGCATGACCTTCTCCTTCTGCAGTGAGTCAGTGAAGAAAAAAAACAAAAGTGAGTCAGTGAAGAAAAACAAAACACATTCTTGTAATGTAATGTATCGTAGAACAAAGGGATAAAAATGAAGGTAAAAGACATCACAGTCATAGTATCAAAAATGTGGTGATCATTACCCCAAGTGGTGCCAATACAGAAGGCCTTCTCCTTCTGCACTTCCAAACACTCCTGCCAAATAAATAAATAAACAGGGAGTTTAAAAATGAATTAGAATTAGTATTCATAATTTCATCTGAATCAGAAGTGAAAGCGTGAAGTAGCTGAGGTGTTCACCTTGTCAAGATCCTCACGAGAACGAGAGGTTCTCGTAATTCTTGTACTGCTTCAATCGAGTCTCGCGGTACTTCTGTAGCTGTGGTTAAGCTTCATCCATGGAATCCGTTGTATATCTTTCCCATGGAGCTTCAGTACAGCCACACGCAGGAGGAGACAGAGACCGGCGACGCAGGAGGAAAAACAGAGCGTTATGGGTTTCAGCCATGGAGGAAGGAGCGACGTTTGAAGGCTTACGAGAGAGTGAGCACGACGGAGGCTTTGAGACAGAGGGAGCATCGATGGAGGGAGCGGCGAAGCAGGGGTTGGAAGTGAGACGAAGTTCTGGGGTTAGGATTGGAGGCGCGACGAAGCTCTGGGGTTAGGGTTGGATGCGACGACGGAGGGAGCCCGTGCGACGCAAGGGATGACAGAGAGAGATCCTGCGACGCGAGCGGCGGCGACAGTGGCGGAAGAAGCTGGTGCGACGGAGAGAAGAAGCAACTCGGTGACGAAGAGAGAGGAACAAGCTCATTTGATTTGGGTGGAGTGTAATGGATCGAGAGGGTAGAGATAAAATTAGGGTTAACTCAATATTTCCGACAAAAAATTTTAAATTACAGATGAATTTTTTGACGGTAATAATTTAATAAAATGCAGCATTTTGTTTATTTAATTACATATGGATTTTCCGTCTGTAATCATTTCCTACGAAAAAAATTAATTTTTTTGATAAATTTATTGACGGATTCTCCTTTTCGTCTGTAATTTATGCTATTTTTTTTGTTTTTCGACAAAAAATCCCTCTGAAATTCCGTCTGTATTTTCATGGGATAAAATCCATCAGAAATATCCGTCTGTAATAACTAGTTTTCTAGTAGTGCAATAAGCATCAGGTGAGTAATTGATTAATGATGTTGCTATGAATGGTGGATTGAGGTGAGAAATGTGCTGAGTTTCATTCATTGTTCCTTATTTTTTTTTCCGGTTTTCTCTACATAGTTATATCTTTTTTTCTTGATTCTTGTAAATTAATCATTTTATGTTTTAGGGTGCTACTACTCTAAATGATTGGAAGTTGGTCATCGCTGTTTGAAAAGAGCAATGCATTACAATTGCCCTGTTTGCTTTGAGGTATAAACTATAAAGACTATTATTCTGTTATGGTAAAATCTTTTGGGAAGAACCCCATGATTTCATTTTGTTTGGTTTATGAATTGGTTTCACTTATTATGAAATTTGTTGATTGTTGATTGTTGCTATGATGATGTTGGTTTGTTCTGCCATTAGTTACTTTGTTGATTGAATTTTTTTCTTTAATGATATTTTGTTCTGAGCAATGTTAAGAGAAAATAGTTTTGCTTCATCATCAGTTCCTACTTTGTCATCCGTTGTTGTCCATGCTCTCCTCTCCGCTTGCGTCCACTGCACCGTCCCCCACCCTCGTCCACTGAGGTTCGGTTATGGTGTGTTTGGATTAAGCTTATTTTCTGTTATAAATCAAAGATTAGCTGAACATGTTCTCTCAATGTAAAAAGTTAAGCATAGAAGTTTTGTTTTAGTTCAATTTGGTTTGAAATTAAGCTAAGTTGTTTTATTGAGCATAATGTTAATGTTAATGGTTGTTTCTCAATTGCTGGTTAGTTTATTTTGTTAGCATGTAAAGTGGCTGGGAATTCCAAATTGATTATCTCAATGGATGTCTTAATGTTTCACAAAATAAGTGTTTAAATTATGGTAATATTCAGGGACAAAATTTGTTTGATGACTCGGCTGAGGACATTCTCGGTGGCAGCAGACCTGGAAACAAATTCCGCAGCTTGTCTGAGAGCCAAGTCCTTAGGAGTCCCTCAACAGATAAAGAGAGAGCAAACAATGTTGCTAAGATCAAAGTTGTGGTATGCTTTGTGTTGTATGTTTCTTAGTTGGTAATGGCTTGGCTAGTGTCAACGTGTATAAATTTTAAATTTTGAAGTTTTTTAAGTGTGCAAACAATGAATTAATTGATTCTGATTTGGATTTGAATTTAGTTTGGTGCATTTTAAGTTGTCAAAATGATGCAAAGCAATGAGTACTACTTTTCTTTATTATGTATATTTTTCTTTAGTCAAACTTCAGTGACACAAAAATTTGTCTGTAATAATTTTTAAGTTTCAGCATTGTCATATTCAAAATGAATTAGAATTTTCACTTAAGATTATGCCTTGCTATTATATTTTGAAAAATGATGATATAATTTGAAGTAGTTATGACTTAGATTAGTATTATGGTATTTTGCATTGATGATATAATGTGATTATGGATTTTACATAATACTTTATAAATCAAATTTGATGGTAAATGTTTCATTATTAGTTTTCTTTAGTAATTTGATTCAAATAGTTAAGCTTATTTATTGACATTAAATTAAAAAAATAGTTGGAACTAATTTCAATGTAACATGAGAAAACTATTGTAAATAAAAATGTTAAAATTATAGAAAACCGTTGTCAAAAGTCACAAAAGGCAATGGTATTAAACCATTGTCAAAGGCAGCTACAAAATGACAATCGTATTAAAACCGTTGCAAAAAAAACCACCAAAGGCGACGCTTTTAAACCGTTGTCTTTATGAAAAACAAAACTATAACAATTTAAAACCGTTGCCTATCTAGTTATGGTTTTAAACTGTTACGTCATGAAAGATAACGATTTTAAACCGTTGCCTATCCAGTAACAGTTCTAAACCGTTCTTTAAAAATTGTTGTCAAAACTGTTGCCTATACCAGTAACTATGGCAACGGTTTTTTGGTTGCCGTTGCCTTAGGTAAAAAACGGTTGCCTATGAGCATTGGCAACGGCTGCATATACCACAGGTCAAAAACTGTTGCCAAAGCGTTGCCTAAAGTTTTAAGAATGGTTTTCTGATCTATGTTAACAGTTTTCTACCATCTATGTTAATTTTGCCACTTATTTATATGCACAATACAAATAACAAATACTAGTATTATTTTAATATACACTCCTATATACTTACAACAAAAGCTGGAGGTAAAAACTAATAACCACTTTTTCTGGTCAACTCTGTCTTTATCATATCTTCATATCTGCTACTAAGAGTAGCACAAGAGAATCAATTGGCTTGTTTGGTATCAAACTCTTGAATACATCTTTGCGAGTTGCAACTTCTGCAAAATATATCCTCTTTATCGCTGCCAAAGATAAATTAACATAAATAAAAATAGCTAAACAAATCCACAACATCGTTAAAAAACGATATGCTTATTAAGTTTACTTACTTATCCACCAATAGATTACCATACAAGTATGCTGTAATTGTAAGTTTAATATTGTCCACACCCATCGAAGCTGTTGGTTTAAAAGACACGTGATCCACTAAATATAAAAAAAAGCCTGTTACTATATTATTATTATTATTAATAATAATAATAATTATTATTATTATTATTATTATTATTATTATTGTTATTAAAGAACTAAACTACTTATTATATTGTACTCATAATCAATGTTGACAAAATTGCATGCAAGTTCGTAGAAATGCACGTTTTTACGATTCGACTCCCTCTTTTCATTGCGCTTCTGCTGTACGAGTGTGTAGAGTAGAAATCATGCAGAAGTGTTGTGTAAAATGTAAACTCTTCAGAATCGCGACTTTGCCAGAAAGAATATATCTCAAGAAGGGTGGTCTAAAACCTTGCTTTTCACTTAAAAAAATGTACATACTATATACATACTATTATTTTAATTTACTAAAATGTACATACTATTATTTTCAATTTTTAAAATATTAAATTATTGACATGCTATTTGTTTCCTTATTTCGAAAACTTCACGTGTGTCAATAATTGACAATAAATATCATGCTAACCAAAATCAGTTGTGGTCCAGTGTTATTTATAATGGATTGTATTTGGATGCCAACCCTTAAGGATTTTCTGAGTTGAAATTTTAATTAGGACTTCATGCAAGCATGTTCAATGATGCAACAAGTGAGTTTGATGTTCTAGTGGCCAGTGATGCCATTGGAATGGGTCTTAATTTAAAATATCTAGGATCATATTTTCAACGTTGAAGAAGTTTGATGGTTTTGAATTTTGGGACTTGACACTACCTGAAATAAAACAGATTGCAGGTAACACAAGATTCAACTAAGTAGATAGACATCTTTTTGTAAAAAAGAAAAAAAAAAGTCAATAATTGTATTTTATGTTAAGTTATTAGAAATTAATCAAATTATATTTTTATATTCTATTCAAATTTGGAGACTTGGATATTTGAATCTTATTTTATTCCAGGGTTTTTGCATGCATATTATTGAAGGGAGAGCTGGTAGATATGGGTCAAATTTTTCTGTTGGAGAAGTAACATGCATAGATGCAGAGGATCTACCCTTGCTTCATTCATCTTTAAACTCCCCATCACTCACTTTAAAGGTAACTTGACTTTGATCACCTTATATGTATGTGTTCCTAGACCAAAAAAAGTTGATGAAGAAGAAAAAATGAACAAGAAGGCTCACTTTAAGTATGAATCACTTTATGTCAAGCCTTTTTGATAACTTGATATGAATAAATTTCTTTATTTCAAGACTTCTATTTTGATGATTTATGTTTTAACGCTTAATCTGATGTAGTGTGCTGGATTACTTCCTACTTCACACTTTTGCTATTTTTTGTTTTATTTACAGGAAAACCATGTTGAAGGGAAAACGAACTTAATTAAGGTCACAAATTTTGAAGAACAAATGTTAGCGAGTAAAAGTAATGAACTTGTAGTCATGATGACGATAAATCTACATGCTACTTAGCTATTTCAACTCTCTTTTGTTGTATTTTTCGCAAAATTAGATGATATAGTTCATAATAGGCTAGTACTATAGTATTTTTAAAAACGATGGTGATAATTAGTAGTTACGACTTAGACTAATATTATAGTATTTTGCAATGATGATATAATGTGATTGTGGATCTTACATAATACTTTATAAATCAAATTTGATGGTAAATGTTCAATTAGTTTTCTTTAGTAACTTGATTCAAATAGTTAAGGTTATTTATTGGTATTTAATTAAAAAAAAAGTTGGAACTATATGAACACTTGACACTGTATGAACAAAATTCAAAAAGGAAAATATAACATAGAGAAAGAATGAAAATACTTGGGCCCAATCAAGCAACTTGAGATACTCAGAGAAATATGTGTGGGAATGGAAAAACTAACTTAATATTCATGTTAATAGTAGGACACATGTACATAGAAATTACAAGATACTATGGTATTCAACACTATTTCCATTAAAGCACAATTTAGTATTGCCAGAATCAATTTCTTAATTTAGCATTTGGAGATAAATTTCAAATTGTTCATATATGCATGTGGAATTGTGAACAGAGAAAATGAGATAACTGGATCCAATCAGGAAATGCAGTAGCGCATAGAACTTATCACCTAAGCAGATGAAATTTACAAGAATGAGTTAAAACAAAAATAATAAATTAATCTATTTAAAGGTTAAGATGATTCAAATAAAATAAAATTATAAATTTTTAATTAAAAGTTTATTCATTGATGTTTTTTTTATTTACTTTTCGTAAAGAAAGATTTAAAATTTTTTATTTCCTGCGACAACAACAACAATTAATGAATTTTTTTAGCTATAAAATTATTAAAACAATGTTTTCAAAACAATATGAAAGGGTTTAGAAAATTATATGATTTTATATATTGAAAAAAAGATTTTTAAACATTCATTTCAGATCTAATAACCGATGATTTTAATTCTATAAAACATTGTCGAGTAAAATACTAATTTAAAACTAATTTATCTAATAAATATTATGAACTAATGTATTTGTTACGGTCCAGTTCAATTGGTACATTGACCGACTCGGCCTGCGGACAACTCGATCTACTTGATTGGATTGGCGTGCATAATCCGTTCGGTTTGCGACCCGGATACGCACTCCTGCTACCAGCTGCATAACAGCTGTGGGGAAGAAAACTTTCAGGAAGGAGGTTTTTTCTATGGGGCCCGTCCTACTGACAGGGTATATATGGGGAGGGTCCTACCTCTCCGCCCCATCCTACTGACAGGGTATATATGAGAAGGGTCCGACCTCTCCTCCCAAGGTACGTCATCATATTCCTTCACTCTCATACTGTCTGCACACACTTTTTCTGACTTGAGCGTCGATGTGTCCTTGCATGTGACACCCCCCACCTCTTGAAGAGCTCGGGAAGTCGGCTGCACCTGCCTCACACGCCCCAGACCCAGATCGAGGCTGGATCCAACTTTCGCATCCAGAAGATATCCCCGAACCGTTCGGAATCCGACCAACCGAACAATATCAATATTTATTTATTAAATACTAATTCATTTAGAGAAAAATATTAAAAACTAATTTGAAATATTATGTGTGTATATCCGTCTGGTAGTTAAAATAAAATAAATATAATTAACAATTTAACATTATATATCTTTGCCGGTTATTTAAAAAAACATATAAAAAATTACTATAAAAAAATATTAAATATCAGTAGAAAATAATAATAATTTGTCGATGACATTATTATCATCAATTTTTTATTGAATTAAATTTGACGGTATAAATTTTATCGGTAATAGTTTATCAGTGAATTTTTCTGTTTGCTGGTAACTTACGACGAATTTAACAACAAAATATGATGATTCGGGAATGAAAATCTGATAAACATTACCGGTCGAAAATATCTGATGATAGCGTTAGCGCCATAAGTTGAGACTAGAATTTAACTAATTGTGATAGTTTTTTAATGAGAGCTACTAAAAAGTAAAAACCTCCAAATATATTTTATTTGTGGCAAATTATAAAACTTCCTAAATAATTAACAAAACATACTCAATTAAGAGGTTGCGGGTTCGAGTCTCCTATCTTTCCAAATTTTTAGCCAATGAATTATAACTCAAATGACATAATCTCCCCATACTCAATTAAAAAGTCGCGAATTCGAGTCTTCTATCTTTTTGGTAAAAAAAAAATTAACAAAAACTCTAAGTGTTATAATATTCCTAATTCAATTAATTATAAAACAATTCAACCCAAACAAATATTTATTCAACACATACAAAAAAAAAAAATCAAAACAGGGCTGGGCTTCGAGAGAGAGAAAACCAAGGAGAGTGAGATCGAAACCCTAGAATCCACCGCCACGGCCACGGCCACGGCCACCGCCATTCATTTATGTCATTGTTGCCGTTATTGTCTCCTTCGTCGACATGTCACTGCTGGAGTTATGAATGAAGGACAAGGTGATCGTGGAGCCTCTCCTCTGCTTCTGCGTTGTCTTCCACGGCGGGTTCTTCCGCTGGTTCTGCTTTTGCTCCGGTGGCTTGAAGCACTCAGAGAGCAGTTTCGGCGCGGACGCGGTGGCACTGGTGGAGCAGTTCTGGAAGGCGAGCGAGCGGGAGTCTCTGGAAGCTTCAATTGAAGATGCTTTCGAAGCTATCAGATCTTGTGGAACTGATTCTCATGTCGTTCCAAGTTATTGCGGTGAGAATTTCTTCCTAATTTGTTCTTGTTTAGTTCGGGACTTAAATTTTTTCACTCACTTCCGTTCAGAATTTGTTCAGACAATCTCCGTGTTTGTGAGAGAGGTGAATTGAATTTGATATCTCTATTAACTCCAATTTGTGCCTAGTTCAGCTTCATACGGATACTTTCTCACTTGCTTCTATCATCTCAATGATTCCAGGTTGCTATTTCTGCACCTCTTCTGTGGATTTTGTGAACTGAATTGCAGAGAATGCAAGAATTGCAACTCAAGGTTCTCACGATTTCTAAAGTGAACGATAACCAAACAATCACACAACTGATGCTCTCATTACGGATTCAGAATCAGTATCTGCTACAATTAATGATAGCAAGAAAGTTTCACGCCAAGACATTGAGCTTGTAAGCAAATCCTACTAGCTTCTTGGGAAGCTAATTTAAAGAAATAAAATAAAATCTTAAAACAAAATTTGTTTACAGATGCATAATTTGATAGAAAGGTGCCTACAAAATTTTTTAAATGATATTCTTGCTTATATATTGTGTCTGCTTTGGTAATGTTAAATTTGTTATAACAGCCGTTACCAAACTGAGTGAAAGCCGTATTTGTCTTGGATAGTCTTATATACTCCTCCTTTTTTTGACACCTGTGTTGCTAGAATTTGGTTGATGCAAAAAAGAAAGGCATTAAGGATGAACTTCACGAGCTTATCTCCGAGTGGCCCAAGGAAGTTATTAAGTACAGGAAAGGAGAAGATCAAAAGGTAAACCATCTCAGTGCTAAGAAATTTGCTTTTCATATTTCTGAGTTTTTGCCCTCTAAGACTAATGTGCCATATTCTCTCTTTTTTTATCTGATCTACTCGCAGACACTAGCATCGTCTTTAAAATCCGATATCCTTGCCATGGTTAGTCAACAGAACATGGGACTTGAGGCAAGTCTACATTTGGAAGACCTTAAGGGATAAATGCTTGTTCAAGGATGAGCTTCATACCGTGATGATTTTTCTGGGTCTTCTGTTAGGTCCTGAGTTCAAAGTAGGAAACGTTGATTACTTACATTGGAAATCATTCTTTTTTCTTCTAATCATACCTTTTTTCTTGTTTCTTGGTGCCAGCATATTGATTAATTTTCTTGTTTGAATGCAGGTTTCAGCAATAGTCTCTTTTGTCTTTGTATTTGTTTGCAATTTCATCTTTGGCTTTCTGCCTTATGTCGACAACTTTGCAAGCATTGGAGGTTTCGTATCAAGGTTCCTTCTTGGATCTGTGCTTCTACCCAGTAGAAAGCTTGAAGTTTCGTATCAGGTTTCGTATCATGATTATTCTTGGATCTGTACTTCTTGCAATTCAATCTACCATGCATTGATATTTTCTTTAACAGATTTATTTAAGAGAGATTACATTCTTTTTAGGCATTGAGACTCATAAACAACCATCAAGCTCTAACCATTTGTATCAATCCAAATATTAAGGATGTTTTATCAAAAGCTGGAATGGAAAATTCAAAAGGAGTCCATTAAACTCATTGGCCTTTACATGCAAACACCACAAATTCAGAGTTCGTTGGCCTCATGCACAAAGGTCTTGCTTCCAATCAAAGATGTTCCTGATGGCAATGATCCAATGTTAGGCCGCCAGAAAATACAAGTGAGACAACTTGCTTGAGAGGTTCTTATTTAACGTTTTTGTCAGCTCAGTTTGCTCAACCAGTATCAGACACTTAAGCTTTCTCTTGTTCTGTTTGATACCCGGAATTTTGTAGTACGCTAGATGATTTAATTTGTTGTTACTTACTCTTGGATGGCAAGACCTTGTTCTATTCAATGGCTTTCTGAAATTGTTAGCACAACAATACATAATGATCATACTCCCAATCTCTATTGTTTGTACTAAATCTATTTTTCTTCTAATTGCTTTTATAGGGAAAAAAGTGCTGAGTAAAAAGGCTAAATTGGGTCTAGGTAATGTAGCTTTCACGTTACTTAGTATGTTTCACTTTCACAGTTATGTAATCACCTTCCACTGATATTTTGTTTTGGCTTTGTTCAGTAGGTTTGGGTATTGGCTTCTTAGTCATCTTGATAATTGGGTTGCTCTTGCTCTTCCGAATCTACAAGAGAAAACGTGGTTATAAATTCTTTTAGAATGCTTATGTATGCATTGGTTGAAATGTGCTATAAAACCGAATAAGGCCAAGAATGAGAAAGATTATGTTATCCAGTAATTTGGAAGAAAAATCACATCCTTAAAAATATAGTAAATTCCATCCTAATAAAAAATAATGTGCTATAAAATTATTTCTTAAACATGATTTCTCATGCCTTCAATCATCAGAAAATTATAGAGAGAGGGAGTCATCCAAATCATCAAAACTTTTCTTTTTATAGGTAAATTCAGGCCACATTTTTCTTTTTATTTTTATGGAATAATATCAGAATATGTAATAAAACTTTAATTTGATTGGTTTCAGAATTCAGTGGTCGCAATGCCAGGTGGAAATGGAATGCAAGCAGTGGCACTGAGGGTAAATAGTAAGTGTTCTATAAAGTTAAGATCAAAGGAATACAGGACACTCTCTTAGACAACACAGGAACACTCATCTTTGGCAGCCTAAATCACTCTATGAGGTATCAATAGCATTATTTACTCTTTTCATTTCCTAGTTTATTAGTTCACAGGCAGAGCTTTGTACTAATGTGGTTTTGGTAGGTTTTGCAATGGTGAACTGCCTAGTGATATTAGTATTTCCATTGATATTAGTGATATTAGTTTTGGTATACTAGTGTGGTTCTGGTAGCTTTGTTCCTTTAATATCTTGTATAAATTTTATTTTTGGATGCATGAAGTATAACTCCGTTTTACTGGGCATGCAAATTTGAGTTCTTCCAACTATATATTATAATTTCTGGTATCTCATTTCAGGTATACATTAATGATTATGGCCTTGCGAAAAAGTATAGGGATCTTTAAACTCGTAGACACATACCATACAGGTTAGTATCCTCATTATTTCAAGATATTAAGGTTCATTATTTAAGTAAAAACATGAGCAAAACAAAGCTCGTAGTATTAAGGTTCATTATTTTGGCATCTCTTTAGCCAGCTTTAATGTCATTTTCTAGTGGAAAGTGAAAAGTTTAAAACTTAAGTTTTGGTAATATTAGAATATTTTATCTAATACCATCAAACTGGGTTCTACAAGTTCCACAAGTTCCACTTAACTCTTCTAGAAGAGTGCATTATGCGAATCCAAACCCAGTTACCCAAAACAGGAACTTAAGCAACCTGGGATTTATATTCGGTTTCAATATTTGAGTAAAAAGTCATGTTTATCTTCCTTGAACAGGGAAAATAAGAATCTTACTGAATAATGTACTTAAGCCTGGGACCCTTAACTGAAAAAGGTTTCATTATTGTTGTAAATAATTTTAGTTTTGTTGTAAATGCTTATAACTATTTTATTGAGTTTTACTATATGTTATTGATTAATGTATGTATTTTGCATATATAGGTTTATTGATTGATGTGCCAGTGCAAGTGTATTCTTTTACTATAGAGGTTAAGCCTACTAATTAAGCCTACTAATCTCTTTGATGCTCAGAGATCAGCTGGTGATAGCAAAGAATATCCGAGAATAAATATTTAAGATTTTTATGTAATTAGATGATATTGAAATATTAAAGTTATTTTATTTTACTTTTTAAAGAAAAACAGTAATAGTTATGTAGAACAATACCATATGCAATTATGTTTGGAATTATTGACATTGAGAATTTTTTTTATATATAGAGTTATGTCTTATATTGAGGAATTGTGTTATAAAATATTTAGTTTTTAAATTTTGATATTAAAAAATAAATTTTTAATTTAAGAGTATGTAAATGAAATGAGATTAATGATTTATTTGAAATTAAAAATAAATAAATAATTACAGGATTTGTGAAAGTTTGAAAATCTCACACAATAGTTGATTTTTGTTAAATTAAAAAATTAATTTATGGGATTTTAAACTGTCACAAAAGTGATTTAAAATTGTTTAAAAAGTCCAATATAAAATTCCCCACTAAGCACATACAAAACCCCCCACTGAATAGATTGTGGAGGTTTTTAAAAACTTCTTACAAAAGGCCTTGTAGCACCTCAAATTTTGGGGGTTTTAAACTCCCTAAACTATTTGGTGGGGGTTATAAACCTCCACAAATAGAAAAAAACTCACACAAATAAATAAAAACCTTGTATTGTGCAACAACACAATTATTAAAATTTTTAGAAAATTTGACAGGTGTCTCCTATAATTAAAACCTTCCACCAAATTCAATTATTGTTTTCTCCCAAACTAATATATTTTAAATAATTTAAACGAAATTTTAGCATAATTTTTTTTTTAATTCAGAGACATCCACCAAATAAATATAACAGTTTTTACAGAAAAATAATTGCAGACATAAATTAGGACAAACACATATTCAATAACATATCAAATTCTAACTGTTCTAGTGCACAACCTCTCATAATTCCACATTTTTTTTTAACAAATAAGGGTTTCGAGAAAGCGCCTCTATATAACATTCTCTTACTTCCATCCTAAAATGCCATTCTAGAAAAAGTAAATCCGGTATAAAACTTAAATAATTGATTACATTTAGGCTTGAAACACGGATGTATAGACTACAAACTATAGAAGAAGCGAACTCTAATTGATCTCAGAAAATAACATTGTACGCCCTAATGAAAAAGACAACTTATTAAATTTAAAAGGTGAATTAATTCAATAAACAAAATAAAATCTTCTAACAACTCAAGTACTCTTAATCTCACCCTACTTAACATATCCTAACTTAATTTAATATTTAGTTACATTAAATTAACATAACAAATCATAATCACGAACTCATTACATTAAGTTAATCAATAATTTAAAATACCTAACAAACTCTAAATTCACAAACAAATCTGAAAAAATAAATAAATTATAGCAAAATTATCTCTAATGGTGGCTGTAGGATGGTGGAAGTGTGGTGGTGACAAGAGGCGGCAGTGACAGTGACAATGCAACCACCACCGACGGCGACGACACAAACAGCGGTGATGGCGGCGACAACTACAGTAGCAGTGAAGACGACAACGACAGCTTCAACGGCGAAGAGAGAAGATGAGAGAGAAAACGAGAAGAGAGAGAGAGTTCGCAAAAATAAAGGAGAGGAATTTCGCGTTTGAATTTTACCCCAATTTGACCGTCGAAATTTCGCCGGTAAATTGCCTAAATGCCGCGTTTCACTAAACTGATATACCAGTGAAAAAATTTCGACAAAAAAATCCGCAAATAAAGTTAGCGCTAATGAAATAGATTTCACGCCACTAATTACCGTCAGATTTAGTAACGGAATAAAAAATCCGACGGTAACCAATTATGGGAACAAAATCTTGCTCGTATCTGACACAAAAACTGCCGGTAATGACTGTCGCTAAATCTATGAAATTCGACGATATTTAGCGTTTTTTTTTTGTAGTGAATCTTAACTCATCCTCTTAATTATTTTTCTAATTTTTTAATTAATTTTTTTTAATTTTTTAGTATTTTTAAAAAATAATATATTTAATTTTTACTAATTTAAGTATTAGAAAGAGAATAAAAATAATTAAAATTCTTATCATTACCTTTTTTAAGTTTTTCAAAAATTTAAACAATATCTTAATTTTTTTTAAATTTTTTAAAATTATAATAAATTTATGTATATATTACTTTTTTCTAAAATTTAATAAATGATATTTTAATAATAGATATCTTTTTTTAAGAATACAATACTACAAAGAATTTTAATATTAAAAGATTGAAAAAATATATAAATATATTTTTGATACAATAGTATTGAGTTAGTCCAATTAAAAATTATATTATAAATAGGAGTATTATCTTATAATGTAAGATAAACATGATGAAATTGAAAACTCTATTTTTTCTCTTTTGGCCCTATTTCTAGGGATTTTTCTTCTATTCTTTGTGACTATATCTAACTCTATCTAGTTCTTGATACAATTTCGTATCAAATGGTGCTTTCATTGAGAGCCATGTCAAATTCCCATGATGACGCAATTTGGGATCAGATTCAACTAGCTTAGAAAGCTTGAATTCAGATTATGAAAAACGATCCAAGATACTTGCAGAAATTCAGGCAACTTGCACCAAAATATGTGCTACCTTGAACAATCATCAACGACTCCAGCAGCCTCCAATTTTCCAGTTTCAGGCCAAATCAAACTCAGAATTCCCACTCCTCAGCAACAATTCAACAAAGCTAGCAACAGAAATTCAATAATCACGGATCTCCGATTTTGGAATTCAGATCCAGAATATCAAATTGCAGAATTAGAGTCTACAACAGCGAAAGCTTCAGAATCAGCAAGGAATCCAGAAATTACAGAAGAAGTTCACATCAAAGGAGAAGAAGGAGACTCATCAGATTTCAAGTTTACATTTCACCTCAACAACAAACAAAATCAACACAGGTGGCAGATCGAGCAATAATTCAGCATTCATCTTTGTCTATTTGTAATTACTACGATGCAGTATCACCATTTCAGCAACAACAACAAACTTCTTGTCTAAATTCAACTCTCATAGATGCAGAAAACGAAGAAGAAGCAACAGATTTGGCTGAAGTAGAAGATTAGCTTTCAATTTTGAATTTCAACCAGTAGAATCAACAGCCATTTCAGTTCAAGCAGGATTCCAGAATTCAATTCCAGAACTGCAATCAAAATTACCTATCATTCCAGAACATACAAGAGAAGAACACTAGATCTACATTTGGCGCATTTGGAGGAAACGGCTCTGGCCGAGGAAAAAGTTGTCATCCAGGGCGGCGGATCAGCAGTGGAGGAATTGAATCGCCCACCGCCAAAGCCACCTTACTCGCTTACAAAGGCGGCGGTTGGCCCGGCGACAGCAACTGGCGCTGGCAAAACTGCGGTTCTACCTCGAGCCAGCGGCGCCATCGCAAAGGTGGAGGGAAATGACATCGTGCATGAAGGAGGCCGCTGGGCCCAGAGCAGCGAGAACGACGATTCTACTACTTCTGCGCCCACTAGAGGCAGAGATCTCCAAGCTTGTGGGTTCCGTTGTGTTTCTCCTCTTGTGGCACGCCCACCGAAGCTCCTGGTGGCGGTCTTCCCTTGGGATCGAGGCGGAGGACGACACATCGACGATTGGCAGTGGCGAGCGGCGGTTTTGGCAAGTGGCAGAGGGAACACCACAGCGAGCGGTGCTGGCGCGGCTTTAATCCTGCACGGCGGTAGTGACGCCGAGGATGGCGCCCTCGCGAGGGGACAGCGAACACTCTTGAAGGCCTTGGTTGGTGGAGCAGCGACGGGTAAAGGCCGAGATCTCCACTCTCGGTGGTTCAGTTGCGGACTTCCGATGGCGGCTATACCATCACCGCTCATGGCGGCATCGTTTCCCTGGGATCGTGCTGTACCAGCGACAAGCCTCGAGTTCTCCAGCGGTGGCCATATTGATGGCGGCACACGCGGTTGTTGGCTCGTTTCGCAGTGGGCGGCGCGCGAGGAAGGAGCAAGGAAGAAGCGCGAGGTGTGACAGAAGGGGAAAAGTCCTGGCGGCGCCGGTAACCACAACCCCTGCTCCAGTGGCGGCGTGTTTGGGCGGCAAAGGAGGGGCTCACCGTGTTGGAGGAAGGTTCTGGAAGGAGGTTGAAGGTGAATCCCTATGTTTTGGAATCCTGGGCTTAACTATATTTGATTTGGGCCCAATCTCTAATGCAGCACAGAATTTTGTAAGTATTGTGCATGTTTTACAAAAATTTGGCATAGGAGCTTACTTTAAGTGGACTCATGTTCTATCTATATATTTGGGCTTAACTCATGTTCTTCACACTCTCAGGTTAATTTGAAACACAGCATTAACTCCATTTCCATCACGCACACTTCGTGAAACACAAACGCAATGAAACACGTGTGCAAAAAAGCTAAGAGCTCAGTTGCGGACTTCCGATGGCGGCTATACCACCACCGCTCATGGCGGCATCGTTTCCCTGGGATCGTGCTGTACCAGCGACAAGCCTCGAGTTCTCCAGCGGTGGCCATATTGATGGCGGCACACGCGGTTGTTGGCTCGTTTCGCAGTGGGTGGCGCGCGAGGAAGGAGCAAGGAAGAAGCGCGAGGTGGTGACAGAAGGGGAAAAAGTCCTGGCGGCGCCGGTAACCACAACCCCTGCTCCAGTGGCGGCGTGTTTGGGCGGCAAAGGAGGGGCTTACCGTGCTGGAGGAAGGTTCTGGAAAGAGGTTGAAGGTGAATCCTTATGTTTTGGAATCCTGGGCTTAACTATATTTGATTTCGGCCCAATCTCTAATGCAGCACAGAATTTTGTAAGTATTGTGCATGTTTTACAAAAATTTGGCATACACGCTTACTTTAAGTGGACTCATGTTCTATCTAGATATTTGGGCTTAACTCATGTTCTTCACACTCTCAGGTTAATTTGAACACAGCATTAACTCCATTTCCATCACGCACACTTCGTGAAACACAAACGCAATGAAACACGTGTGCAAAAGAGCTAAGAGCTCAGTTAGTCAGCACACACTTTCCGTTTTCTGTTGTTAACTTCGAGTTCCGTTGTGCCGTGCTGTATATATACTCATACTTGTAATAATCCAAGGTCCCCACAGTTCCCCAACCTCTCCGCGCATCTTCTCATTCAAATCACCACTTTTGTGATACTTTCCTATTCAAATGCTACCGCCACAGCCTCCTCCTCCTCTTCCTCCCCTCCGCCTCCTCCTCCTCCTCCTCCCCCTCCGCCTCCTCCGTTTGAATGTGCTTTGTGTGGGAAATCTTTTCCCCAAAAAAGAAGTTTAGAGGACCATTGGAGAACCAAGAAGCTTTCAAAGTACAGACACATCTGCGCGTACTGCATTAACAGGTTTGAAACGAAAGCCTCCTTAAAACAACACCTCTGTGAGGTAAGTTCTTCTTTCCATTCTTTATTTTCTTTGTGCAGTGTGTTCATTAATTCATTTTTAATTTAGTTTAATTCATCGTTTCCTGCAGTGCGTTCATTTCCTCCTCCACCACCAGAATCAGTGACGCTTTGCGTCACTCCTAAATTATTTTTTGTTCAATGACCTGGCTATTGGCATCTATGGATACAATCTTCAAAAACAAGATTGTGCACTGCAAATTCTTCTATGAGATGTGGGATACTATTCTTGAATTCTTTATAACATCATCAAGGGCAAGAATTCAGGTCTTTATAAAATCTGTAATATTGTTATAGTCAATTATCCTTTTTGGTGAATTTACTTGCATATTTCATTCACTTGTCTTATATAAACAATGGACTAACTGGTAAAAGTTGGCATTCATATTGTTCAGAAGAAAATTGAGAATCAAGGAAAGCATCTTTGTTCAGTGGTATATGACTCGCCTCCACCAGAAACTCGAACAAGGCAGGTGTGGACTCTTAATTACCTAAGTTTTAATTTCCCTGTTGCCTTTCACTTGTTTCATGGAAATCTGATATTTGAATTTAAAGTTTTACTCTCTCTTTTCATACAAAATTTATGCTATTTGTTTCCTTATTTCGAAAACTTCACGTGTGTCAATAATTGACAATAAATATCATGCTAACCAAAATCAGTTGTGGTCCAGTGTTATTTATAATGGATTGTATTTGGATGCCAACCCTTAAGGATTTTCTGAGTTGAAATTTTAATTAGGACTTCATGCAAGCATGTTCAATGATGCAACAAGTGAGTTTGATGTTCTAGTGGCCAGTGATGCCATTGGAATGGGTCTTAATTTAAAATATCTAGGATCATATTTTCAACGTTGAAGAAGTTTGATGGTTTTGAATTTTGGGACTTGACACTACCTGAAATAAAACAGATTGCAGGTAACACAAGATTCAACTAAGTAGATAGACATCTTTTTGTAAAAAAGAAAAAAAAAGTCAATAATTGTATTTTATGTTAAGTTATTAGAAATTAATCAAATTATATTTTTATATTCTATTCAAATTTGGAGACTTGGATATTTGAATCTTATTTTATTCCAGGGTTTTTGCATGCATATTATTGAAGGGAGAGCTGGTAGATATGGGTCAAATTTTCCTGTTGGAGAAGTAACATGCATAGATGCAGAGGATCTACCCTTGCAAACGATGATGGGTCAAATTTTATAATATTGGTAGATATGGGTCAAATTTTCCTATAGTATTTTTAAAAACGATGATGATAATTAGTAGTTACGACTTAGACTAGTATTATGGTATTTTGCAATGATGATATAATGTGATTGTGGATCTTACATAATACTTTATAAATCAAATTTGATGGTAAATGTTCAATTAGTTTTCTTTAGTAACTTGATTCAAATAGTTAAGGTTATTTATTGATATTTAATTAAAAAAAAGTTGGAACTATATGAACACTTGACACTGTATGAACAAAATTCAAAAAGGAAAATATAACATAGAGAAAGAATGAAAATAGTTGGGCCCAATCAAGCAACTTGAGATACTCAGAGAAATATGTGTGGGAATGGAAAAACTAACTTAATATTCATGTTAATAGTAGGACACATATACATAGAAATTACAAGATACTATGGTATTCAACACTATTTCCATTAAAGCACAATTTAGTATTGCCAGAATCAATTTCTTAATTTAGCATTTGGAGATAAATTTCAAATTGTTCATATATGCATGTGGAATTGTGAACAGAGAAAATGAGATAACTGGATCCAATCAGGAAATGCAGTAGCGCATAGAACTTATCACCTAAGCAGATGAAACATATTACCCAATGACATAAACATGAAATTCTAGCATTACAAACTCCAATTTCCTATAGCAGAATATATGACAAACCTGAAATCATGGCCCCAACTTGAGATGCAATGTGCCTGAAAATTTGGCAAAAGTGAAATTATTATAATAACCGGAAAAATCAGAAAAATCACCTGAATCATAATTTGAAATGTTTTTCTTTCACACCTCATCTATGGCAATGAGACTTAGCAGCCCCCTAGCATAAATCTTTTTCAGCTTTGGCATAAACCCCGCTGTTGCTATCAACTCTGGAGTCACATATGGCAGCCTTGTAGAGGGTTTTCCAGAATCAAGATCGTCATGAATCTTAAAACATAAAACAGAACATTTCAATTTCCTAAACTTGTGAATAAGTGAGGATTTGGTTACAGTCATATAAATGAAATTTACCTAAATTCTTTCCCTCCCCATAAGGACAAAATCACATAAAATCAATGACATTAGAGACAATAAATTCAAAGGGGGCACAACAAAGAAGCTTGAATGTACCAAACACAATGTGCTTTAGAATCAATATAAACCAAACCCACTCTTAATATAAATCTCAGGATCAGAGAAATATATATGTAACCATCTATTCAAACTGATAGACAAAGATAAATATCTTTTTCAAAACCTTCCCAAGAATCATTGGAACCATCATCAGAGCTGAACACTACATCAATTACGCCACTTGGGCTACCAGGGATTTCCTCATACTTTCTCTTCTTCCCCCTACCTCCATTATTATTATATTATTATTTGTCACCTCCACTATGCCATTATAACATTCATCTACATTCTCCTGTACACATGCATTGCAATTAATTAATTAATCTGCATTCTTTGCATCACCACTTACTACTAATCTAATCTATTCTAAGCTGCTCATTATTCATAACTAATATACTAACCTTGTTCATGTTGAGAACTCTAATATTCTTATTTATACCCCATTATTGTAACTGAAAAGACATGATCCTAGGCAGCAGGATTTGCTTGGTTGGAGTCTTGCTGCAGCTGTCTCCACTGCTCTGGGGTGACAGCTTTCTTGACAGAGAGAGCGTGAATCTCTTTCATTTCCTCCTCCAACGCAGCATTCACCATTCGATGCCTCTCCAGTAGCCTCTTGCCTTCGAATTCTTCTGATACAATCTCAACTACGAAACTTGCACCGCATCTGATACCGACATGAATTTTATTAGCTTTTCATCAACAAAACGGTTTAATAGCAAAAAATTCAAAGTAAGGTAAGTTTTTTTTACCCTCCAGATGTATCAACTACTTCCTGAAACAGAAATACAAAAAGTGTAAGAAAATAAAAGAATGCCAAAATTAATAGTTTCCCATGAAACATATCCAGTATAGATAAACAAAATCAAAGGAGTGGCTGTTAGTGGTTGAAAAAAGGAAAAATATTCTAAAAGACCGTTGGGAAGAATTAATTATTAAAAATGACCTTTAATACCAAAATTATTAAGAAGGACCAAATTTTTTTATAATATTTAATAAGAAGAACTAAATCTTTTTATAAGAAGATAAATATATTCTTAACTATTTTTTATTTATTTTGTATAATCTTTAATATATGCTATTTGATTTACAATGTATGAAGATATTTATGAATATTCACTTGGAATTAATTAGTTATTTAATTTAAAAAGAACTATTCTACAAGATTGTTAGAGAGATTTAATTATTAATATATTGATTCTTAATATTTTTTATTTATTTTTTATAATTTTTATATTAAAAATTTTTATTTTTTCTAAAATTTTGATAATTTTTATTATTTATTTATTTATTTATTACTTTTATGATTTTTTGTCTTTTTTTCTTATTAGGTAAAGATCATAAAAATAAAAAAATATATAAAAATAAATATTTAATTAATAAAAATTACTAAAATTTTAAGAAAAATAAAATTTATCAACATAAAAATTATAAAAAATAAATAAAAAATAATTAAAGATATATTTATCTGGGTAAAAAACCATAATAAGCCAACTGGCTCAAAAAATGACGTAAATACGCCAAAGCAAAAATCGTTTCAGCAATAAGCCAGACCGTATTTTTATATAATTCGAACCAGGTTGGTTCGAACTCTATTTGTTAGTAAATCGAACCAGGTGAGTTCGAATTACTATTTTCTGTTGGTAATAAATCGAACCAGCCTGGTTCGAATTATATTTGAAGGTAATTCGAACCAAGGTGGTTCGAATTATAGAGAGAGAAGGTTCGCATGTAATTCGAACCGGGCTGGTTCGAATTACACCAATCATAGTTCGAACCAGGCCGGTTCGAACTATGTGTGAGACTGACTGAGCTGTGTATCTATGGACGAGGCAGATCCGAATCGGCCAAAGAGATGCGGCCTATGTCGCCAACCCGCACACAGTTTAATAAGAAAAAATAAACGCTAAACTGTTTCAAGATTCATTGATCATACAAAATAAATGTCCCAGAACACAAATAAAAAAAAAACATAGGTAAACAGACTATAACATAACAAAAAAAGTACAAACCACTATCATACATGATTGAACTTTAAAGAAAAAAATACATAATTAAAGAAGCCATATTCATTACAACTCGCAACAATCAAACTAAAAGTCATGTGCACTAATGTAAATAATACTGACACTAACAACATGGGAAATAATCTAAATAACTCTAAGACTAGCAAGATGCGCACTACTGTAGATAATGCTAACACTAACAACATGCATACTAATGGTGTCCTGTCTGAGACGAGCCTCCAACCTGTGGGCAACTACGTCGTGTGTGTCCGGGTTGGCGACATAGGCCGCACCTCTTTGGCCGATTCGGATCCGCCTCGTCCATATTCGTCCGTATCCTAGTGGATCTAGGACGACCCTCTCTGGCACGCCTCTTGTCAGGGTCTGGAATCACCGTGGGCCCGTCGTAAGGTGGCCAGAAGCCCTCTGGGATCGGAGGTGTGAATCCCATCCGATACACATTGAAGACCGAGCTAATCTGATAGACGCTGTGAACGTAAGAGGTCCAGGTGACCCGTGAGTATGCACAGCACGCAAGTGCGTGCTGACACGGGAAATGAAGAGCCTGGAAGTACCCGCAGTCACATGTCCGAGAGGCAAGTGATACTCTGTAAGTACCCAAGGAGAAAGAACCAGTCGGAGTGGTCTCTGCTACAGTGAACTCGGAGTTATCCCGGTCATACAGCGTCACCGTGAAGCACCTGGCCGTCCTCATGTTGGCCTCAATACACTTCACCAAATGCTGACTGAATTGTTGTCCTGTTCCCATCTGGGCCTCAGCCTCTCTCCCCTTGCGAACAAACAGTTCCGCAAGCCTACAATATGTTGCCTTCACAAGGGATGCTACAGGGAGATTTCTGATTCCCTTCAGGATAGAGTTCACACACTCGGAGATGTTCGTCGTCATGTGACCGAATCTCCGCCCCTCATCACGATGCTGAGTCCACAACGAGTAATCAATCCGGTTCGCCCACTCACACATCGCCGGATCTTCAGATCGCAGGATATCAAACCAGTAATCAAATTCAACCTCCGTCTTCGCATACGCCGCGTTCACTAGTAGCCTCCTAGCGTCTTTGCCCTTGAATGTTAGGGCAAAGTTAGCCGCTACGTGTCGTATGCAGAATGCACGGTACGCAGATGGCGGTAGCCAACCGCCGTCAGGGGCCTCAAGCGCAGCCTTGATGCCGTTGTGCCTGTCCGATATAACCAGCAGACCAGGCTGCGGGGTCACGTGCTGTCGAAGGTGCGAGAGAAAGAATGTCCAGGATTCCGCATTCTCACCCTCTACTAGTGCGAATGCGACAGGTAGAATGTTGGAGTTCCCGTCCTGTGCAATTGCGATGAGCAACGTCCCCCCATACTTCCCATACAGATGTGTGCCGTCAATGCTCACTAGCGGCTTGCAATGACGGAATGCCTCGATGCACGTCGGGAAAGTCCAGAAAAGCCTGTGAAAGTACGCTTGAGACTCGTCCACTTGTCCTCCAACTCGAACCGGGGTCGTCTTAAGGACGACAACACTACCAGGCATCGTCAGCTGCACACCCAACACCCACCTAGGCAGGTCGTTGTAGGACTCATCCCAGTCACCGTATATGAGGGCAATAGATTTCTGCTTCGCCATCCAAACCCTCCGGTAAGTCGGCCTAAAACCAAAGTGCGCTGCCGTGGCGTTCAGGAGCACCTTGATGCTCACGGATGCATCGGCCCTAACCATTGGCATAATGAACGCCAAAATCACATGATAATCCAAACTCCTGTGGTCACTCAAGATGGATGTGGCCAGGCAAGTGTGAGGTCCATTGTACCGTTTGACCTCCCAAATGCCCTTGCGCTTCCGGAGACTCAGTCGAATCAACCATGTGCACCCATTCCCAAACTCGGAACACTTGCCCACATACCGGCGGTGATCGGACTCCACCACCTTGTACTGTACCCCTCACCGGATGCTGTAAGTCTTCACACTTAAAAGGGCCTCATCTTTATCCTGGAATTGCTGACCAACCTGGAACTCGGTCAGACCAGTAGTCCCTTCCGCATCTCTAGCTCCGAATCCAACAGCGTGCCCTAAAACCCCCTCATGTCTCATGGCGTCCAAGTCCAACGAGGAAAAATGTGGTGGATACTGCTGTGTGCCAGAGCTAGAACCACCTACCTCCAATGCAGGCCCAGTCGCTCCAATATCATCAGCGCTATCATCGTCAATCATATCCGGCTCGACATCATCCTCCTCTTCATCGTCAAAAAAACCGTCTCCTACGCCAACAGGTGCAACTCCCACTAAAGCGTTCGGCAAATTTTCCCTTTCCACTACCTCGTCGCCTTCGGTGCCATTGAGGTCAACAGCGAAAGATGGGGAGGCGACATGTTGGACCGCTGGTTCGTACACAGGGACGGACGAGGAAGCAACGGCAGGCCGGGAACTAGAACCTGCTGCATTCGCTATAGTGTTCGTATTCCTGTTCGAACCGCCGGAGCTGGATACAACATCAACCAGCCGTGCCAACAACTCCGGTGTCCTCACCTCCGAAAACTGCCGCCGACACAGAAACATTACTTGCAAGTCCACATCATTATTAATCGTGAAGCAATCATACTTCACCGTATTCTGTAGCACCGTGACTGGAATGCGATAGAAAAACTTCTTTACCCGCTTCGCACCTTCCAGACCGAGCTTCATTAGCACAGCGCTAACAAGGTCATCATAACTCGTCGTAGATGTTATGACAATACATAGAGGATTCTTATCTGTGAACTTTACTCCGGAACGAGTTTTTCTATTAACAGATCCTCTGTGGTGCACCAAAACCACAAAACTCTCCTCACTAGCCATCCTACTCCCTCTAATGAGACTAACTCACGTTTGGAACCATATATATACAGTCAGTCTGACACATAGTTCGAACTGGCCTGGTTCGAACTATGATTGGTGTAATTCGAACCAGCCCGGTTCGAATTACATGCGAACCTTCTCTCTCTATAATTCGAACCACCTTGGTTCGAATTACCTTCAAATATAATTCGAACCAGGCTGGTTCGATTTATTACCAACAGAAAATAGTAATTCGAACTCACCTGGTTCGATTTACTAACAAATAGAGTTCGAACCAACCTGGTTCGAATTATATAAAAATACGATCTGGCTTATTGCTGAAACGATTTTTGCTTTGGCGTATTTACGTCATTTTTTGAGCCAGTTGGCTTATTATGGTTTTTTACCCTATTTATCTCCTTATAATAAGATTTGATTCGTTTTCTAAAATATTATAAAAAGATTTGGTCTTTCTTAATAATTTTAGTATTAAAGATCCATTTTAATAATTAAATCTTCTTAATGGTCCTTTAGAATAATTTTTCCTTGAAAAAAAGCAAATGAAAGAACCAGAATTCTACTTAGAAAAAATGCAGCGTGGAATGAATGATCAATGATGCAAGAAAGAAACCCTTGGGAGAAGAAATTGAACGAAAACAAGTAGTGACATACCAGGTGAGTAGGGTTGAGTTTGGATTTCAAACAAGATTCAATTTGTAGTTTTTTGCACTTCGAGTTCAAAGAAACTCTAGCATAGAATGGCATGTTAAAATACACAAATCTATTCATGTGAGAAATGATTCATGACAAACAAAAACACACAAAGATAAACCCATTCATCCAGCAATGGAAAATGTACCTCAAATATTACAGAAATTATGATAATCTGGCGCGAAGTTCTCCGCCACGACCGGTTTCTCCGATTGACCCTGGCCATAACCGCAGCTTCCTCTTTGGAAATATACTGCAGCCTCTTCTCGAAATCATCGCTACGTCTTCTGAATATCAGATAATATCAGTGGCTTAAAAATTTCAGATTTTCAAGTAATATACTCTCCGGGTTCAAAATATATGTGGCTTAAAAAAATTGATAAGATAATATCAAGATACCAAATTCTCAAAGTGAAAGATATTTTAGAATAGAGGAAAACAATGGAAAGCATGAGGCATACATGATATGCCCATACAATAGGTTACACGGTTCTTGAAAATATACTACCATGGTACCAATCATATATGATTGTGTATAGTACTTGTGCATCATTAAATGGTGAACAAAGAATTTTGATATTATTATATGAAACAGAACAGGAAGCTAGTAGAACTTACTTCACCACTACTGCTGCTACAAAATGCACATTCTGCTTGTAAATCAGAAGACCGCAAAGGCATTTACAGCCAATAAACTGAATTGATGAAATGCTAATGCAAACTAACCAACCCGACACCAAGGACAGAGGCAGTAAGAATTGACTCTGCAAGGCAAATCAAGGAAATGCCAAATACTAAATGAAATAACAGTATGTTACATTTAAAGAAAAGCTACAGCCATCACAACAATTTGAGGGTTGTATATAAAGAAGCATATACTATGGAGAAATGAAAGGAAAGAATTGTAAAAACTCAAAAAAAAAAAAATCACCTACAAGACAAGCATGACCTTCTCCTTCTGCAGTGAGTCAGTGAAGAAAAAAAACAAAAGTGAGTCAGTGAAGAAAAACAAAACACATTCTTGTAATGTAATGTATCGTAGAATAAAGGGATAAAAATGAAGGTAAAAGACATCACAGTCATAGTATCAAAAATGTGGTGATCATTACCCCAAGTGGTGCCAATACAGAAGGCCTTCTCCTTCTGCACTTCCAAACACTCCTGCCAAATAAATAAATAAACAGGGAGTTTAAAAATGAATTAGAATTAGTATTCATAATTTCATCTGAATCAGAAGTGAAAGCGTGAAGTAGCTGAGGTGTTCACCTTGTCAAGATCCTCACGAGAACGAGAGGTTCTCGTAGTTCTTGTACTGCTTCAATCGAGTCTCGCGGTACTTCTGTAGCTGTGGTTAAGCTTCATCCATGGAATCCGTTGTATATCTTTCCCATGGAGCTTCAGTACAGCCACACGCAGGAGGAGACAGAGACCGGCGACGCAGGAGGAAAAACAGAGCGTTATGGGTTTCAGCCATGGAGGAAGGAGCGACGTTTGAAGGCTTACGAGAGAGTGAGCACGACGGAGGCTTTGAGACAGAGGGAGCATCGATGGAGGGAGCGGCGAAGCAGGGGTTGGAAGTGAGACGAAGTTCTGGGGTTAGGATTGGAGGCGCGACGAAGCTCTGGGGTTAGGGTTGGATGCGGCGACGGAGGGAGCCCGTGCGACGCATGGGATGACAGAGAGAGATCCTGCGACGCGAGCGGCGGCGACAGTGGCGGAAGAAGCTGGTGCGACGGAGAGAAGAAGCAACTCGGTGATGAAGAGAGAGGAACAAGCTCATTTGATTTGGGTGGAGTGTAATGGATCGAGAGGGTAGAGATAAAATTAGGGTTAACTCAATATTTCCGACAAAAAATTTTAAATTACAGATGAATTTTTTGACGGTAATAATTTAATAAAATGCAGCATTTTGTTTATTTAATTACATATGGATTTTCCGTCTGTAATCATTTCCTACGAAAAAAATTAATTTTTTTGATAAATTTATTGACGGATTCTCCTTTTCGTCTGTAATTTATGCTAATTTTTTTTTGTTTTTCGACAAAAAATCCCTCTGAAATTCCGTCTGTATTTTCATGGGATAAAATCCATCAGAAATATCCGTCTGTAATAACTAGTTTTCTAGTAGTGCAATAAGCATCAGGTGAGTAATTGATTAATGATGTTGCTATGAATGGTGGATTGAGGTGAGAAATGTGCTGAGTTTCATTCATTGTTCCTTATTTTTTTTCCGGTTTTCTCTACATAGTTATATCTTTTTTTCTTGATTCTTGTAAATTAATCATTATATGTTTTAGGGTGCTACTACTCTAAATGATTGGAAGTTGGTCATCGCTGTTTGAAAAGAGCAATGCATTACAATTGCCCTGTTTGCTTTGAGGTATAAACTATAAAGACTATTATTCTGTTATGGTAAAATCTTTTGGGAAGAACCCCATGATTTCATTTTGTTTGGTTTATGAATTGGTTTCACTTATTATGAAATTTGTTGATTGTTGATTGTTGCTATGATGATGTTGGTTTGTTCTGCCATTAGTTACTTTGTTGATTGAATTTTTTTCTTTAATGATATTTTGTTCTGAGCAATGTTAAGAGAAAATAGTTTTGCTTCATCATCAGTTCCTACTTTGTCATCCGTTGTTGTCCATGCTCTCCTCTCCGCTTGCGTCCACTGCACCGTCCCCCACCCTCGTCCACTGAGGTTCGGTTATGGTGTGTGTTTGGATTAAGCTTATTTTCTGTTATAAATCAAAGATTAGCTGAACATGTTCTCTCAATGTAAAAAGTTAAGCATAGAAGTTTTGTTTTAGTTCAATTTGGTTTGAAATTAAGCTAAGTTGTTTTATTGAGCATAATGTTAATGTTAATGGTTGTTTCTCAATTGCTGGTTAGTTTATTTTGTTAGCATGTAAAGTGGCTGGGAATTCCAAGTTGATTCTCTCAATGGATGTCTTAATGTTTCACAAAATAAGTGTTTAAATTATGGTAATATTCAGGGACAAAATTTGTTTGATGACTCGGCTGAGGACATTCTCGGTGGCAGCAGACCTGGAAACAAATTCCGCAGCTTGTCTGAGAGCCAAGTCCTTAGGAGTCCCTCAACAGATAAAGAGAGAGCAAACAATGTTGCTAAGATCAAAGTTGTGGTATGCTTTGTGTTGTATGTTTCTTAGTTGGTAATGGCTTGGCTAGTGTCAACGTGTATAAATTTTAAATTTTGAAGTTTTTTAAGTGTGCAAACAATGAATTAATTGATTCTGATTTGGATTTGAATTTAGTTTGGTGCATTTTAAGTTGTCAAAATGATGCAAAGCAATGAGTACTACTTTTCTTTATTATGTATATTTTTCTTTAGTCAAACTTCAGTGACACAAAAATTTGTCTGTAATAATTTTTAAGTTTCAGCATTGTCATATTCAAAATGAATTAGAATTTTCACTTAAGATTATGCCTTGCTATTATATTTTGAAAAATGATGATATAATTGAAGTAGTTATGACTTAGATTAGTATTATGGTATTTTGCATTGATGATATAATGTGATTATGGATTTTACATAATACTTTATAAATCAAATTTGATGGTAAATGTTTCATTATTAGTTTTCTTTAGTAATTTGATTCAAATAGTTAAGCTTATTTATTGACATTAAATTAAAAAAATAGTTGGAACTAATTTCAATGTAACATGAGAAAATTATTGTAAATAAAAATGTTAAAATTATAGAAAACCGTTGTCAAAAGTCACAAAAGGCAATGGTATTAAACCATTGTCAAAGGCAGCTACAAAATGACAATCGTATTAAAACCGTTGCAAAAAAAACCACCAAAGGCGACGCTTTTAAACCGTTGTCTTTATGAAAAATAAAACTATAACAATTTAAAACCGTTGCCTATCTAGTTATGGTTTTAAACTGTTACGTCATGAAAGATAACGATTTTAAACCGTTGCCTATCCAGTAACAGTTCTAAACCGTTCTTTAAAAATTGTTGTCAAAACCGTTGCCTATACCAGTAACTATGGCAACGGTTTTTTGGTTGCCGTTGCCTTAGGTAAAAAACGGTTGCCTATGAGCATTGGCAACGGCTGCATATACCACAGGTCAAAAACTGTTGCCAAAGCGTTGCCTAAAGTTTTAAGAATGGTTTTCTGATCTATGTTAACAGTTTTCTACCATCTATGTTAATTTTGCCACTTATTTATATGCACAATACAAATAACAAATACTAGTATTATTTTAATATACACTCCTATATACTTACAACAAAAGCTGGAGGTAAAAACTAATAACCACTTTTTCTGGTCAACTCTGTCTTTATCATATCTTCATATCTGCTACTAAGAGTAGCACAAGAGAATCAATTGGCTTGTTTGGTATCAAACTCTTGAATACATCTTTGCGAGTTGCAACTTCTGCAAATATTATATCCTCTTTATCGCTGCCAAAGATAAATTAACATAAATAAAAATAGCTAAACAAATCCACAACATCGTTAAAAAACGATATGCTTATTAAGTTTACTTACTTATCCACCAATAGATTACCATACAAGTATGCTGTAATTGTAAGTTTAATATTGTCCACACCCATCGAAGCTGTTGGTTTAAAAGACACGTGATCCACTAAATATAAAAAAAAGCCTGTTACTATAATAATAATAATAATAATAATAATAATAATAATAATAATAATAATAATAATAATAATAATAATAATAATAATAATAATAATTATTATTATAATTATTATTATTATTATTATTATTATTATTATTATTATTATTATTATTATTGTTATTAAAGAACTAAACTACTTATTATATTGTACTCATAATCAATGTTGACAAAATTGCATGCAAGCTCGTAGAAATGCACGTTTTTACGATTCGACTCCTTCTTTTCATTGCGCTTCTGCTGTACGAGTGTGTAGAGTAGAAATCATGCAGAAGTGTTGTGTAAAATGTAAACTCTTCAGAATCGCGACTTTGCCAGAAAGAATATATCTCAAGAAGGGTGGTCTAAAACCTTGCTTTTCACTTAAAAAAATATACATACTATATACATACTATTATTTTAATTTACTAAAATGTACATACTATTATTTTCAATTTTTAAAATATTAAATTATTGACATGCTATTTGTTTCCTTATTTCGAAAACTTCACGTGTGTCAATAATTGACAATAAATATCATGCTAACCAAAATCAGTTGTGGTCCAGTGTTATTTATAATGGATTGTATTTGGATGCCAACCCTTAAGGATTTTCTGAGTTGAAATTTTAATTAGGACTTCATGCAAGCATGTTCAATGATGCAACAAGTGAGTTTGATGTTCTAGTGGCCAGTGATGCCATTGGAATGGGTCTTAATTTAAAATATCTAGGATCATATTTTCAACGTTGAAGAAGTTTGATGGTTTTGAATTTTGGGACTTGACACTACCTGAAATAAAACAGATTGCAGGTAACACAAGATTCAACTAAGTAGATAGACATCTTTTTGTTAAAAAAAAAAAAGTCAATAATTGTACTTTATGTTAAGTTATTAGAAATTAATCAAATTATATTTTTATATTCTATTCAAATTTGGAGACTTGGATATTTGAATCTTATTTTATTCCAGGGTTTTTGCATGCATATTATTGAAGGGAGAGCTGGTAGATATGGGTCAAATTTTCCTGTTGGAGAAGTAACATGCATAGATGCAGAAGATCTACCCTTGCTTCATTCATCTTTAAACTCCCCATCACTCACTTTAAAGGTAACTTGACTTTGATCACCTTATATATATGTGTTCCTAGACCAAAAAAAGTTGATGAAGAAGAAAAAATGAACAAGAAGGCTCACTTTAAGTATGAATCACTTTATGTCAAGCCTTTTTGATAACTTGATATGAATAAATTTCTTTATTTCAAGACTTCTATTTTGATGATTTATGTTTTAACGCTTAATCTGATGTAGTGTGCTGGATTACTTCCTACTTCACACTTTTGCTATTTTTTGTTCTATTTACAGGAAAACCATGTTGAAGGGAAAACGAACTTAATTAAGGTCACAAATTTTGAAGAACAAATGTTAGCGAGTAAAAGTAATGAACTTGTAGTCATGATGACGATAAATCTACATGCTACTTAGCTATTTCAACTCTCTTTTGTTGTATTTTTCGCAAAATTAGATGATATAGTTCATAATAGGCTAGTACTATAGTATTTTTAAAAACGATGATGATAATTAGTAGTTACGACTTAGACTAGTATTATGGTATTTTGCAATGATGATATAATGTGATTGTGGATCTTACATAATACTTTATAAATCAAATTTGATGGTAAATGTTCAATTAGTTTTCTTTAGTAACTTGATTCAAATAGTTAAGGTTATTTATTGGTATTTAATTAAATAACTCGTAGAAGTAGCTCTTCTACCTTTCATTAATCTTCTCCTCTTGAGCCAACACCTCTCCATCCTTATCCAAACTTAAAAAATTATAATAAAAAATAAAAAATTTATAGAATCAAATTACTTTTACAAAAAAGTTATATGAAAAAAATCTTTATCAGTTAAATTATATGTAATAATTATTTGAAGAAAGAGAAGTGTAAATATAGATTAAAAAGATAAATAATAAAAATTTAAAACTAAATTAAAAAATTAAAAAATTAAAAATAATAATAATACTAATAATAATACATTTTTATGTAAATAATATTAGAAAATTATTTTTTAATTATATTTAACTATAAATTTAATGTATTTCTTATAATTTTATAAATTTATTTAAATTATATTATCTTATCATTTCTGAATTGTTTCCATCATATCATTTTTTTAAGAAAAGGAGATAAAAGAAACTATCTGGATAACATGGTAACTAAAAAAAAAATACTTATATTAATTTTTTTTAGTGAATATCATGCTATATGAATATCAACAATAAATTACTTGTATAGAACACGGAATGATCCTAATCAAATTTTATAACTGATATAAACAAATTATATTTATATTTGTAATTAAAATACGAATAAAAGTAAAAAGAAAATATAGTCACAGTTAATCTTTTATGTTCATGAAATTTTATTATAAAATGTTTGATAATTTTGGTGATTAATTATTTTACTAAAAATAGAAAAATATTATTTACATATTAAAAGTTAGTCATTATACTTTTTGTGTAAGAATATATATATCGTTTAATTTATTTTTGGAAAAGTATATGAACCAAGAGGTTACCAGCCAAAAACTAAACAAAATCACATTAATTTATATTAATAATTAATTAATTTTAAATTTTTTAAATTCAAAATTTAAAAAATTTAAAATTGATTAGGTAAACCTAATTAAAACCTATAAAAACCTTCCTTTTCTATCTCACATTAACCTACCCACCTCCAATAATCACACACAGACCCTTCTCTCTTACCGTCAAGTCCTCTCCGCCTCCCCACTGTGACCCATTCTTCTTCCATCACCGACATCTGGCTCGTCGAATTTGTCACCGTCGACAAAAACCACTTCCTTTTCATGAACCAGATGCGTTATCGGAGCCGCCGTTGCAGTTGGAGTTGAACTTGAGCTCGATCCCTAAGGCGGTCTTAGTTCCGCTACAGACGAAGCACACCAAACCTAGGTTTCTTTCTACCTCGTCAGAGAAGAAGGAAGAAATTGGTTCTGAATCAAATCCCATCGATAAAGTTCGAGTGCTTTGATGCTGCTGTTCTTTAGTGTAAGCGCAGTTTGCTCCTTTCTATACCAAAGTCAGTGTGAACCAAAGACAAGTAAAAACAGCCATTTATTTAACATTTAATAAGAAAGTTTTATGTTAATTTAAATAGAATTGCCCGATCGTGATGAATGTTAATTGACATTGGGTAATTCATAGAAGAATATAGCCATGCCATGATAGAATCACTGAAAGCCTGAATTCAACCACTCAAAAAGATCTAGCAAGATTGACTACAATTCAATTAGCAATGTTAACTGCAGACAAATTCTAGTTCAACCATTATAGCAAGAGGCGGAGCTTGATAGGAGCCCGAGCGTTTTAGGATATTAAGTGCCGTTTTGATGATTAAAGAGACTGCAAATTATACACTTGATCTTAGTCAAAAAGAGTTCTTGAACAATTACAGAAATATAAAAGAAACATTCATTTAATATGAAAAAAATCCTAATACTTAACAAAAAAAACATCTAATTATATTTTAGCAAAAATAATTAAATATTTATAAAATTTTAAAAAAATATGAAATTCTTAAAGAAATAGAGACATTTACGTTTACAATACAAAAAAATTCAAAAAATATATAAAAGAGCGTCCATTTAGTATGAAAAAGAAATATTCTGATACTTAACAGAAGAAACATCTATATATATTAACTCGTAGAGATTTTGGATTTACCCAAAGGTATTTGACTGATTTTTGGCTAATACTATTTTAGTTTTCTAGCATTGCTCTTTATTTTTTAATATATATTTTATATTTTTAACATGTATTTTATATGAATGATTGATTTTTTCTACATACCAAATATGATTACTAAAGTATACGTAAAATATGTATAAAATATATACAAATATATATTTGATGATTCCTGGGATTCATATAAAATTTTTCAGTAAAAATATGAAAGAAGAGATAGAGTGTAACTAAGCCATCTCAAAAAGAAAGAAGCATATTTTACTCACTTTAAAATGTTTAAAATCAAGGAAATAAATTGAGTATATTTGCAATGATCAGATAAAGAAAGAACTTAACAAATAACACATGAGCAAATAAGGGTAACACTTTAACGGTCTAATCTAATTTGTTTGCAAATAGTAAATATCCAGATCTATATGTATATAATATATTCCTAATCCATATTGCTGCAAGATAAGAAGTAAGATTGATCCTGTCAAGAGAATATTTAGAATCGAATTAGATCAATTAGTATTATTTGTATTTATATATCGTATCTGTATATTAATTGTAAAATTCTATACTTTTATTATTTTGATTCTATTAGCAGCTATATATACTCATTGTACATTGTACTTTTCCTCAACCTGAATAATACACAAAATATTTTTCACAGATTTCTCTCTTGTTTCTAACATGGTATCAAGAGTTTAAATTATTTTTTTCCAGAAACAATTGGTTTCTAGCTCTTTTATCCCATTTTACCGGCAGTACTTTATCCTCAGTTTTCGACTTCTTCCCGACGCATTGGTTCGTCACCGCCATCACCCTCGCCTTCTCCTTGTTGCAAGCTTTCCAACGCGTTTGCCACGCCGTCTGAAACCTCCGCACGCGCCACCGAAACATCGCTGGCCGCACCCATTGTCTCTCTTTCCACGTGTCGCGCTGCAGCTCTCCCAGCAACCCACCCGCGTGCACCCTGATCCGACTCGCAGCTCCAACTCGCGTACCAGCTCAGTGCTAGCGTGTCTCCTCCCTCCAGTCCGAAGCCACCACGTGTCTTTCTTTTGCTGACGTGGCACACAGTGGGACCCTCCTTAAGGTTTTTTGGTGAACTCTTTCCGATTTTGTCCTCTGTTTTCTCGTTTTCGGCTCCCAAGTTGCAATTTTTCTCTCCTTTCCTTGATCTTTGTATCTGCTATTATGGAAAAGTCAGATGTTTTTGCTACCCCAAACAGAAAGGATAAATTCTGTCAAAATTGTAACCGTTTTGGGCACCTCTTCTCCGTCTGTCCCTCTGTTGAATGTCACACATGCCACCAGAAAGGTCATATTAGCTACCATTGTTCACAACTTTTCTGCCATTATTGCAAACTTTCGGGACATTTGATTACTACTTGTCCTACTCGCCCAGCACGTCTTGAGCCTGCTTCTGCTGTTGATGCTACTACTGAATCTACCACCTCTGTTCCTCTCAACCCGTCTCCTGTCTCTCTATCTGATATTGCGTCTCTTCTTCAGCGTCTTCTATCCCTTTCTGGTAATACCCCTGCTGCTTTTTCGACTCCTCCAGGTAATTCTAAATGGTATTTTGACTCGGGATGCTTTAATCACATGTATCCAACTATCCATTGTGTAATCTCTTCTTGTCTCTGTCTACCACTACAAATGCACCTTCTGTCAATACTGCTAACGGTTCCCTCTTACACGCAAAACACAAGGGTTCTATCTCCCAGTCGACTCTTAATCTTCTTGATACTTATTTTATTCCTAACTTAAACTTTAATCTTATTTCTGTTGGTCAACTTGTTGATCTGGGTTTTGATGTCACTTTTTCCATCTCTGGTTGTCGTGTACAGGATCATTGAATGGGACAAGTCATCGGGACTGGACGTAAGGTTGGAAGGTTGTTTGAACTCGAGAATCTTCATATTCCTCCTATACCAAATCTCTATGCTGCTTCTTCTCCATCTACCCTTCACTTATGATTGCATTTCTTGTCAAACTGCCAAACAACCTGCTTTATCTTTTCACAATAATTCCTCTCTTACTTGCTCTCTTTTTGATCTCATTCACTCTGATGTTTGGGGTCCTGCTCCCACTGCTTCTATGGGAGGAGCTCGATACTTTGTTATTTTCATTGATGATTATTCACTCTTTACTTGGGTTTATTTGATGACCAATCACCATGAGTTACCTCAGATTTATATTAACTCTGCCACTATGATTAAAACTCAATTTTCCAAGGTCATTAAGGTTTTTTGCCGCGATAATGCTATGGAATACTGTGATTCCAAACTCTTAACCTTTCTTGCAGAACAGGGTACCTTGTCTGAGTTTTCTTGCCCTGGTACGTCTCAACAAAATGGCCGAGCTGAACGCAAACACCATCACATTCTTGACTCTGTTCGTGCAATGCTTCTTTCTTCTTCATGTCCTGAGCGTACTTGGGGTGAAGCTGTTCTTACTGCTGTTCATGTTATCAATAGACTCCTGGTGCACGAAATTGCAATCACACTTTTGCAATCTCGCACAACTAACCAGCAAGTGCACTGGGTCGTCCAAGTAATACCTTACGTGAGTAAGGGTCGATCCAACGGAGATTGTCGGCTTGAAGCAAGCTATGGTTATCTTGTAACTCTTAGTCAGGATATCAATAATTCTCAGGTTTAATTGTGAAAAGTGGAAGAACATGAAATAATTACTTGTTTTGCAGTAATGGAGAACAGGTTGAGGTTTTGGAGATGCTCCATCTTCTGAATCTCTGCTTTCCTACTGTCTTCTTCTTCAAGCACGCAAGGCTCCTTCCATGGCAAGCTGTATGTAGGGTTTCACCGTTGTCAATGGCTACCTCCCATCCTCTCAGTGAAAATGTTCAACGCGCTCTGTCACAGCACGGCTAATCAGGAGTTTGAAGCTCGTCATAGTCATTCAATCCTCAAATCTTACTCAGAATACCACAGACAAGGTTTAGACCTTCCAGATTCTCTTGAATGCCGCCATCAATTCTAGCTTATACCACAAAGATTCTGATTAAGGAATCCAAGAGATATCTACTCAATCTAAGGTAGAACGGAGGTGGTTATCAGGCACACGTTCATAGGTGAGAATGATGATGAGTGTCACGGATCATCATATTCATCAAGTTTAGGAACAAGTGATATCTTAGAATAGAAGCAAGCGTGATTGAATGAAAAATAGTAGTAATTGCATTAATCCATCAAGACACAGCAGAGCTCCCCACCCCCAACCATGGGGTTTAGAGACTCATGCTGTAGAAGATACAATGAGAAACGTGTAAAGTGTCATGAGGTAGAGATACAATGTCAAAAGGTCCTATTAATAGTGAACTAGTAACCTACGGTATACAGAATTGAGTAAATGACGTAAAAATCCACTTCCGGGGTCCACTTGGTGTGTGCTTGGGCTGAGCATTGAAGCTTTCATGTGTAGAGACTGTTTCTGGAGTTAAACGTTAGCTTTTATGCCAGTTTGGGCGTTTAACTCCAATTTTTGTGCCAGTTCCGGCGTTAAACGCCGGGAATTCTGAAGCTGATTTGTAACGCCGGTTTGGGCCATCAAATCTCGGGCAAAGTATGAACTATTATACATTGCTGGAAAGCCCAGGATGTCTACTTTCCAACGCAATTGAGAGCGCGCCAATTGGGCTTGTGTAGCTCCAGAAAATCCACTTCGAGTGCAGGGAAGTCAGAATCCAACAGCATCTGCAGTCCTTTTCAGCCTCTGAATCAGATTTTTGCTCAGATCCCTCAATTTCAGCCAGAAAATACCTGAAATCACAGAAAAACACACAAACTCATAGTAAAGCCCAGAAAAGTAAATTTTAACTACAAACCAATAAAAATGTAATAAAAACTAACTAAAATATACTAAAAACATACTAAAAATAATGCCAAAAAGCGTATAAATTATCCGCTCATCACAACACCAAACTTAAATTGTTGCTTGTCCCCAAGCAACTGAAGATCAAATAGGATAAAAAGAAGAGAACATACTATAGACTCCAAAATATCAATGAAACTTAGCTCCAATTAGATGAGCGGGACTAGTAGCTTTTTGCTTCTGAACAGTTTTGGCATCTCACTTTATCCTTTGAAGTTTAGAATGATTGGCATCTATAGGAACTCAGAATTCAGATAGTGTTATTGATTCTCCTAGTTAAGTATGATGATTCTTGAACATAGCTACTTTACGAGTCTTGGCTGTGGCCCAAAGCACTCTGTCTTCCAGTATTACCACCGGATACATACATGCCACAGACACATAACTGGGTGAATCTTTTTAGATTGTGACTCAACTTTGCTAGAGTTCCCAATTAGAGGTGTCCAGGGTTCTTAAGCACACTCTTTTTGCCTTGGATCACTTTTTATTTCTACCCTTGCCTTTTGGTTTAAAGGGCTATTGGCTTTTTCTGCTTGCTTTTTTTTCTTCTCTTTTTTTTTCACTGCTTTTTCTTGCTTCAAGAATCAATTTGATGATTTTTTAGATTCTCAATAACATTTCTCCTTTTCCATCATTCTTTCAAAAGACAACAAATTTAACATTCTTTGAACAACAAATTCAAAAGACATATGCACTGTTCAAGCATTCATTCAGAAAACAAAAAGTATTGTCACCACATCAAACTAATTCAACTAGTTTCAAAGATGAATTCGAAATCCTGTACTTCTTGTTCTTTTGTGATTAAAGCATTTTTCATTTAAGAGAGGTGATAGGTTCATAGGAAATTCATAGCTTTAAGGCATAGACACTAAGATACTAATGATCATGTAGTGAAGACACAAACATAGATAGAACATCAAGCATAAAAATCGAAAAATAGAATAATAAGAACAAGAAAATTAAGGAACGGGTCCACCTTAGTGATGACGGCTAGTTCTTCTTCTTGAAGATCCTATGGAGTGCTTTTGCTCCTCAATGTCTCTTCCTTGCCTTTGTTGCTCCTCTCTCATGATTCTTTGATCTTCTTTAATTTCATGGAGGAGGATGGAATGTTCTTGGTGCTCCACCCTTAGTTGTCCCATGTTGGAACTCAATTCTCCTAGGGAGGTGTTGATTTGCTCCCAATAGTTTTGTGGAGGAAAGTGAATCCCTTGAGGCATCTCAGGGATTTCATGATGAGGAATTTGCTCAAGCTCTTGTTTGCTCCATCCTTTTCTTAGTGATGAGCTTTTGAGATGAATCTCTCCATCTCCCATGACTCGGAGGTGGAAGCTTTTGCCTTTCCTTTCCTTTTTCTAGAGGTTTCTCCAGCCTTAGATGCCATAAATGGTTATGGAAAAATAAAAAGCAATGCTTTTACCACACCAAACTTAGAAGGTTTGCTCGTTTTCGAGCAAAAGAAGAAAGAAAGGAGTAGAAGAAGAAGAAAATAGAGGAGATGGAGAAGTAGTGTGTATGATGTGTGAAAATGAGGGGGTGAAGATGGGTTTATATAGGGGTGGAGAGAGGGGTAGGGTAGGTGGGGTTTTATAAAGGATGGATGTGAGTGGTGAAGAGAATGGTGGGATTTGAAAGGTGAGGGGTTTTTTGGGGAAGAGGTATTGAGGTGATTGGTGAATGGGTGAAGAAGAGAGAGAGTGGTGGGGTAGGTGGGGATCTTGTGGGGTCCACATATCCTGAGGTGTCAAGGATAATTCATCCCTGCACCAAGTGGCAAGCAAAAATGCTCCTTCTGCCAATCCTGGCGTTAAACGCCGGGCTGGTGCCCATTTCTGGCGTTTAACGCCAGCTTGGTGCCCATTCCTGGCGTTAAACGCCAATCTGGTGCCTCTTTCTGGCGTTAAACGCCCAGAATGGTACCAGACTGGGTGTTAAACGCCCATTTGCTGCCCTTACTGGCGTTTAAACGCCAGCAAGCTTTTCCTCCAGGGTGTGCTATTTTTCTTTCTGTTTTTCATTCTGTTTTTACTTTTTCAATTGTTTTTGTGACTTCCCATGATCATCAACCTATAAAAAACATAAAATAACAAAGGAGAATAGATAAATATAACATTGGGTTGCCTTCCAACAAGCGCTTCTTTAATGTCAATAGCTTGACAGTGGGCTCTCATGGAGCCTCACAGATACTCAGAGCCATGTTGGAACCTCCCAACACCAAACTTAGAGTTTGAATGTGGGGGTTCAACACCAAACTTAGAAGTTGGTTGTGGCCTCCCAACACCAAACTTAGAGTTTGACTGTGGGGGCTCTGTTTGACTCTGTTTTGAGAGAAGCTCTTCATGCTTCCTTTCCATGGTTACAGAAGGAGAACCTTGAGTCTTATAGTTTGCACTGTCTCCAAGCCACGGAGCTTACTGAATAGCAAATAATTGCTCATCCGGAAAGGTTTCAGAGATCTCAGTAGGAGGGAGGGACGCTCCTGCTACTGGTTCTATCCGGGACAAGTGATCAGCTACTTGATTCTCTGTCCCTTTTCTGTCTCTTATTTCTATATCAAACTCTTGCAGAAGCAACACCCATCTTATGAGCCTGGGTTTTGAATCCTACTTTGTGAGTAGATATTTAAGAGCAGCATGGTCAGTGTACACAATCACTTTTGATCCTACTAGATAAGATCTGAATTTGTCAATGGCATAAACCACTGCAAGTAACTCTTTTTCTGTGGTTGTGTAGTTTTTCTGTGCATCATTTAGAATACGGCTGCCATAATAAATGACGTGCAGAAGTTTACCATGCCTTTGTCCTAATACTGCACCAATGGCATGGTCACTGGCATCACACATTAGTTCAAATGGTAATGTCCAGTCTGGTGCAGAGATGACTGGTGCTGTGACCAGCTTAGCTTTCAGAGTTTCAAACGCCTGCAGACACTCCTTATCAAAGATAAATGGCGTGTCAGCAGCTAGCAGATTACTCAGAGGTTTGGCAATTTTTGAAAAATCCTTTATAAACCTTCTGTAGAATCCTGCATGCCCCAGAAAGCTTCTGATTGCCTTAACATTGGTAGGTGGTGGTAATTTTTCAATTACTTCAACTTTAGCTTGATCCACCTCTATTCCCTTGTTTGAAATTTTATGCCCAAGGACAATCCCTTCAGTCACCATAAAGTGATATTTTTCCCAGTTTAAAACTAGGTTGGTCTCTTGGCATCTTTTCAGAACAAGTGCTAGATGGTTAAGGCAGGAGCTGAATGAGTCTCCAAATACTGAAAAGTCATCCATGAAGACTTTCCGAAATTTCTCTACCATATCTGAGAAGATAGAGAGCATGTACCTCTGAAAGGTTGCAGGTGCATTGCACAGACCAAAAGGCATCCTTCTGTAGGCAAATACTCCAGAAGGACATGTAAATGCTGTTTTCTCTTGGTCCTGAGGATCTACTACAATTTGGTTGTAACCTGAATAGCCATCCAAAAAGCAGTAATATTCATGACCTGCCAGTCTCTCTAGCATCTGGTCTATGAATGGTAAAGGAAAATGATCCTTCCTGGTGGCTGTATTGAGCCTTCTGTAGTCAATACACATACGCCACCCTGTAACTGTTCTTGTAGGAACCAGTTCATTCTTTTCATTATGAACCACTGTCATGCCTCCCTTCTTGGGGACAACGTGGACAGGGCTCACCCAGGGACTATCAGAAATAGGATAAATAATCACAGCCTCTAGTAACTTAGTGACCTCTTTCTGCACCACCTCCTTCATGGCTGGATTTAGCCGCCTTTGTGGTTGGACCACTGGCTTAGTATCATCCTCCAATAGGATCTTGTGCATGCATCTTGCTGGGCTAATGCCCTTAAGATCACTTATGGACCACCCAAGAGCTGTCTTGTGTGTCCTTAGCACTTGAATTAGTGCTTCCTCTTCTTGTGGATTTAAAGCAGAGCTTATGATCACTGGAAAAGTGTCACCTTCTCCCAGAAATGCATATTTCAGGGATGGTGGTAGTGGCTTGGGCTCGGGTTTAGGAGGCTTATCTTCTTCTTGAGGAAATTTTAGAATTTCTTTTATTTCCTTTATTTCCTCCAGATCAGGCTGAACATCTTTAAAGATGTCCTCTAGCTCTGATTCGAGACTTTCAGTCATATTGACCTCCTCCACCAAAGAGTCAATAATATCAGCGCTCATGCAGTCATTTGATGTGTCTGGATGCTGCATAGCTTTGACAACATTCAACTTGAACTCATCCTCATTGACTCTCAGGGTTAATTCCCCTTTTTGGACGTCAATGAGGGTTCGTCCAGTTGCTAGGAAAGGTCTTCCTAGAATGAGAGTTGCACTCTTGTGCTCCTCCATTTCCAGTACTACAAAGTCAGTGGGAAAGGCAAATGGCCCAACCTTGATAATCATGTCCTCAATTATGCCTGATGGGTATTTAATGGAGCCATCAGCAAGTTGAAGACATATCCGGGTTGGTTTGACCTCTTCAGTCAAGCCGAGCTTTCTGATAGTGGATGCAGGTATTAGGTTGATACTTGCCCCAAGATCACATAGAGCTTTTTTGGTACAAGTACCCTCTAATGTGCATGGTATCATAAAGCTTCCTGGATCTTGAAGTTTTTCTGGTAAGCTTTTCAGAATGACTGCACTGCATTCTTTAGTGAGAAACACTTTTTCAGTTTCTCTCCAATCCTTCTTATGACTTAAGATCTCTTTCATGAACTTAGCATAAGAAGGTATTTGTTCAAGTGCCTCTGCAAACGGAATCTTTATTTCAAGAGTCCTTAGATAGTCTGCAAAGCGGGCAAATTGCTTATCCTGTTCCGCTTGGCAGAGTTTCTGAGGATAAGGCATCTTGGCTTTATATTCTTCAACCTTAGTTGCTGCAGATTTATTCCTTACAGAGGTGGTTGGAGAAGCCTTTTTAGAGGGGTTACTATACTCTCAGGTGTCTGCATTCTCATTGGCATCTTGGGCGTTTAACACCAGCTTTTCCCCCCTTTCTGGCATTTGAACGCCAAGAGTATTCCTCTCTGGGCTCTTACTGTCCTCAGATGGATTTTGGACAGTGGTTTGGTCATCCTCTGTCAATTGTTCCTTTCTTGGCTTTTTGCTACTTTGAGCATTGTTATTCAATGTCTTCCCACTCCTCAGTTGAACTGCTTGGCATTCTTCTGTTATCTGTTTAGATAACTGCTGTTTTATCTGATTCAACTGCGATTCTATGTTCTTGTTAGCAATTTTAGTCTCTTGGAGCATCTCTTTAAATTCGCTAACTGTTTGTCCATCAGGTGTAATTGCTGATTAAGCTCAACAATTTGTTCTGAGGATTAGGATCAGTGGCTACTGCCATAACTTCTTCTTTTGTAGAGGACTCACTGCTAGAGTACAAATGTTGATTTCTAGCAACAGTATCTATAAGCTCTTGAGCCTCTTCAATCGTCTTCCTTATATGTATAGATCCACCAGCTGAGTGGTCTAGAGACATCTGAGCTTTTTCTGTAAGCCCATAGTAGAAGATGTCTAACTGTACCCACTCTAAAAATATTTCAGAGGGGCATTTTCTTAGCATACCTCTATACCTCTCCCAGGCATTATAAAGGGATTCATTATCCTCTTGTTTAAAGCCTTGGATGTCCAGCCTTAGCTGTGTGATCCTTTTTGGAGGGTAAAATTGATTCAGGAATTTGTCTGATAACTGTCTCCATGTCTTTATGCTTGCTGTAGGTTGGTTATTCAACCACCTTTTGGCTTGATCTTTTACAACAAATGGAAACAGTAATAGTCTGTAGACATCCTGATCCACCTCTTTATCATGTACTGTGTCAGCAATTTATAAGAATTGTGCCAGAAACTCAGTAGGTTCTTCCTGTGAAAGACCGGAATACTGGCAATTTTGCTGCACCATGATAATGAGTTGAGGATTTAGCTCAAAGCTGCTTGCTTTAATGGGAGGTATACAGATGCTACTCCTATGCAGCTTGTAATGGGGTTAGCATATGACCCCAGAGTCCTTCTGGACTGCTCAATTCTACTTAGGTCCATGATGGAGAAAGGGAATATGATATGGATTCACAAGTAAAGTAAAATTGTTTTTTTTTATAAATAACCGAAAAAAATGAAATAAAATAAATGGAAATAAAATAAGAATTCGAAAACCAAAAGAATAAAATCAAAGCAAATTGAAAACTAAATTAAGTAATCAATTAAAAAAGATATGATTGAAATTATTTTAAAGAAGATTTGATTTTTTTTGAAAAGATTTGAAAGATCAATTTTTTGAAATTAGATTTTGACTTGACTAAAAAAAAAGATATGATTTTGAAATCTTTGACTAATTTAATGCAATTTCGAAATTATGAGTAAATAAGGAAAGGTATTTTTTGATTTTTAAATTTTAATGAGGAAAGAAAACAAAAAAAAAACACACGAAACTTAGAAATTTTAGATCAAAACAAAGAGAACAAACAAGAAACTTTGAATGTCAAGATGAACACCAAGAACACTTTGAAGATCAAGATGAACACAAGAACAAAAATTTTTTTTTAAGTGAATAAAAGCACAAAAGACACCAAACTTAAATATAAAACTAAACTCAAATAAAAGACTCTAAACCAACAAAAAAAACAGTCCTAATCTAACAACAAGATAACCGTCAGTTGTCCAAACTCGAACAATCCTAACCAGCAAGTGCACTGGGTCGTCCAAGTAATACCTTACGTGAGTAAGGGTCAATCCCACGGAGATTGTCGGCTTGAAGCAAGCTATGGTTATCTTGTAACTCTTAGTCAGGATATCAATAATTCTCAGGTTTAATTGTGAAAAGTGGAAGAACATGAAATAATTACTTGTTTTGCAGTAATGGAGAACAGGTTGAGGTTTTGGAGATGCTCCATCTTTTGAATCTCTGCTTTCCTACTGTCTTCTTCTTCAAGCACGCAAGGCTCCTTCCATGGCAAGCTGTATGTAGGGTTTCACCGTTGTCAATGGCTACCTCCCATCCTCTCAGTGAAAATGTTCAACGCGCTCTGTCACAGCACAGCTAATCAAGAGTTTGAAGCTCGTCACAGTCATTCAATCCTCGAATCTTACTCAGAATACCACAGACAAGGTTTAGACCTTCCGGATTCTCTTGAATGCCGCCATCAATTCTAGCTTATACCACGAAGATTCTGATTAAGGAATCCAAGAGATATCTACTCAATCTAAGGTAGAACGGAGGTGGTTGTCAGGCACACATTCATAGGTGAGAATGATGATGAGTGTCACGGATCATCATATTCATCAAGTTTAGGAACAAGTGATATCTTAGAATAGAAGCAAGCGTGATTGAATGAAAAATAGTAGTAATTGCATTAATCCATCAAGATACAGCAAAGCTCCTCACCCCCAACCATGGGGTTTAGAGACTCATGCTGTAGAAGATACAATGAGAAACGTGTAAAGTGTCATGAGGTAGAGATACAATGTCAAAAGGTCCTATTAATAGTGAACTAGTAACCTAGGGTATACAGAATTGAGTAAATGACGTAAAAATTCACTTCCGGGGTCCACTTGGTGTGTGCTTGGGCTGAGCATTGAAGCTTTCATGTGTAGAGACTATTTCTGGAGTTAAACGCCAGCTTTTATACCAGTTTGGGCGTTTAACTCCAATTTTTGTGCCAGTTTCGGCGTTAAACGCCGGGAATTCTGAAGCTGATTTGTAACGCCAGTTTGGGCCATCAAATCTCGGGCAAAGTATGGACTATTATATATTGCTGGAAAGCCCAGGATGTCTACTTTCCAACTCAATTGAGAGCGCGCCAATTGGGCTTGTGTAGCTCCAGAAAATCTACTTCGAGTGCAGGAAGGTCAGAATCCAACAGCATCTGCAGTCCTTTTCAGCCTCTGAATCAGATATTTGCTCAGATCCCTCAATTTCAGCCAGAAAATACCTGAAATCACAGAAAAACACACAAACTCATAGTAAAGCCCAGAAAAGTGAATTTTAACTAAAAACTAATAAAAATGTAATAAAAACTAACTAAAATATACTAAAAACATACTAAAAATAATGCCAAAAAGCGTATAAATTATCCGCTCATCAACTCCCTTCTTCTGTTCTTGGTAATGTAACTCCCTTTGAGCGTCTTTATCGTACCTCCCCAGATTATAGTTCTCTTCGAGTTTTTGGTTGTGTCTATTTTGTCCTTCTTCAGCCTCATGAACATAGTAAACTTGAACCTCGGGCTCGTATGTGTTGTTCCTTGGTTATGGCACTGAACACACGGGTTATTGTTCTTGGGATCCTCTTTCTAAACGTATTCGTATATCTCGTAATGTTGTCTTTTGGGAGCATCATATGTTTTCTCGGTTCTCCTCCTTTGAGTCCATTCCCCCTACTCAGTCACCTTTTTTCACTAACCCCAATGTTGATCTTTTTCCTAGTGATGATTCTACAGGTTCTATCTCGAGTCACCCTCCACAGCCTCATGTTCTTCCGACTTCTCCATCTCCCGATGATTCCGAACCAGACGACGCTCCTACTCCTACCGTCATGCCTCCTCCTTTCACTCACTCTTCCAGGGTGAGAAATCCACCTCCTCATCTTCTTGATTATCATTGTTTTTATACTATTTTTCATCAACATGAACCTAAGTCATTTAGAGAAGCCTCCACAAATCCAAATTGGCAACAAGCTATGCAGGAAGAAATACAGGCACTTGAAAAAGCACACACTTGGGACTTGGTTGATCCTCCTTCTAATCAAGAAGTTGTGGGAAGCAGATAGGTATACAAGATCAAGACTCGCTCTGATGGTTCTATTGACCGTTATAAGGCACGATTGGTTGCTCAGGGTTGTACGCAAGAGTATGGTATTGACTATGAAGAGACTTTTGCTCCTGTTGCTCATCTCATATCTATTCGAGCTCTTCTTGCCATTGCTGCGGTCAAAAAAATGGTCTCTCAGTCAGATGGATGTGAAGAATGAATTTCTTAATGGAAATTTGAAAAAGAAGGTCTATATGAAACCCCCTCCGGGTTATCCTTGTCCTTCTGGCAAAGCTTGTCTCTTTCGCAAGGCATTCTATGGGCTTCAACAAGCTCCTCATGAATGGTTTGACAAGTTCAGCACTACCATATGCAGTCTTGGTTTCACTGGCAGTCCTCATGAGAATGCTCTCTTCATTCATAAAAGTGAACGTGGAGTTGTTCTTCTACTTCTGTATGTTGATGACATGATCATTACTGAAGATGATGTTGATGGTATCTCTGATCTCAAGGCGTCCCTTCAGTGTACTTTTGAGATGAAAGATCTTGGTTCTCTCAGCTATTTTCTTGGTCTAGAAATCATATCCACCAATGATGGCATCTATCTCTCTCAAGCTAAATATGCTTCAGATCTTCTTGCTCGAGATGGAATTACAGATAGTCGCACTGAGTCTACTCCTCTTGAGCCTAATGTTCGATTTACTCCTATGGATGGCACTGTTTTGGATAATTCTACTCTCTATCGACAGCTAGTTGGAGGACTTGTCTACTAAACTGTTACTCGACCAGACATCGCCTATCCGGTTCATGTCCTTAGCAATTCTTGTCAGCTTCTCGTACTACTCACTATGCGGCAGTTCTCTGTATTCTTTGCTACATCAAAGGTACCCTATTCCATGGCCTTTATTTTTTTGCCCATTCATCTTTATCCCTTCAGGCATACTCAAATACTGATTGGGCTGGTGATCCCACTGATCGTCGTTCCACTACTGGTTATTGTTTGTTTCTTGGTGACTCTCTCATTTCCTGGCGAGCTAAGAAGCAAACATTCACTGGTCGATCAAGCACAGAAGCTGAGTATCACACTCTCGTTGACACCACTGCTGAAGTTATCTCGATTCAATGGCTTCTCGAAGACTTGGGTGCTCCTCAGACATCCCTAACTGAAGTTTTTTGTGACAACCGCAGTGCTATTCAGATTGCCCATAATGATGTGTTTCATAAACGCACCAAACACATTGAAAATGATTGTCACTTTGTTCGGCAACGTATCCTTATTGGTGCTGTTTGTCTCATCACTGTTGGAACACTGGATCAGACTGCTGATATCTTCATGAAGGCTCATCATCTGACTCGTTTCTGGACTCTGTTATCCAAACTCAAGTTGGTATTCTTAGCTCCCACTTGAGTTTGAGGGGGGTGTTAAGAGAATAATTAGAATCGAATTAGATTAATTAGTATCATTTGTATTTATATAGCGTATCTGTATATTAATTGTAGGATTCTATGCTTTTATTACTTTAATTCTACTAGCAGCTATATATACCCCTTGTATATTGTACTTTTCCTTAACCTGAATAATACACAAAACACTTTTCTCAAATTTTTCTCTTGTTTCTAACAGACTAACACATCGAATCAAGACATTATAGGTTTTTTTTATTTGGTGTCCAGACATTATAGTATATTTTTAGAATAGTAAATACTTAGATTTTTCTCTAAATAAAATAAAATCTATTAAATCTTTGTAGGACCTAAAGTAGCTAGTAATACTATTCATTCTTGAAAATAAAAAGAAAACTATGATTTAAATGTCTAACCTTACAGATAATAGAAAAAGCTATTGTGGTTATCTAATTAACAATGTTCTGAAAACCAGACCAAACTGGCCGATTCGATCAGGTTAACCGGGAACCAATCAGTTAACTGGTCCGGTCAATGCCTAAAACTGGCCTACAAAAAACCGTTGAAAAATCGGCCAGTTTTTTTTAAGTCTGGTTCTCCCCCCTTCAACACCAAACGGCGTCGTTTTAGTTTAACTAAAAAAAAACCAACAAAACGTGTAGCCCAAATGCCCCCCAATCCCCTCTCCCTTCCCTCACTCTCAGTGTCACCAACATACCAAAAATAAAAATCCCTAATTCAAATGTTCTTTGGAGAGCAGCGGAAGAATGAGGCTTGTCGGAGCATGGCAGCAGCGGAGGAAGGAGGCGGTGGAGCTATGGTTGATGTGCATGGCTTCCCGAGCTTCTCTACTTCTCTCTTCTCTCTTCTCTCTCACTCTCAGTCGTCCCCGTCGTCAGCCGCCTCTTTCTCGTCGTCAAAAATGCCTGTCTCCGAGACATCTCTCCTCTGTCTGTGTCAAGCACCTCTCTGTCTGAAGTGCGAACATACCTATGCCGCCGTGGTCTCTTCGCCGTCACCCGTGAGTTCTTCAATTTTCATCGTCCCTCAACATCTTCGTGGTCTTGTTGATTTTCATTGATTTCTTCCATTTTTTACTTTAGTTTTTTATTTGTTTCCTCTGTTGTGTTTGTTAATTTTATTTATTCTGATTTCTGAGTTGCTTCACTTGTTTGTTGCTAATTTGTTTGATTCTCAATTGATGGTGTTATGATGGATTGCTTCACTACATTGTTTATGTTGAAATTTTTCCTGGTTTTTGTTTTTTTCAATTAATTTTTTATTCAGTGAGAATTTAGGGCAGATTTGAGTTCATAACTTCAGATGCAGAGTTCTTGTTTTGAGTTCTTCTGCTTTTCAAATTTTTTTATTTTATTAATTATATGGATTTCGCTATGAATTGTATGAATATAAATTTGATGAAAGTTTAATTTTGGGACTCTATTTTTTGAATTTTTCTATATTAAATTTCTCTATATAAGTTCAATTGTGCTCTATTGAATTTTGCTATATTCAATTTTGGTGAATTAACTGTCTGAAATGCTGAATTTAATTATATTGAATGTTGTATGAATTGTATGAATTTAATCACTTCATTGCCGTATCATCTGAATTTATCAAGTTTAAATTTTATCTAATTTTGGTGTATTTTATGTGCTTGATTTTTGTTATATTATGTTGGTGGTGAAAGTATCTGAAAGTGATGCTTCTGAACCTGCCAGGAGGATGTCCCTCATGAATCTCCACCTGAAGATTGTAGAGAGAATGGTGAATGTGAAGATGGGAATGGAATGGCTCTTGATGAACCGTGCAACACAGTAGAGGAGCAGGTCAAGAACAATGAAGAATGCAACAGGGCAGGGGAGTCAATGAGTAATGCAGATGAAAAAGTTCACAGGGAACTGAAGCCACTAAGAGCTCTAGAGGTTATAGATTGTTTTTTAAGTTTGTGTTCCATTTACATAATTCATTTGGTATAGGCATCATCATTGTACAGTTAATAGCTATTGGATAATTTCCTCTTCAATACAGTATGGAACTCGTGTTGTGTTTAATGTGTTTATATACTAAATTTTTAATAATTTTATTTAATATTTAATTAAATTGGTTGTACCCCGGTTGAACCTGTGAACCAGTGAACCAGTCACCTCACCGGTTTATTGATCGGTCCGGTTCTTGCAACCTTGCTAATTAATGAACAAAATGGTAGTTTCCCGGGCCCCGAGGGGGGGGGGTTATCAAAATGAGTTTATTCAATCACAACTTCAATAATTGAGGAAAAGAATCGAAAGCATATCTTTTTTTTATTAGATGGATTAGACAATTTTTAATTTTTTTTTGGTGAAACAATCTCCAATTTTAGGTACTATAATCTTATTTTTAATTGAATTTTTTTTTGGTCATTTCCGTTGAAGCTAGAACATAAATGTCCTTATCCAAAAAAGGCTAGTTTATTTTCGGTTGATAAATTTTAGGGGCCTTATTCCCCAAAACAATAGTATGGATCATGGCCCTAAAATATGACCGAAGAAAACCAACAGAAAAAGTTTGTTAGCGAGTCAAAACAATCATTCAAGTTTTAGTCCGTCCAAGACCAAAAACCAAAAAAAAACTTTAGACCAAACAAAAGAAGAAGAAGATATAAGCAATTTATATTAATGACAAAAAAAATCATATTACTTTTACAATTTTAATTGAAATACGAAGTCAATTTCTACTTGGTTTGGTTTTCAATTTTTCATGTTGTTCCTACATTTTGCAAGAAAATGCAGCAACTAAAATCAATATCATATGCAAACTCTAAACATCTTAAATAGAGATATATTAAACAGTGTTGGTCGAAAATAAATTCATTTCAAAGAAGGGAGCTAGTTGAGAGTAAGTATGTGTCCTCAAAAGGAAGTTTACATCGAGAAGGTCCTTTTGACAAGGAATATCGAGTAAAAGTTTGACTGTCATAACTGGTTGACAAGTTGATCGATAAAATAGATCGAAGATCTCGAGACTTGAAGGTTGTTCTTTGGATGTTACATCATCAAGCAAAAGAAACGGGAACAGTTACATGTGATTTAATGGACGTGGGAGTTACATTTCAAATTGATTGGCTGAAGATGGTTATAAATACGAGGAGACTCGAAGGCACAAAGAATGGAACTTTGCATCAGAAAATACTCAAGCACACTCATATCCCAGCAACTTTCTGAGTCTGCGTTCGAGTTACTTTTCTGTAAGGTTTCTTCCACTATTTTTATCTTTTCATTTACATTTTCTGCAAACTTTACTTTTCGTGCAAGTTTATCTTTCAAACAACATTTAATTTCCTTGTCCAACTTTACATTCCAGTACCTTTATTTTCTGTTTCAGAAGTCCTTTGATCTAATCGAAGGCATTTTACCATTTTTAGATTTCCTTAAATCTTGTTTGATTGAAAGGTCTTTGATGAACTTTTAGAAAACTAGTACTCGCAAAGAAGAGTAGATTTCGCTCCCAAACCATTAGATATCAAACCACCTTTGATTTGCTAAAAATCGATAAAACAAATTGGCACGTCCGGTGGGACAATGTTAAAGTTCAGTGTGTCAAATGATTTTACTGTGGTCATAGTGTATGCGATAAAAAAGTGGTAGGATTATACACATGGCAGATGAGGTTTCGAATGCTAATGATGGTTCATCCACAAATGTTAGTGCACCAGTAGTTGCACAATCTTTGGACGTTACTTCACGTTTAGAAGGTGTGGTAGTAAGTGAAATTGTGGTGGTTATTAGTGTTCAGACGGGAAATAGTGGGTGTAATACGGGTCCACGTGGTAATCCTATACCAATGCAACCCCAAGTAACCGCTAGTTGGCCTCCTTATGGCCTTCCCCCCAGGTTATACGCCACTAGTAAGTGGTTTTGCCCATCCGATTTGATTTGGAGGCACTGGTGGAGTGAATAATGTTCAAATGCCACATCCTGAGCATTCTCGAGATTTTAATGTGGGTTCCATATCAAATGCTTCTAATTCAGTGGCAGCATTTCGACAGCATGTGAAAGAGAGTCATCAAGATTTGGTCAATTTGTTGACCTAACAAATGACCATGATCTTGAATCCCATGATGGTAGACCATGAGACAAAGTTTGATCGTTTTGTAAGACAAGTAGAGCGAATCGCTCGAATTGTCGATTATGATGAAGGTGAAAGGCAAAATGCAGGAGGAAATTATGAGGGTTTTAAAAACTTGTTTCAAAATGAAAATGATGCTCTTAGGGGCATGGAAAATCCTCGGTTAATTCCTCGTAGACAGAATGCTGATGATGTACTGGCTCGATTACGTGCTAATCAAGTCGGTGAACGTTATCAGGTCACAAGAATTGTGGAAGATATCCTCAATAAGGTCGGATTCAATATAGGATTCATGAATCGACCTCATTTTGTGTTAGTCTTTCCTCATAATGTTCAAATGGCTGAAGTGCCAATAGGAGTAAAAAATCCTAAGATAGTCACAAAATTTGCTGGAGAAGTTGGGGAATCAACTACTGAACATGTTGCTCGGTATTTGGTCGAGATTGAAAATTTAGCTAATGATGAAAATTTAAAAATGAAGTTTTTTCCTTCTTCATTAACGAAGAATGCATTTACTTGGTTTTCGAATCTTAAACCAAATTCAATAACAACATTGGCTCAGTTAGAGAATGCTTTTCATGCCCAATTTTATCGGGGAGAACTGAACGTGGCAGTTACTAATTTAGTGGTTTTGAAATGTGAAGATGGTGGAACCATCGATGATTATATATCGTTTCAAAAACATTAGAAGCCGATGCTATGTGTCTCTACCTAAAAGCGAAGTGGTAAAAATAGCAATCATAGGGCTAGGTTTTTATATGCGTCAAAAGTTGCTCAATGTTCATATACCTGATTTGGCTCATTTGGCTGCGAGAGTTCATCAGGTTGAAATTTTGAAGAAAAATAAAGAAAAATATAAGAGTGATGAAAGAATGTTGAAGAGTAAATCTTTTTCTCGAAAGGAAAAGGTTTCTTATGTAGCAATGGAATCCTCTGATGAGGAGTTTGATTTAGTGGCAGAAGTTGATTTGGCTGAACTTAAGAAAGGTCCACCTTATGTTTTTTCCTTACTTAGGAAAATCTCGAACAGCGATAAATCGAGTGATTCAAAACAGAAGAGTGGAAAGAGATATAGTTTTGATATCTCAAAATCGGATCAAATATTCGATGTGTTGCTTAAAGATAAACAGTTAATTTTACCTGAGGGCAGAACTTTGCTTTCAGTGAGAGATTTAAAAGGAAAACCTTACTATAAATTTTATCAAGCAACTAGCCATTCAACTAATAATTGTGTCCGTTTCAGGGACTTGGTACAAGAGGCCATCATGGAAGGGCGGTTAAAATTCAATGATGGAAAGAAAGAGATGAAGGTTGATTCTGAGCCCATTGATAGTGGAGCCAGTTTTTCTGAGCCATATTTTGGCATGAATATGGTTGGAATGTCTTATGACTTCGATGTGGCCTTGGGAGATTTCGAATCGAATGTTTGATCCGTTTACCCTAGTGTAGGAGATGGGCTACTGGAGTTTCTAATGCAGCAAAAACTTAAGGATCGGGACGTATCTCTGTGTCCTTGATGCAATGCAGTTTTCGATGCTGAAGCTACAGTAATATTTGAGAAGGAAATTATGAAGAAGGAATTGGCTCATAAGAAAGAGTAGGCGTGCCAAAAAATCCTATTCGACAAGTAGAGGGACAAAGTTTTGGTGGCCCTCAGAGAAATGTTGTTGCGCTTATGAGTCGTTCTCAGGCTTTGGGTGTGCAGTGGATTCAAAACTTTCAAGAATTTCAAAACAGGGATGCTCACTATAGGTGTAATCCACAGTGGGGCCACCGTGGTCCTCCTCGAGGTCGATACCTTTATTTCCGTGGTCGAGCCAGGGGGAATCAAAGGGGAAGAGGAAGAAGAGAACGCCCGGCACCCAAGGTATCTTAGGATAATAAGGTCAATGGGACAACCCCTTCTGTGCATTCTCGAGTGGTGTTCCCAGTTGATGGGGAGACTTATCCAAAGGGTATTCCATCTCCAGTGAAGCTGGATAAAGGCAAAGCTGTGGTGGTTGCATCTGAAGGCGATAAAGATAAAGTTGCTGATTTGGATGAGGAGTACTTCAAGGAAGGTGATGACAAAATGGTCAGTACTATTTCGATCATCTCAACTGAATATTTGGGGGAATATGAGGGCAATCTAGGGGAAGTTTATGATGTCAATTATGAAGAAGCTTTCTCGTTTATTCGATACGAGGATGAACCTGGCTATTTTCAAAGGCCCTCTGAAAAGCAAAAGTCTCATCTGCGCCCATTACATATCACAGCAGTTATGAGTGGGATTAAAATAAATAAAGTTCTGATTGATGGAAGATTAGCAATTAGCCTCTTGCTAGAGAGGATGTTGATGATGGTAGGAAAACAACCTGATGATTTAATCCCCACCAATATTTCGGTGACAAATTATAGTGGGGTCTCAACTCCTGCAAAAAGATTGGTAATGATTGGGGTGAAAGTTGGGTCTTCTGATTGAAACACTGTTTTTGTTGTGGTGTCTTCAAAAGCCAGTTATAACGCCTTGTTGGGGCGCGACTGGATCTTTGGAGTTGGAGCTGTTCCATCTACTGCGCATCAAAGTATCCTTTTATGGACAGAGGAAGGAAAACCTGAAATAGTTAGGGCTGATTCGAACATATATGTCGAATAGTTACATGTTGATTTCAGGGTATATAGTCCTAAACTGAAGCCTTTGTTTGTCGATAGGGTGCTTAATTCCTTCAACTGTGAAGTTTGTTATTTGACTTCAGAGGGTTTGAATGTGAAGCTCCGTCGTCCACAACTTAGTGCTCCTCCAACTGGTTGGGATTGCTCGGCGTAAGTCGTGATGTGAAGACTTTCTTCCATGGCAGGTGAACAAGATGCCTCGAATTACCTGGTAACTTTAAACAAGTATAAATAGTTTTCCTTCAGTCGAAAATAAAAGTGATTCTTCTGATGAAGTCGAATCATTTACGAATGTAGTTTCATCTTCTTCAATTTGTAGTATCGATTCGTTTCTTCCAATTGAATTTAGTCATGGTTTGAATTCCTTTTGTTTCCGTGGTTTAAATAATGTTATCAATCAATCTGCTGCCGATATAGCAGAAGTGCATTGTATTGAGAACAACGTTATTGCTAACTTGATTGATAATAAAGTATGATTTGGAACCCTTGGGTTTTGAAAAATATTCGGTAAAAGATGATGAAGTTGCAAAAGGCTTCGAGTCACAAGATCCTTTAGAAGAAGCTAATTTGGGATCTGTTGATGAGCTTTGAATCACTTACATATGTAAGAACCTTGCGAAACCATTTCGAATAGAATCACTCAATCTTTTACATGAATTTAAAGATTGCTTTGCTTGAGATTATCATGAAATGCCTGGTCTCGGTCGTTCTCTTGTGGAACATCGATTAGCATTAAAACCACATGCTTGACCAATGAAGCAAACATCTCGACAGTTTGCTCCTGAAATTAATCAAAAGATTAAAGAGGAAATTGAAGGTTTGATTAAAGCAAAATTCATTTGAACTGCACGTTATGTGGAATGGGTTTCAAACATCGTTCCTGTAATGAAGAAGAATAAAAAATTAAGAGTATGTATCGATTTTCAAGATTTGAATAATGCTACTCAGAAGGATGAATACTTTATGCCCATAGCAGATATGTTAATTGATTCTGCTCCAGGTAATGAAATTCTAAGTTTCATGGATGGCTATTCGGGATACAACTAGATCTTCATTCTAGAAGATGATGTGTTCAAAACTGCCTTTCGACGCCCTGGAGCATTGGGGACATATGAATGGGTAGTCATGCCATTCAGCTTAAAGAATGCTGGTGCGACATATCAACGCGCCATGAATACTATTTTCCATGAGTACATTGGAAAATTTATGGAAGTTTATATTGATAATGTTATGGTTAAGTTGAATTCAGTAAACCAACATCTCGATCATTTGAGACAGGCATTTAACACGATGCGGAGAAAAAGATTAAAAATGAATCCTTTAAAATGCACATTTGGTGTATCTGCAAGAAACTTCCTGAAATTTGTGGTTCACAAAAAGGGAATTACTGTTGATAAAAACAAGGCTAATGTAATCTTGGAGTTGTCCCCTCCTAAGTCGAAAAAAGAAGTGCAATCCTTTTTGGAAAGGTTAATTATCTCAGAAGGTTTATATCAAACCTCTCGAGTCAAACTCAAGTATTTACACCTTTAGTAAAACTCAAGAATGAAACACAGTTCAAATGGACAGTAGAACATCAAGAAGCTTTCGAGTAAATCAAAGTTTATTTGTCCAAAGCCCCGGTAATGGGAAACGTTCGTCCTCATGAGCCTTTAAAATTATACATCGCAGCATCCACGAATACGATTGGATGTATATTGGCTCAGGATGATGAAGATGGACATGAACGGGCTATCTATTATCTTAGTCGGGTGCTAACTGACATAGAGACGAGGTACTCACCTGTTGAAAAGTTGTGTTTATCTCTCTATTACGCTTGCACGAAATTAAAGTGTTACATGGTAGCCAAAATTGTGAAAGTAATTGCCCAGACTGACTTGGTTAAATATATGTTATCCTATCCTATGCTGAGAGGTCGATTAGGAAAATAGATGTTGGCCTTGACAGAATTCGATTTGCAATATGTCCCAGCCAAAGCTATGAAATGTCAGGTCATTGCAGATTTTTTAGTGAACCATTCGAATAATCTTAATGACGAGAGGGCAAACGTAATTGATGTATTGGTTGATTATTGGAAGTTATATTTTGATGGTTCGAAACATAAAGATGGTGCTAGAGTAGGGATTTAAATTATTTCACCAGAAGATGTTCCATCGGAATTTCTATTTGAGTTAAAATACCCTTGTTCGAATAATGTGACTAAGTAGGCTTTAATATTGGGCCTCGAAATTTTGATTGGAAAAAGGGCATAGATATTTAAATCTTTGGGGATTTTTCGTTAGTTTTAAAACAGTTATCAAAAGAATTCAAATGTAATAAAGAGAAGTTACAAAAGTATCTACTGATGGCATGGAAACTGTTAGCATCTTTTTAAAAAGTGTCATTGGTTCATATCCCGAGGATTCAGAATGAAATTGCTAATGAGTTGGCCCAAATTACATCGAGATACAAAGCGTTTCCTAAAACGTTAAAAAAATTGGCGAGAGTTCGTTAAATTTTAGTACCTGTTGCTGAAAGAAAGGCTTTGGCCTTAGATAAATGGAAAGTTGATGATTGGAGAAAACCAATTGCTGAATATTTAAGATATTCGAACATTTAAGTGAGTTTAGTGGCGATGGTTATTAATTAAAGTTACCACTACCATTAATTAACCACACAGTATTGTTATTATCATAAAAATTACTAATAAATTATTAAAAAAATATTAAAAAGTTATTAAACAGTATTATCTAATATATTTTATTATACAGTATTATTATTATCATAAATATTCATAATAAATTATTAAAAAATAATAAAAAATTATTAAACACTATTATTTATTATATTTTTTTATACAATATTGTTATTATCATAAAAATTAATAATAAATTATTAAAAAATAATAAAAATTTATTAAATAATATTATTTATTCTATTTTATTATACAGTACTATTATTATCATAAAAATTCATAATAAATTATTAAAAAATAATAAAAAATTATTAAACATTATTATTTATTCTATTTTATTGCACAGTATTATTATTATCATAAAAATTCCTAATAAATTATTAAAAAATAATAAACAATTATAAACAATATTATTTATTTTATTTTATTACACAGTATTATTATTATTATCATAAAAATTCGTAATAAATTATTAAAAATTAATAAAAAATTATTAAACAATATTATTTATTATTAAAAAATAATAATAATTTATTATTATCCTCTATAGTATTTTAGAAAATTAACAATGTACTAATCATCGTAATAATTTTTTTCTTGAGACTTAATCTTAATAATAATAACAATAACAATGCCAATAATAATAATAATAATAATAATAATAATAATAATAATAGTTAAAACACAAATACATAAAATATAAATAAATTAAAATTATTTATTAATCATAAAATTAAAAATATATATATTTACTCATTAAGGATGATCCAGATATTTAATAATGTGTTCTTCCGATTTGGTAAAATCACGAACCATTTTTTCTTCCTCCTTAAACCCTAACCCTTCACCGTATTCTTCTTCCTCCCACACTTGCTTCTTCACTCTTGCTTTTCACTCTTGCTTCTTCAGTAACGTTTTTCACTCTTGCTTCCTCTCTCAACACAATCCTACGTGTGTTTTGGCTTTTATAAATTGGATTCACCACCCTCTACAACATGTGCCGCACATGCAAGCAGGGCTGCAGGGAGGCTGCCAATCACAACTTACGACTTGCACCTGCACGCCTGCCGAACGCAACCTGCATTTTGGCGAACTCAATGCTGGTCAACAACTGCTCATGTCTCAGGAGACAAGAGACAAATTTCGAAACGAGGTTGTCCTGTCCTGCCAACTGCAGGCTGCGTTTTGTAGCATGCTTCATGGTGCACGAAATTGCAATAACACTTTTGCAATCCCGCACAACTAACCAGCAAGTGCACTGGGTCGTCCAAGTAATACCTTGCGTGAGCAAGGGTCGATCCCACGGAGATTGTCGGCTTGAATCAAGCTATGGTTATCTTGTAAATCTTAGTCAGGATATCAGAGATTATCAGGATTGATTGTGAAAAGCAAAAGAACATGAAATGGTTACTTGTTTTGCAGTAATGGGGAATAGGTTGAGGTTTGGAGATGCTCCATCTTCTGAATCTCTGCTTTCCTACTGTCTTCTTCATCAACACGCAAGTCTCCTTCCATGGCAAGCTGTGTGTAGGGTTTCACCGTTGTCAGTGGCTACCTCCCATCCTCTCATTGGAACGATTCCTAATGCCCTGTCACGGCACGGCATTCCATATGTCGGTTCTCAATCAGACCGGAGTAGAATCCAGTGATTCTTTTGGCGTCTGTCACTAACGCCCCGCCTTCAGGAGATTGAAGCACGTCACAGTCATTCAGTCATTGAATCCTACTCAGAATACCACAGACAAGGTTTAGACCTTCCGGATTCTCTTGAATGCCGCCATCAGTCTAGCTTATACCACGAAGATTCCGATAAAAGAATCCAAGAGATAACTACTTAATCTAAGGTAGAACAGAGGTGGTTGTCAGGCACATGTTCATGGTTAAGAATGATGATGATTGTCACTGATCATCACATTCATCCGGATTGAGAACAAGTATTATCTTAGAATGGAAGCAAGCATGATTGAATGAGAAACAGTAGTAATTGCATTAATCCATCAAGACACAGCAGAGCTCCTCACCCCCAACCATGGGGTTTAGAGGCTCATACTGTGGAAAGAAACGTGTACAAAATGTTATGGGGTCATAAGGTGCGGATACAATGTCAAAAGATCCTATAAGTAGTAAACTAGTGTCCTAAGGTTTACAGAATTGAGTAAATGACAGAAAAATCCACTTCCGGGCCCACTTGGTGTGTGCTTGGGCTGAGCAATGAAGCAATTTCGTGTAGAGACCTTTTCTGGAGTTAAACGCCAGCTTTCATGCCAGTTTGGGCGTTTAACTCCAAATTTTTTCCAGTTCCGGCGTTTAACGCTGGAATTTCTGTAGGTGACTTTGAGCGCCGGTTTGGGCCATCAAATCTTGGGCAAAGTATGGACTATTATATATTGCTGGAAAGCCCAGGATGTCTACTTTCCAATGCCGTTGAGAGCGCGCCAATTGGGCTTCTGTAGCTCCAAAAAATCCACTTCGAATGCAGGGAGGTCAGAATCCAACAGCATCTGCAGTCCTTTTCAGTCTCTGGATCAGATTTTTGCTCAGGACCCTCAATTTCAGTCAGAAAATACCTGAAATCACAGAAAAACACACAAACTCATAGTAAAGTCTAGAAAAGTGAATTTTAATTAAAAACTAATAAAAATATACTAAAAACTAACTAAAAGATACTAAAAACATACTAAAAACAATGCCAAAAAGCATACAAATTATCCGCTCATCACAACACCAAACTTAAATTGTTGCTTGTCCCCAAGCAACTGAAAATCAAAGTAGGATAAAAAGAAGAGAATATACTATAGACTCCAAAATATCAAAGAAACATAGCTCCAATTAGATGAGCGGGACTAGTAGCTTTTTGCCTCCGAACAGTTTTGGCATCTCACTCTATCCTTTGAAGTTCAGAATGATTAGCATCTATAAGAACTCAGAACTCAGATAGTGTTATTGATTCTCATAGTTAAGTATGTTGATTCTTGAACATAGCCAGTGTATGAGTCTTGGCTGTGGCCCAAAGCACTCTGTCTTCCAGTATTACCACCGGATACATACATGCCACAGACACATAATTGGGTGAACCTTCTCAGATTGTGACTCAGCTTTGCTAAAGTCCCCAATTAGAGGTGTCCAGGGTTCTTAAGCACACTCTTGTTGCCTTGGATCACAACTCTTATTCTTTTTCTTTTTCTTTTTCTTTCTTTTCTTTTTTTTTTTTCACTGCTTTTTCTTGCTTCAAGAATCAATTTGATGATTTTTCAGATCCTCAATAACAGTTCTCTTTCTCCTCATTCTTTCAAGAGCCAACAATTTTAACATTCTTAAAACAACAAATTCAAAAGACATATGCACTATTCAAGCATTCATTCAGAAAACAAAAAGTATTGTCACCACATCAAACTAATTCAACTAGTTTCAGAGATAAATTTTGAAACCCTGTACTTCTTGTTCTTTTGTGATTAAAGCATTTTTCTTTTAAGAGAGGTGATGGATTCATAGGACATTCATAACTTTAAGGCATAACTTTAATTTTATTAATTATGAATTAAAAACAAGACTCAAAAATAGATATAGAATGAGACTAGAAAAACGAAAAATAAAAACAAAATAAAGAAAAAAAACGAAAAACAGAGGCTCCTAATGATAGAGGTTTTCACAGGGTTAGGACTCAACAACCTTGATTTTGAGAAGTGGATGCTCCCTCAGCTTGAGAGGAGAGCTTTTGGCGTTTCAACTCTTGGAGTTCACGCCCCTGCTTCTCTTGTTCCTTCAGCAATTTGCAGAGCATGCAATTCTGATTCTGCTGTTCTTCCTTCAGTTGCTCCATAGTCTCTTGCAGCTTGTTAATAGATGCTTCTAGGCTGGACCAGTAGTCAATTCTTGGGAATTCATGGAGGAATTCCTGCGCCCTCCTCTTGATGGAGTTATCTTGCACTTGTCCTTCCATTGACTTCTTGGTGATTGGGTGTTCAATGGGTATGAACTCATCTACTCCCATCTTCACCCCAGCCTCTTTACAGAGCAAGAAAATCAAGCTTGGGTAAGCCAGTTTGGCCTCAGTGGAATTCTTATTTGCAATGGTGTAGATCTCACAAGCAATCACATGATGAACCTCCACTTCTTTTCCAAGCATAATGCAGTGAATCATCACTGCTCTCTTGATGGTGACCTCAGAACGGTTGCTAGTGGGCAATATGGAACGCCCAATAAAGTCTAGCCAACCTCTTGCAATTGGCTTGAGGTCTCCCCTCTTGAGTTGGTTTGGGACACCCTTTGAATTAGTTATCCACTTAGTCCCAGGGAGGCAGATGTCCTCTAGAACTTGATCCAAACCTTTATCTACTCTCACCATCCTCCTATTGAAGGAATCAGGATCATCTTGTAGTTGAGGTAGTTTGAAGATTTCTCTTATTTTGTCCAGATGGAAGTACATGACTTTCCCTCTAACCATGGTTCTGTGGGTATGGTACGCGGTTCCAGTCATTCTTTGCTTATCTGTTAGCCACAGATTTGAGTAGAATTCCTGAACCATGTTCCTTCCAACCTTTGTCTCAGGATTGGTCAGAACTTCCCAACCTCTGTTTCGAATTTGCTCTTGGATCTCCGGATATTCATCTTCTTTCAGATCAAATTTAACTTCCGGGATCACTGACCTCAGACCCATTATTTTGTGATAATGGTCTTCATGTTCTTTGGTTAAGAACTTCTCTTCATTCCAAAGATTCTTTGGATTAGTCTCTTTCTTTCCTCTTGAGTTGGTTTGTTTTCCCTTGGGAGCCATGATCTTGATAGATCTTAGCTTAGTGATCACGGAAAAGCACACCAAACTTAGAGGTTTTGCTTGTCCTCAAGTAAAAAGAAAAGAAAGAAGAAGAGAGAGAGAGAGAGAGAGGAAATTCGAATGGTGTGAGGAAGGAGGGGTGAGGAACGTTCATTTATAGAGTGGGGGGAGGAGAATTTCGAAAACAAAAGAGAGATTTGAAAGGAAATTTGAAAAGATTTTGAAAAAATTTGAGAAAAGGGTGAGTTTTTGAAGAAGATTTGAGATTATTTTGAAATAGATTTGAAGAATGGTTTTGATTTGTGAAGATTTGAAAGTGAATGATGAAAGGTTGAAGTGCATTTATGCAGAAGATTATGGGTAAAAAGAGGAAGTTTGAAAAAATTTGAGTTGAAAACAAAAATGTGGTCCCCCCACCTTTCTGGCGTTAAACGCCCAGAATGGCACCCATTCTGGCGTTTAACGCCCACTTGGCACCCTTTTTGGGCGTTTAACGCCCAGCCAGGTACCCTGGCTGGCGTTAAACGCCAGAAAACCTTCCTCACTGGGCGTTTTTCTGAACGCCCAGTGATGCTGCACACCTGGCGTTAAACGCCCAGAATGGTACCCATTCTGGCGTTTAACGCCCAAAATGGTACCATTACTGGCGTTAAACGCCCAGAATGGTACCCATTCTGGGGTTTAACGCCCAAAATGCACCTTACTGGCGTTTTTTCGCCAGTAAGCTCATTTTCTCTGCTTTTTGAGCTGAATCCTTCTGTAACTCTGTGAATTCCTTCATTTTTGATACTTGCCTCTGTAAGAACTAATCATACAACTTTCCTAATGACTGGGTTGCCTCCCAGCAAGCGCTTCTTTACTGTCTTTAGCTGGACTTTCACTGAGAATCACTCAAGTCTCAGTTTTGAGCATTCCTGCTCAAAATTTCCTTCAAGATAGTGCTTGATTCTCTGTCCATTAACAATGAACTTCTTGTCAGAATCACTATCCCGAAGCTCAACATATCCATATGGTGATACTCCTGTAATCACATACGGACCCCTCCACCGGGATTTGAGTTTTCCTGGAAACAATTTGAGCCTGGAGTTGAAGAGCAGAACTTTCTGTCCTGGCTCAAAGACTCTGGTTGACAATCTCTTGTCATGCCACTTCTTTGCCTTTTCCTTATAAATTTTTGCATTTTCAAAGGCATTGAGTCTTGGTGCGCGAAATTGTGAACTATACTTTTTCACAACTCTCATAATCCCTGGTAATGGCCCCAAAAACTTGGTGCGCTCAATACCATGGCATTACACAACTTCGCACAACTAACCAGCAAGTGCACTGGGTCGTCCAAGTAATAAACCTTACGTGAGTAAGGGTCGATCCCACGGAGATTGTTAGTATTGAAGCAAGTTATGGTCATCTTGTAAATCTTAGTCAGGCAAACTCAGATATATATGGTGATGAACGAAAATAACATAAAAGATAAAGATAGTGATACTTATGTAATTCATTGGTAGGAACTTCAGATAAGCGCATGAAGATGCCTTCCCTTCCGTCTCTCTGCTTTCCTACTGTCTTCATCCAACCCTTCTTACTCCTTTCCATGGCAAGCTCGTATAGGGTCTCACTGTTGTCAGCAGCTACCTCCCATCCACGCAGTGAAAGCTAATGCACAATACTCTGTCACAGTACGGCCAATCACCGGTTTGGTTCCCTCCCCTACCGGAATAGAATAACTCTTTTGCGTCTGTCACTAACGCCCAGTGGGTTACAGGTTTGAAGCACGTCACAGTCATTCAGTCATTGAATCCTACTCAGAACACCACAGACAAGGTTAGACCTTCCGGATTCTCTTGAATGCTGCCATCAGTTCTTGCCTATACCACGAAGACTCTGATCTCACGGAATGGTTGGCTCGTTTGTCAGGCGAGCACTCGGTTGTCAGGCGATCAACCATGCATCGTGCAATCAGGAATCCAAGAGATATTCACTAAGCCTCAGATGCTTGTAGAACAAGAATGGTTGTCAGTCACCTTGTTCATGGGTGAGAATGGTGATGGGTGTCAATCATCACCTTCATCATGTTGAAGAACAAGTGATATCTTGGTAAAAGAACAAGTGGAATTTGAATGAAAGAACAATAGTAATTGCATTAATACTCGAGGTACAGCAGAGCTCCACACCTTAATCTATGGTGTGTAGAAACTCCACCGTTGAAAATACATAAGCATAAGGTCTAGGCATGGCCGAATGGCCAGCCTCCCAATGATCTATGAACTAAAATGTCCAAAGATGATCTAGAGATCTAAAAGTGATCAAAAGATTCCTATACAATAGTAAAAGGTCCTACTTATAAGAAACTAGTAGCCTAGGGTGTACAGAAATGAGTAAATGACATAAAAATCCTCTTCCGGGCCCACTTGGTGTGTGCTTGGGCTGAGCAATGAAGCAATTTCGTGTAGAGACTCTTCTTGGAGTTAAACACCAGCTTTAGTACCAGTTTGGGCGTTTAACTCCCATTTGGGTGCCAGTTCCAGCGTTTAACGCTGGGATTTCTTGAGGTGACTTTGAACGCCGGTTTGGGCCATCAAATCTTGGGCAAAGTATGGACTATTATATATTGCTGGAAAGCCCAGGATGTCTACTTTCCAACGCCGTTGAGAGCGCGCCAATTGGGCTTCTGTACCTCCAGAAAATCCACTTCGAGTGCAGGGAGGTCAGAATCCAACAGCATCTGCAGTCCTTTTGAGTCTCTGGATCAGATTTTTGCTCAGGTCCCTCAATTTCAGCCAGAAAATACCTGAAATCACAGAAAAACACACAAACTCATAGTAAAGTCCAGAAAAGTGAATTTTAACTAAAAACTAATAAAAATATACTAAAAACTAACTATATCATATCAAAAACATACTAAAAACAATGCCAAAAAGTATACAAATTATCCGCTCATCACAACACCAAACTTAAATTGTTGCTTGTCCTCAAGCAACTGAAAATCAAATAAGATAAAAGAAGAGAATATGCAATGAATTCCAAAAACATCTGTGAAGATCAGTATTAATCAGATGAGCGGGGCTTCTAACTTTTTGCCTCCGAACAGTTTTGGCATCTCACTCTATCCTTTGAAATCCAGAATGGTTGGCTTCTTTAGGAACTTAGAATCCAGATAGTGTTAATGATTCTCTTAGTAAGTATGATGATTCTTGAACATAGCTATTTATTGAGTCTTGGCTGTGGCCCAAAGCACTCTGTCTTCCAGTATTACCACCGGATACATACATGCCACAGACACATAATTGGGTGAACCTTTTCAGATTGTGACTCAGCTTTGCTAAAGTCCCCAATTAGAGGTGTCCAGGGTTCTTAAGCACACTCTTATTTGCCTTGGATCACAACTTTATTTCTTTTCTTTTTCTTTCTTCTTTTTTTTTTTTTTTGAAATGCTTTTTCTTGCTTCAAGAATCATTTTATTGATTTTTCAGATCCTCAGTAACATGTCTCCTTTTTCATCATTCTTTCAAGAGCCAACATTCATGAACCACAAATTCAAAAGACATATGCACTGTTTAAGCATACATTCAGAGAACAAAAATATTGCCACCACATCAAAATAATTAAACTATTATAAAATTCAAAATTCATGCAATTCTTTCTTTTATCAATTAGGCACGTTTTTATTGAAGAAAGGTGATGGATTCATAGGACATTCATAACTTTAAGGCATAGACACTAAGACACTAATGATCACAAGACACAAACATGGATAAACATAAGCATTAAAATTCGAAAAACAGAAGAACAATAACAAGGAAATCAAAGAACGGGTCCACCTTAGTGATGGCGGCTCTTTCTTCCTCTTGAAGATCCTATGGAGTGCTTGAGCTCCTCAATGTCTCTTCCTTGTCTTTGTTGCTCCTCCCTCATGATTCTTTGATCTTCTCTAATTTCATGAAGGATGATGGAGTGTTCTTGATGCTCCACCCTCAGTTGTCCCATGTTGGAACTTAGTTCTCCTAGGGAGGTGTTTAGTTGCTCCCAATAGTTTTGTGGAGGAAAATTCATCCCTTGAGGAATTTCAGGGATCTCATGATGAGTAAGATCTCTTGTGTACTCCATCCTTTTCTTGGTGATGGGCTTGTCCTCATCAATGGGAATGTCTCCCTCTATGTCAACTCCAACTGAATAACAGAGGTGACAAATGAGATGAGGAAAGGCTAACCTTGCCAAGGTGGAGGTCTTGTCCGCCACCTTATAGAGTTCTTGGGCTATAACCTCATGAACCTCTATTTCTTCTCCAATCATGATACTATGGATCATGATGGCCCGGTCTATGGTAACTTCGAACCGGTTGCTAGTGGGGATGATTGAGCGTTGTATGAACTCTAACCATCCTCTAGCCACGGGCTTGAGGTCATGCCTTCTCAATTGGACCGGCTTTCCTCTTGAATCTTGCTTCCATTGTGCGCCCTCTTCACATATGACTGTGAGGACTTGGTCCAACCTTTGATCAAAGTTGACCCTTCTAGTGTAAGGATGCTCATCTCCTTGCATCATAGGCAAGTTGAACGCCACCCTCACACTCTCCGGACTAAAATCCAAGTATTTCCCCCGAACCATAGTGAGATAATTCTTTGGATTCGGGTTCACACTTTGGTCATGGTTCTTTGTGATCCATGCATTGGCATAGAACTCTTGAACCATCAAGATTCCGACTTGTTGAATGGGGTTGGTAAGAACTTCCCAACCTCTTCTTCGGATCTCATGGCGGATCTCCGGATATTCACCCTTTTTGAGTGAAAAGGGGACTTCGGGGATCACCTTCTTCAAGGCCACAACTTCATAGAAGTGGTCTTGATGCACCCTTGAGAGGAATCTATCCATCTCCCATGACTCGGAGGTGGAAGCTTTTGCCTTCCTTTTCCTCTTTTTAGAGGTTTCTCCGGCCTTGGATGCCATAATGGTTATGGAAAAACGAAAAAGCAACGCTTTTACCACACCAAACTTAAAATGTTTGCTCGTCCTCGAGCAAAAGAAAGAAGAGAGTAGAAGAAGAAGAAATGAGGAAGAAGGGAGATGGTAGTGTGTTCGGCCAAGAAGGGTAAGAAAGGGTGTTTAGGTTGTGTGAAAATGAAGAGTTGAAGAAGGGTATTTATAGGAGAGAGGGGGGTAAAGGTTCGGCCATTATGGGTGGGTTTGGGAGGGAAAGTGGTTTGAATTTGAAGGGTGAGGTTGGTGGGGTTTTATGAAGGATGGATGTGAGTGGTGAAGAGAAAGATGGGATTTGATAGGTGAGGGGTTTTTGGGGAAGAGGTGTTGAGGTGATTGGTGAATGGGGGAAGAAGAGAGAGTGATGGTAGGGTCCTGTGGGGTCCACAGATCCTGTAGTGTCAAGGAAAAGTCATCCATGCACCAAATGTTGCTCAAAATCACGTTTTGAGGCATTTCTGGCATTAAACGCCGGGCTGGTGCCCATTCCTGGCGTTTAACGCCAGGTTCTTGCCCTTTACTGGCGTTTAACGCCAGTCTGGTGCCCCTTTCTGGCGTTAAACGCCCAGAATGGTGCCAGACTGGGCGTTAAACGCCCAACAGCTAGCATTACTGGCGTTTGAACGCCAGTTTCTTCTCCTCCAGGGTGTGCTGTTTTTCTTCCTGTTTTTCATTCTGTTTTTGCTTTTTTCATTGTTTTTGTGACTTCTTATGATCATCAACCTACAAAAAAGATAAAATAACAAAAGAAATAATTAATTATAAAACATTGGGTTGCCTCCCAACAAGCGCTTCTTTAATGTCATTAGCTTGACAGAGGACTCTCATGGAGCCTCAGAAATGCTCAGAACCGTGTTGAAACCTCCCAACACCAAACTTAGAGTTTGAATGTGGGGTTTCAACACCAAACTTAGAGTTTGGTTGTAGCCTCCCAACACCAAACTTAGAGTTTGACTGTGGGGGCTCTGTTTGGCTCTGTTTTGAGAGAAGCTCTTCATGCTTCCTCTCCATGATGATAGAGGGATGTCCTTGGGCCTTAAACACCAAGGATTCTCCATTCACTTGAATGATCAACTCTCCTCTATCAACATCAATCACAGCCTTTGCTGTGGCTAGGAAGGGTCTGCCAAGGATGATGGATTCATCCATGCACTTCCCAGTCTCTAGGACTATGAAATCAGTAGGGATGTAATGGTCTTCAATCTTCACCAAAACATTCTCTACAAGTCCATGAGCTTGTTTTCTTGAATTGTCTGCCATCTCTAATGAGATTCTTGCAGCTTGCACCTCAAAGATCCCTAATTTCTCCATTACAGAGAGGGGCATGAGGTTCACACTTGACCCTAAGTCACACAAGGCCTTCTTGAAGGTCATGGTGCCTATGGTACAAGGTATAGAAAACTTCCCAGGATCCTGCCTCTTTTGAGGCAGTTTTTGCTTAGACAAGTCATCCAGTTCTTTGGTGAGCAAGGGAGGTTCATCCTCCCAAGTCTCATTTCCAAATAACTTGTCATTTAGCTTCATGATTGCTCCAAGGTATTTAGCAACTTGCTCTTCAGTAACATACTCATCCTCTTCAGAGGAAGAATACTCATCAGAGCTCATGAATGGCAGAAGTAAGTCCAATGGAATCTCTATGGTCTCATTTTGAGCCTCAGATTCCCATGGTTCCTCATTGGGGAACTCACTGGAGGCCAGTGCACGCCCATTGAGGTCTTCCTCAGTGGCGTTCACTGCCTCTCCTTCCTCTCAGAATTCAGCCATGTTAATGGCTTTGCACTCTCCTTTTGGATTTTCTTCTGTATTACTTGGGAGAGTGCTAGGAGGGAGTTCAGTAACTTTCTTGCTCAGCTGACCCACTTGTCCTTCCAAATTTCTGATGGAGGACCTTGTTTCATTCATGAAACTTTGAGTGGTCTTTATTAGATCAGAGACCATGGTTGCTAAGTCAGAGGTATTCTGCTTAGAACTCTCTGTCTATTGCTGAGAAGATGATGGAAAAGGCTTGCCATTGCTAAACCTGTTTCTTCCACCATTATTGTTATTGAAACCTTGTTGAGGTCTCTCTTGATTCTTCCATGAGAAATTGGGGTGATTTCTCCATGAAGAATTGTAGGTGTTTCTATAGGGTTCTCCTAGGTAATTCACCTCTTCCATTGAAGGGTTCTCAGGATCATAGGCTTCTTCCTCAGATGAAGCATCCTTAGTACTGTTTGGTGCATTTTGCATTCCAGACAGACTTTGAGAAATCAAATTGACTTGTTGAGTCAATATCTTGTTCTGAGCCAATATGGCATTCAGAGTGTCAATCTCAAGAACTCCTTTCTTCTGACTAGTCCCATTGTTCACAGGATTCCTTTCAGAAGTGTACATGAATTGGTTATTTGCAACCATTTCAATCAATTCTTGAGCTTCTGCAGGCGTCTTCTTCAGATGAAGAGATCCTCCAGCAGAGCTATCCAAGGACATCTTGGATAGTTCAGAGAGACCATCATAGAAAATACCTATGATGCTCCATTCAGAAAGCATGTCTGAAGGACATCTTCTGATTAATTGTTTGTATCTTTCCCAAGCTTCATAGAGGGATTCTCCATCCTTCTGTCTGAAGGTTTGGACTTCCACTCTAAGCTTACTCCATCTTTGTGGTGGAAAGAACTTTGCCAAGAAGGCATTGACTAGCTTTTCCCAAGAGTCCAGGCTTTCTTTAGGTTGAGAATCCAACCATATTCTAGCTCTGTCTCTTACAGCAAAAGGGAATAGCATCAGTCTATAGACCTCAGGGTTAACCTCATTAGTCTTGACTGTGTCACAGATTTGCAAGAATTCAGCTAAAAACTGATAAGGATCTTCCATTGGAAGTCCATGGAACTTGCAATTCTGTTGCATTAGAGAAACTAATTGAGGCTTAAGCTCAAAGTTGTTTGCTCCAATGGCAGGGATAGAGATGCTTCTCCCATAGAAATCAGGAGTAGGTGCAGTAAAGTCACCCAGCACCTTCCTTGCATTGTTGGCATTGTTGTTGTTTTCGTTTGCCATGGGTTCTTCTTCCTTGAAGAATTCGGTCAGGTCCTCTAAAGAGAGTTGTGCTTTGGCTTCTCTTAGCTTTCTCTTCAGGGTCCTTTCGGGTTCAGGATCAGCTTCAACAAGAATGCCTTTGTCTCTGCTCCTGCTCATATGAAAGAGAAGAGAAAAAGAAAATGTGGAATCCTCTATGTCACAGTATAGAGATTCCTTGAAATGTCAGAGGAAAAGAGAAATAGAAAGAAGAAGGTGAAGAAGAATTCGAACTTTAATTAGATAAGGTTCGAATTGTGCATTTAGAAGGAGTGGTACTCCATAAATAGAAGGATGTGAGAAGGAGGGAAGTGAATTTTCGAAAATTCAATCAAAAAGATTTTGAAAACATTTTGAAAATTTGATTGATAATTTTCGAAAATTAAAAGTGAAAAAGAAATCAAGTGATTTTTGAAAAAGATTTTGAAATTAGAAGTCAAAAAGGTTTGATTGAAAACTATTTTGAAAAAGATGAGGTTAAAAAGATTTGATTGAAAAGTTATGGTTTTAAAAAGATGTGATTGAGAAGATATGATTTGAAAACAATTTTAAAAGATATGATTTGAAAACAATTTGAAAAGATATGATTTTAAAAATTAATGACTTGCCTAACAAGAAAAGATATGATTCAAACATAAAACCTTCCTCAACAGAAAAGGCAACAAATTTGAGATGTTCAATCAAATCATTAATTGTTAGTAAGTATCTTTGAAAAAGGAAAGAAATTAATTTTGAAAGCATTTGATTGAAAAGATTTGATTTGAAAAAGATTTGATTTTGAAAAACTTGAAAAAAATTGATTTGAAAACAAAATCTTCCCCCTAGCACCATCCTGGCGTTAAACGCCCAGAATGGTATACATTCTGGCGTTTAACGCCCAAAATGCTACCTTTTTGGGCGTTAAACGCCCAACCAGGTGCCCTGGCTGGCGTTTAAACGCCAGTCTGCCTTCTTCACTGGGCATTTTTGAATGCTCAGCTTTTTCTGTATAATTCCTCTGCAGTGTGTTCTGAATCTTCAATCCCTTGTATCATTGACTTGAAAAGACACAAATTAAAAATATTTTTGGATTTTTAATAATTAAAATGCAACAAGAATCAAATAACAATGCATGCAAGACACCAAACTTAGCAGTTTGTATACTACTGACACTATATGAGACACATAAACACTCAAGCCAAAAGAATTCAAAGATCAAAACAAAGAACTATATGCATGAATTCGAAAAATATAACAAAAACATGCATTTGACACCAAACTTAAGATGAGACACTAGACTTAAGCAAGAAACAGCAAATATTTTTGAATTTTATGATTTTTTTTTTAATTTTTTTAATTTTTTTGTGTTTTTCGAAAATTAAGTGGAAAAAGAAGGTATCAAAATTCCTAATGAGAATTCCAGGAATCAGTGCAATGCTAGTCTAAGACTCCGGTCCAGGAATTAGACATGGCTTCTCAGCCAGCCAAGCTTCCAAAGAAAGCTTCGGTCCAAAACACTAGACATGACCAAAGGTCAGCCAAGCCTTAGCAAATCACTGCTCCAAAAGCAAGATTGATACGAAATCAACAAGCTCTTGTGGTGATAAGTTGAAATCTCGGTCCAATCAGATTAGACATGGCTTCTCAGCCAGCCAGATTTCAACAAATCATCATGAAACTCTAGAATTCACCTTCAAGAATTTCGAAAAAAATACCTAATCTAAGCAACAAGATGAACCGTCAGTTGTCCAGCCTGAACAATCCCGGGCAATAACACCAAAAATTTGATGTTGTTGCCGGATCTTGGCACTGATGTTACCAAAGGCTTGCTCAAAACTAGAACAATCCCCGGCAACGGCGCCAAAAACTTGGTGCACGAAATTGTGAACTATACTTTTTCACAACTCTCATAATCCCTGGTAATGGCCCCAAAAACTTGGTGCGCTCAATACCATGGCATTACACAACTTCGCACAACTAACCAGCAAGTGCACTGGGTCGTCCAAGTAATAAACCTTACGTGAGTAAGGGTCGATCCCACGGAGATTGTTAGTATTGAAGCAAGCTATGGTCATCTTGTAAATCTTAGTCAGGCAAACTCAGATATATATGGTGATGAACGAAAATAACATAAAAGATAAAGATAGTGATACTTATGTAATTCATTGGTAGGAACTTCAGATAAGCGCATGAAGATGCCTTCCCTTCCGTCTCTCTGCTTTCCTACTGTCTTCATCCAACCCTTCTTACTCCTTTCCATGGCAAGCTCGTATAGGGTCTCACTGTTGTCAGCAGCTACCTCCCATCCACGCAGTGAAAGCTAATGCACAATACTCTGTCACAGTACGGCCAATCACCGGTTTGGTTCCCTCCCCTACCGGAATAGAATAACTCTTTTGCGTCTGTCACTAACGCCCAGTGGGTTACAGGTTTGAAGCACGTCACAGTCATTCAGTCATTGAATCCTACTCAGAACACCACAGACAAGGTTAGACCTTCCGGATTCTCTTGAATGCTGCCATCAGTTCTTGCCTATACCACGAAGACTCTGATCTCACGGAATGGTTGGCTCGTTTGTCAGGCGAGCACTCGGTTGTCAGGCGATCAACCATGCATCGTGCAATCAGGAATCCAAGAGATATTCACTAAGCCTCAGATGCTTGTAGAACAAGAATGGTTGTCAGTCACCTTATTCATGGGTGAGAATGGTGATGGGTGTCAATCATCACCTTCATCATGTTGAAGAACAAGTGATATCTTGGTAAAAGAACAAGTGGAATTTGAATGAAAGAACAATAGTAATTGCATTAATACTCGAGGTACAGCAGAGCTCCACACCTTAATCTATGGTGTGTAGAAACTCCACCGTTGAAAATACATAAGCATAAGGTCTAGGCATGGCCGAATGGCCAGCCTCCCAATGATCTATGAACTAAAATGTCCAAAGATGATCTAGAGATCTAAAAGTGATCAAAAGATTCCTATACAATAGTAAAAGGTCCTACTTATAAGAAACTAGTAGCCTAGGGTGTACAGAAATGAGTAAATGACATAAAAATCCTCTTCCGGGCCCACTTGGTGTGTGCTTGGGCTGAGCAATGAAGCAATTTCGTGTAGAGACTCTTCTTGGAGTTAAACGCCAGCTTTAGTGCCAGTTTGGGCGTTTAACTCCCATTTGGGTGCCAGTTCCAGCGTTTAACGCTGGGATTTCTTGAGGTGACTTTGAACGCCGGTTTGGGCCATCAAATCTTGGGCAAAGTATGGACTATTATATATTGCTGGAAAGCCCAGGATGTCTACTTTCCAACGCCGTTGAGAGCGCGCCAATTGAGCTTCTGTAGCTCTAGAAAATCCACTTCGAGTGCAGGGAGGTCAGAATCCAACAGCATCTGCAGTCCTTTTGAGTCTCTGGATCAGATTTTTGCTCAGGTCCCTCAATTTCAGCCAGAAAATACCTGAAATCACAGAAAAACACACAAACTCATAGTAAAGTCCAGAAAAGTGAATTTTAACTAAAAACTAATAAAAATATACTAAAAACTAACTATATCATATCAAAAACATACTAAAAACAATGCCAAAAAGTATACAAATTATCCGCTCATCAAGTCTGAACTCCTCTAGCTCATTTAGCTGGAGCAGTCTTTTCTCACCAGCTAACTGTGCATCCATGTTTAGGAATCTGGTTGCCCAGTAGGCTTTATGTTCCAGTTCCACAGGCAAATGACAGGCCTTCCCATACACCAGTTGGTATGGAGAGGTGCCTATAGGAGTCTTGAATGCTGTTCTGTATGCCCACAGAGCATCATCCAAGCTCTTTGCCCAATCCTTTCTTCGGGCCATCACAGTCCGTTCTAGGATTCTTTTTAGCTCTCTGTTAGAGACTTCAGCTTGCCCATTTGTCTGTGGATGATACGGAGTTGCCACTTTATGGCTGATTCCATATCTAACCATAGCAGAGTATAGCTGTTTATTGCAGAAATGAGTGCCCCCATCACTGATTAGCACTCTGGGAACGCCAAATCTGCTGAAAATGTTCTTCTGGAGGAATTTCAGTACGGTCTTAGTATCATTAGTGGGTGTAGCAATTGCTTCTACCCACTTAGATACATAGTCCACTGCCACCAGAATGTAAGTGTTTGAGTATGATGGTGGGAATGGCCCCATGAAGTCAATTCCCCATACATCAAACAGCTCTATCTCTAATATCCCTTGTTGAGGCATGGCATATCCATGAGGCAGGTTACCAGCTCTTTGGCAACTGTCACAGTTACGCACAAACTCTCGGGAATCTTTATAGAGAGTAGGCCAGTAGAAGCCACATTGGAGGACTTTAGTGGCTGTTCGCTCACTTCCAAAATGTCCTCCATACTGTGATCCATGGCAGTGCCATAGGATCCTCTGTGCTTCTTCTCTGGGTACACACCTGCGGATCACTCCGTCAGCACATCTCTTAAAGAGATATGGTTCATCCCAAAGGTAGTACTTGGCATCTGAAATTAATTTCTTTTTCTGCATGTAACTGTACTCTTTGGGTATGAACCTCACAGCTTTATAGTTTGCAATGTCTGCAAACCATGGAGCTTCCTGAATGGCAAATAATTGCTCATCTGGGAAAGTCTCAGAAATCTCAGTAGAAGGGAGGGACGCCCCAACTACTGGCTCTATTCTGGACAGATGATCAGCTACCTGATTCTCTGTCCCCTTTCTGTCTCTTATTTCTATATCAAACTCTTGCAGAAGCAACACCCATCTGATAAGCCTGGGTTTTGAATCCTGCTTTGTGAGTAAGTATTTAAGAGCAGCATGGTCAGTGTACACAATCACTTTGGATCCTACTAGGTAGGATCTAAACTTGTCAATGGCATAAACCACTGCAAGTAATTCTTTTTCTGTGGTTGTGTAATTCTTCTGTGCATCATTTAGAACACGGCTGGCATAATAAATGACATGCAGAAGTTTATTGTGCCTCTGTCCCAACACTGCACCAATGGCATGATCACTGGCATCACACATTAATTCAAATGGTAATGCCCAATCTGGTGCAGAGATAACTGGTGCTGTGACCAGCTTAGCTTTCAGGGTCTCAAATGCCTGCAGACACTCATTATCAAAGATAAATGGAGTGTCAGCAGCTAGCAGATTACTCAGAGGTTTGGCAATTTTCGAAAAATCCTTGATAAACCTTCTGTAAAATCCTGCATGTCCTAGAAAGCTTCTGATTGCCTTAACATTGGCAGGTGGTGGTAATTTTTCAATTACCTCTACCTTTGCCTTATCCACCTCTATTCCCCTGCTTGAAATTTTGTGCCCAAGGACAATTCCTTCAGTCACCATAAAGTGACATTTCTCCCAGTTTAAAACCAGGTTAGTCTCTTGGCATCTTTTCAGGACAAGTGATAGGTGGTTAAGACAGGAGCTAAATGAGTCTCCATATACTGAGAAGTCATCCATGAAGACTTCCAGAAATTTCTCTACCATATCTGAGAAGATAGAGAGCATGCACCTTTGGAAGGTTGCAGGTGCATTGCACAGACCAAAAGGCATTCTCCTATAGGCAAACACGCCTGAAGGGCAGGTGAATGCTGTTTTCTCTTGGTCTTGAGGATCTACTGCAATTTGGTTGTAGCCTGAGTAGCCATCCAAAAAGCAGTAGTAATCATGACCAGCTAGTCTTTCTAGCATTTGGTCTATGAATGGTAAAGGAAAATGATCCTTTCTGGTGGCTGTATTGAGTCTTCTGTAGTCAATACACATGCGCCACCCTGTGACTGTCCTTGTAGGAACCAGTTCATTTTTTTCATTATGAACCACTGTCATGCCTCCCTTTTTGGGAACAACTTGGACAGGACTCACCCAGGGGCTATCAGAAATAGGATAAATAATCCCAGCCTCTAGTAATTTAGTGACCTCTTTCTGCACCACCTCCTTCATGGCAGGATTTAGCCTCCTCTGTGGTTGAACCACTGGTTTGGCATTATCCTCCAACAGGATCTTGTGCATGCATCTAGCTGGGCTAATGCCCTTAAGATCACTTATGGACCACCCAAGAGCTGTCTTGTGTGTCCTTAGCACTTGAATCAGTGCTTCCTCTTCCTGTGAATTTAAAGCAGAGCTTATAATCACTGGAAAAGTGTCACCCTCTCCCAGAAATGCATATTTCAAAGATGATGGTAATGGTTTGAGTTCAGGCTTGGGAGGCTTATCCTCCTCCTGAGGAATTTTCGAAAATTCCTTTGCCTCCTCTAGTTCTTCTTGATCAGGTTGAGCATCCTTGAAGATGTCCTCAAGCTCTGATTCTAGGCTTTCAGCCATATTGATCTCTTCTACCAGAGAATCAATAATGTCAACGTCCATGCAGTCTTCTGGTGTGTCTGGATGCTGCATAGCTTTCACAGCATTCAACTTGAACTCATCCTCATTGACTCTCAGGGTTACTTCCCCTTTATGTACATCAATGAGAGTTCGTCCAGTTGCTAGGAAAGGTCTTCCTAGAATGAGAGTTGCACTTTTGTGCTCCTCCATTTCCAGCACCACAAAGTCAGTTGGAAAGGCAAATGGCCCAACCTTGACAATCATGTCCTCTATTATGCCTGATGGGTGTTTAATGGAACCATCAGCAAGTTGGAGGCATATCCTGGTTGGTTTGACTTCTCCAGTCAACCCAAGCTTTCTGATAGTGGATGCAGGTATTAGATTGATGCTTGCTCCAAGATCACATAGGGCTATCTTGGTGCAGGCGCCTTCTAATGTGCAGGGTATCATAAAGCTTCCAGGATCTTGAAGCTTTTCTGGTAAGCTTTTCAAAATGACTGCACTGCATTCTTCAGTGAGAAACACTTTTTCAGTTTCTCTCCAATTCTTCTTATGGCTTAAGATCTCTTTCATGAACTTAGCATAAGAGGGTATTTGCTCAAGTGCCTCTGCAAACGGAATCTTTATTTCAAGAGTCCTTAGATAGTCTGCAAAGCGGGCAAATTGCTTATCCTGTTCCGCTTTGCGGAGTTTCTGAGGATAAGGCATCTTGGCTTGATATTCTTCAACCTTAGATGCTGCAGGTTTATTCCTTACAGAAATGGTTGAAGAGGCCTTGTTAGGGGGATAATCATCAGAACTCTCAGGTGCCTGATTCTCCTTGGGCGTTTGAACGCCAGGAGTGGATGAAGTTTGGGCGTTAAACGCCAACTTCTCCCCCTTTTCTGGCGTTTGAACGCCAGAACTGGGCAGGGAATGGGCGTTTAACGCCAGCTTTCCTCCCTGTTCTGGCGTTTGAACGCCAGTATTGGGCAAGGAATGGGCGTTTAACGCCAACTTTCCTTCCCTTTTTGGCGTTTGAACGCCAATAATATTCCTCTCTGGGCTCTTACTGTCCTCAGAGGGATTTTGAACAGTGGCTTGGTCATCCTCTGTCAACTGTTCCTTAATTGACTTCTTGCTCTTTTGAGCAGTGGCATTCAATGTTTTCCCACTCCTCAGTTGAACTGCTTGACATTCTTCTGTTATTTGTTTAGATATTTGCTGTTTTGCTTGATTCAACTGCAGTTCTATGCTCTTGTTAGCAACCTTAGTATCATGGAGCATTTCTTTAAATTCTGCTAACTGTTCTGTCATCAGGAGCAGTTGTTGATTAAGCTCATTCATCTGTTCTTGAGGATTAGGGTCAGTGACTAATGCCATGACTTCCTTCTCTGGAACGAACTCATTGCTAGAATATAGGTATTGGTTTCTAGCAACAGTGTCTATAAGCTCTTGAGCTTCTTCAATTGTCTTTCTCATGTGTATAGATCCACCAGCTGAGTGGTCTAAAGACATCTGAGCTTTTTCTGTAAGCCCATAGTAGAAAATGTCTAACTGTACCCACTCTGAAAACATTTCAGAGGGACATTTTCTTAGCATACCTCTATACCTCTCCCAGGCATTATAAAGGGATTCATTATCCTCTTGTTTAAAGCCTTGGATGTCCAGCCTTAGCTGTGTCATCCTTTTTGGAGGGTAAAAATGATTCAGGAATTTGTCTGATAACTGTTTCCATGTCTTTATGCTTGCTGTAGGTTGGTTATTTAACCACCTTTTAGCTTGATCTTTTACAGCAAATGGAAACAGTAATAGTCTGTAGACATCCTGATCTACCTCTTTATCATGTACTGTGTCAGCAATTTGTAAGAACTGTGCCAGAAACTCAGTAGGTTCTTCCTGTGGAAGACCGGAATACTGGCAATTTTGCTGCACTATGATAATGAGTTGAGGATTTAGCTCAAAGCTGCTTGCTTTGATGGGAGGTATACAGATGCTACTCCCATATGCAGCTGTAATGGGGTTAGCATATGACCCCAGAGTCCTTTTGGACTGATTAATTCCACTTAAGTCCATGATGGACAAAAGGGAAATGATAATAATTCCAAAGAGATAAATTTTGTTTGTTTTTATTTTTTATTTTTATTTTTTTTTTGAAATAACCGAAAAAAAAATAAAATTCAATAAAATAAAACAAAAGGAAAATAAAAATAAAATTCGAAAATAAAAATAAAAAAAAAGAAAAATAAAATAAGATCAAAGCAAATTGAGAACTGAATCAATTAGTGAATTAAAAAGATTTTGAAAACAGCAATTAAGAAGATATGATTGAAAAATTTTTATGAAAAAGATTTGATTTTTAAAAAGAGGAAAGAGAAAAACACAAAATGACACCAAACTTAAAATTTTAGAAAATCAAACACTAATCTTTTCGAAAATTTTAAAGGAAAAACACAAAGAGGACACCAAACTTAGAACTTTTGTGAATCAAAAAAAAAAAAAAGGGACTAAGAACAAGAAAAATTCGAAAATCAAAAGAAAAACAACAGCATGCAATTGACACCAAACTTAAAATATGAGACTAGACTCAACTAAAAGACTCTAAACCAACAAAAATAAAACAGTCCTAATCTAAGCAACAAGACAAGCCGTCAGTTGTCCAAACTCGAACAATCCCCGGCAACGGCGCCAAAAACTTGGTGCACGAAATTGCAATAACACTTTTGCAATCCCGCACAACTAACCAGCAAGTGCACTGGGTCGTCCAAGTAATACCTTGCGTGAGCAAGGGTCGATCCCACGGAGATTGTCGGCTTGAATCAAGCTATGGTTATCTTGTAAATCTTAGTCAGGATATCAGAGATTATCAGGATTGATTGTGAAAAGCAAAAGAACATGAAATGGTTACTTGTTTTGCAGTAATGGGGAATAGGTTGAGGTTTGGAGATGCTCCATCTTCTGAATCTCTGCTTTCCTACTGTCTTCTTCATCAAACACGCAAGTCTCCTTCCATGGCAAGCTGTGTGTAGGGTTTCACCGTTGTCAGTGGCTACCTCCCATCCTCTCATTGGAACGATTCCTAATGCCCTGTCACGGCACGGCATTCCATATGTCGGTTCTCAATCAGACCGGAGTAGAATCCAGTGATTCTTTTGGCGTCTGTCACTAACGCCCCGCCTTCAGGAGATTGAAGCACGTCACAGTCATTCAGTCATTGAATCCTACTCAGAATACCACAGACAAGGTTTAGACCTTCCGGATTCTCTTGAATGCCGCCATCAGTCTAGCTTATACCACGAAGATTCCGATAAAAGAATCCAAGAGATAACTACTTAATCTAAGGTAGAACAGAGGTGGTTGTCAGGCACATGTTCATGGTTGAGAATGATGATGATTGTCACTGATCATCACATTCATCCGGATTGAGAACAAGTATTATCTTAGAATGGAAGCAAGCATGATTGAATGAGAAACAGTAGTAATTGCATTAATCCATCAAGACACAGCAGAGCTCCTCACCCCCAACCATGGGGTTTAGAGGCTCATACTGTGGAAAGAAACGTGTACAAAATGTTATGGGGTCATAAGGTGCGGATACAATGTCAAAAGATCCTATAAGTAGTAAACTAGTGTCCTAAGGTTTACAGAATTGAGTAAATGACAGAAAAATCCACTTCCGGGCCCACTTGGTGTGTGCTTGGGCTGAGCAATGAAGGAATTTCGTGTAGAGACCTTTTCTGGAGTTAAACGCCAGCTTTCATGCCAGTTTGGGCGTTTAACTCCAAATTTTATTCCAGTTCCGGCGTTTAACGCTGGAATTTCTGTAGGTGACTTTGAGCGCCGGTTTGGGCCATCAAATCTTGGGCAAAGTATGGACTATTATATATTGCTGGAAAGCCCAGGATGTCTACTTTCCAATGCCGTTGAGAGCGCACCAATTGGGCTTCTGTAGCTCCAAAAAATCCACTTCGAATGCAGGGAGGTCAGAATCCAACAGCATCTGCAGTCCTTTTCAGTCTCTGGATCAGATTTTTGCTCAGGACCCTCAATTTCAGTCAGAAAATACCTGAAATCACAGAAAAATACACAAACTCATAGTAAAGTCCAGAAAAGTGAATTTTAATTAAAAACTAATAAAAATATACTAAAAACTAACTAAATGATACTAAAAACATACTAAAAACAATGCCAAAAAGCATACAAATTATCCGCTCATCACTTCACTTTCTTGGTCTTCGTCTTACCCAAAACGTAGGTTATGTTTTTAGGGTTCTGACAACGACAACTCTACATTTGTGCATAATACGTCATGCATCCATTTTCCAGCATTTCGCCATTTATTTATCCATTTACAAATTAATTAGGGTAAAAACTAAAAACTTAATCTTATAATGTTTTCAACTCTCTACCGGTTCAGTCTGATATTGATGTAATGCATAGTTCCCCCTTACTAATTTGAAGCTTCTAAGATTTTATGTTATAAAGGAGACTTCTTAGTAGCTATGTTTATTCTTAAACACTTACTTCCCCACATAATCAAAAGAGGAATGTTAGGGGACAACAACTTTTGTATTTTGTAACCATTAATTGACCATCAATAATGTTTTTAATGGTGTGAGATTACATCTAATGATAAGAAATCACTCCCTCTTCTTTTGATGGTTAAGTGTTGGTCAAAAAATATAAAAATTGTTGGCTTTTTAAATTTTTCCTAATCAAAATGTTAATTGTTGATCCCAAATTTCTCAAGGAATAACTTTGGCTCTATGTGGTATAGAACAGCACCCGAACCTACCTCTTCCTTTTAGGTGGAATCAGCTAGATAAATTCAATATCATAAATCAAATTGGCATTTAAAAACCATTAATGATAAAATTTTTGAAAATATTTGATAACCAAAGAAAATTAACAAAAAATAACCATAATTTACCTTATTTAACATTCATTAATTATTGTGACAATTAATTAATATAAAACAAGGCAAATTCTGTCTATTTTTTTTCCTAGCATTACCGTAAATCTTTTAGGTTGCTCTGTACATCAATACTCTTAGCTAGTATGTATTATAGAGTAAAGTATTGTTTTTGTCCTCAATGTTTCTTAAAGTTCTTCCTAATGTTTAAAGGTGTGTTTGGCAAACACGTTAGAGAGGATAAAAGTGCATTTAAGTGCTTTGAATGCTGGTCTTTAAACGCGGATTTTGCATGCTAAAAACACGTTCACTCGAAGCAAGAAATTGTAGTTTCTGCGTTTACTTAACATCCTTTACATTTGTTGCTAGTCATAATTGGCTTTAATAATTTTCTCCATAATTTTTTATCATTTTTAATACTTTCTTTTGTATGTTGATTTTTTATTTTTTTATTAAATTTTTTAATATAATTTTCATATAATATGAATTATTAATTTTATTAAAAAGGACAAAGTAAATAAAAAATTGATCATACATAGTAATAAAATCATAAGTAATAAAATTTTATCGTCCAAAATAATACTAAATAAAAGAATACTAAAAGTATTAAAATAATTATAGAATATTTTTTTGTTTGATATTGTAAAATTTATTATTGTAATTTTTGTGTACGGTTTATTATTCTAATTTTTTATAATATGTATTATTGTTTCTATTAAAAATAATAAATTAAATAAAAAATTAATTATAAATAAATAATAAAAATATAACTAATAAAAAGTTAGAACATGAAATAATAATAAAAATAAGATTATTGAGAGTATTGACCAAGAATATTAAAATATGTTATTTTATGTTATTTATAATTTAATAAATAAATATTAATTTTTATTATAAAAACAATACTTAAAAGATGTCAATTTTTATGTTATTTTTAATTTAATAAAAAATATTAATTTTATTATAATAATAAAAATTTATAACATACTAAAATAGAGTACTATAAAAAATATTATATAAAAAATATACTAAAAAAAATATAAAAAAATTAAATATATTTAAAAAATAACATTATAATTTAATATTATATTTTTAAATAATTAATTAATTATTTATCTAAAAGTGATTTTAACTAATATTATCCAAACAATATTCATTTTATCAAAATTAATTTTAATATAAAATTGTCAAACATAAATCATGTAAGGTTGACATAAACTCACTCTTACCAGAATTAATTTTACAAAATCAATTTTATTCAAACTCTAGTTTGACAAACGTTCAGCCCAAATACACACTAAATCGTCCTATTTAAGTCTCAAACATTTTAAAATTGGCTCAATATTATCCTGCATTAGGAATTTGTTAACAAACTTGACGGTGAGACAAAATTGAAAAATTTTAAAACGTTAAGAATTTAAATACGACGAAAATGTTGGAACAAAAACTATATATAGTAATAAATTTTAATTTTATCTTTCAATAATATTAATTTTTTACGATACATAGTTATTCGATTATTTTTTAAAACGTTAGGAATTTAAATAAGACGATTTAAACACAACTTAGTCACTAAAGAACGTCAAAGACAATTTTAAAATCGGTTCCGCTACGTTACCAACAACATATCTGCCAACTTTTGCCAACTCTTATTTATAATTGTGTTTCATGAAAGTGTGTTTGTGGATGTGTCTAATAAAAATATCTTTTTTATAACTGTGTTTAATAGAAGTGTCTTTATAGATATATTTTTTGGATGTGTCTCTTTATATATGTATTTAAAATATATTAGGCTACGTTTGTTTTTAGAGACAGGACAAAACATGACACTGAAACGGAGACAATAGGACGGAGATACTAAAAATTATTTTTTGTGTATTGTGTTTGAATATGATGGACAAGACACTAATGTAATGTCTAGTATTATGCTTGGATACACATGGACAAGAATAAAATATTATATGGTTTTACTAAAATAGCCCTGTGATTCCAAATTTTCTACATCAATACAAATTAATTTAATAAAAAATGAGAGTACGTAAGAGTACAGATGGAACTTGAAAAAAATATTTGAAGAAGCAAAAAATTTTAATAAAAAAATATATTAGTATTTATATTAAAATAAAATTTATAAATATAATTATTTTATTTTAAAATTTATTATTAATATGTAGGAATACATATAGTTAAGATTAACAAAAAAAAATAAATTTGAGTTTGATTAATAAAAAATTTTGTTTAAGTTAATAAGCCAAATTAATTTTAAATAAAAAATTAATTTAAAAAAATCCATGAAAAAATAATTAGTTTTTGCATATAAAAATCTATTTTTATTTAAAAAAAAACTAATTTTTTATCTAAAAACTGATTTTTCTTTAAATTATATAAAATCAATTACAATTTATAAATTATTTTTTAGCATTTTAAAAGATCAATTTTATTTTTGATAATATTTATCTTTCAAAAGTTTCAAGATTAATTATTTTTGTTATTATTTTTATTACAAATCAAATAATATAATATAAGGTTAAAATGGTACTGAAGTAAAACGATAAAAAGAAAAGAATTATGTACCCTCAATAAAAAATTCTACAGAAAAGAGAGAGTACGTGAGAAAGAAAGAGATAGAGAAAGAACAGGAAGAAAATTTTTAAAATTGATACTTTTTTCAGAGAACATAAGAAGGGGTAATAGTGGAAAAAAAGGAAAACAAAATTTTTAAAATTGTCCGTGTCCACTCTTCCAAATTCCGTGTCCATCATTGTCCTTCGTGAAAGAGTGGACACAAAAGTATAAAAAAATGTCTCAGAGACAATATGTCCACTGTCCATGTCTCTGCTTCCAAACACTTTTTAAACAAGTGTTGTCCATGTCTCCGGGCTCAGGATTCGGTGGTCCAGGAACCTTTGGACTACTTAGTGGTCCAAGTAGAAAACATGTTTTTTAAGATTTTTTAACAACTGCTACATAGTTCTTTAACTAATTTTAATTATAAATTGACCCATATATTTTATATAATTATAAAAATAATTTTTTATTTTATAAATAATTAATTTATCATAAATCTATCATGTTCATTAACAATCAAATACAAAAACAATTTTTTGGCCATTACAATCGATTAAAATATTAAATTTGATTCGTGTCGTTCGGGAGGAATCATAAAATTGTGTTTTCTGCGAAAACCAATCGATTGGAATAATGAATCAATCGATTGAATTATATCTCAATCGATTGGATTACAGTTTACCACTAAACAATCGATTGAAAATTGCCAAAAGCATGGTTTTCGCATAACTCAATCGATTGGTCATACGATCTAATCGATTGAACGATGCATAAAAATTGGATTTTTGTAATTCAATCGATTGTTTAGAATTTCCAATCGATTGAATGCTTCAAAACAACCTGAGTCTCACCAAATTCAATCGATTACTTTTGTGACTCAATCGATTGAATTTACCCAAACAATATGAATTTGCCAATTTCAATCGATTGTAGTGTGTGTGAGTTCAAATTCAATCGATTGAAATGATAATTCAATCCATTGGAACATGATGTATTACGTCAGTCTTGTTTTCGTTTTTAAAAATTATCTTCTTATTCATTTATCTCATCTTTAAAATTCTATCTTCCTTTTTTAAGGTTTTATTTTGATTTAGATACTCTAATCTTATCTTTTCCTTAATATTAATATTATAAATTGGTGAATAATCCATCACCAATTATTCAATCCCACCATTAAAATCGTGTATCATTCTCTTTATAAAAAATTTTATTGTTTTTCTTTCGAACATCCATCCATCTACTGAATATCTAATTTTTTTATTTTTTATCCGTCTATGTAATATCCATTTTTTGTTCATCGTTAATTGACAATCACCGTTGCAGCAATCAGTAAAGGTCCAATCAATTTTTTTCATTGTTCAGAAAATAATCCATCGTTTTGATTACAAAATCAAGGTAAGTGGATAGAATCTCTAATTTTCCAATTATTCGTTTCGATATTTTATTCGTAAAATTGATTGTGTAATGAAAAAATGTTTTTTTTATCTTTTATTAACTGACAAGACATTGAGAATTACTAAAAAGAAAATAGATGTTATTATTTTTTATTACTAATTAGCTAGCAATCAGGGACGGACCTAGAGGGGGCGAGTAGTGGCCTGGACCCCCCAAAATTTTAAGAAATTATACTTATATATACGATTTGTGTTTAAAAAATAAAAACAAATATTAGGTAATTTAATAGTTTTATATGTATTATTTTTCACTATGTAATAGATTTATGTCTTAATTGTTAATTCATTAATATTTTTACCTAACTAATTTAATATCATACCATCAAGTCTTTGTACCTTTCAAATTAGTTTTTATATAATAATTTTTATATTTATTTTTTTAAAAATCATTTGTTTTTTTATATTAATATATTTAACATTCATATTTTTATATTAATAATAACTTAAGTAGTTATGCTTTGGTAATCACATTATATACTGTAGATATTATTTTCTTGTAAAAAATATTAATTCTTCTTCTAAATTCACATTGGTAAAAGAAAAATTTTATAAAGATATCGTATATCTTGTATTCTACAATGGTACCGTGTCTTTCAATTAATTAATAATTTATAATTTATTTTCAAATTTTTTTAAAACTTTTGAAAGAATGAATTTTAATTAATAAGATATGGGATCATTTTTAGCAAATCCCGTTATAAATTATATGGTATTTTATAAATTTGTAATGTACAATTGTTAAAGTTATATTTTATTTATGTAATTATCATATTAAAAATAAAATTATTGGAAAAAATTATAATTATATGTATCTTAATAAATCTATTAAAAAACTAACTCCAATAACTATATGTTAATTATTTTATAGATTAAAAAAAATTATATAAAAATTGGCACCTCAACATTAAAATCTCTGGATCCGTCCCTGCTAGCAATATACGAATCTATCTATTTTATGTAATGTTATAAGATGGAGTGTACTGATTTTTTTTTTCATTGGACATTTTAAGATGTCAGGTATATTTACGGACACTGAGATGAATGAGCAATACCAGGAGGACAATGACTTTAACCAACAAGAAGAGCTAGTAAGTGACCAATATATGATGGATGAACAGAATGAATTCGAACAAGATTTCAGAGATGAATTTATTGAGGGAGCGTTTTTTTCTGAATCTGATATGTCAGAAGATATCCTTGAAGCCGCTTATGCGGTTGACTCCGTGCAAGACATTACAACTTTGAAATTTAGTGAGAATTTTGCGGAGAAAATTGGCAAATACCACTTTTCTACTTTGCAGCTTGCATTTGATTTTTATATGAAGTACTCAAAGTCGAAGAGCTTTAGTGCAAGGAAGAGCAAGACCTTCAAGAATAGTACTGGCGAGGTATACAAACAAAAGTTTGTATGTCATAGGCAAGGATTCAGGATGGAGAAATATTACACGATGGAAAAAAAGGAAGAAGGAGCCTAGATTGGAAACAAGAACTGGATGTGAAGCCCGAATGGATGTTAAATTTGTACCAGAAACTGGAAGGTGGCATATCTTTTATTTCTCTGACAAACACAACAATGATCTATTGGATACACAATTCAGTGCTATGTTGCCTGCCCATAGAAAAATGTCAGAGGCAGATATTATGCAAATGATGAACATGCTAAAGTCAGGGATTAGCACTTCACAGATATTTGGTCTTCTAGCTAGTCAAGCAGGCGGGTATGAATTTGTTGGCTATGGTCCCAGAGATATGTACAATGAGATTGCTCGGCAAAGGCGTCAAATTCCTGGTGATGCAGCACGAGTGTTGAAGAAGTTGGAGGCTATGCGGTTGAAGGATCCACAATTATATTTCAAGGCATGTCATGATTCAAGAGGTTTGTTACGTAACTTGTTCTGGTCTGATGGGATTAGCCAACTAGACTACCGACTCTTCGGGGATGTTATTGCTTTTGATGCTACGTACGAGAAGAACAAGTATAGTTGTCCATTAGTCATATTCAGCGGGGTTAACCACCACAACCAAATAATTATTTTTGCTGCTGCGTTAGTTGTGGACGAAACTACTGATACATATATTTGGCTCCTGCGTCAGCTCATGTTTGCAATGAAGGATAAGACCCCGACCTCAATAATAACTGATAGGGCCATGGCGATTAGGAATGCAGTCAGAGTTGTATTTTCCGAAGTCAGACATAGATTATGCGCTTGGCACCTTATTCGAAATGCAACTAGCAATGTTGGAAGTCCATCGTTTACATCTAAATTCCAAAAAATTATGTTGGGAGACTACGAGATTTCCGTGTTTAAGCGTAAGTGGGTTCAGCTTATTGAAGAATTTGGCCTTGAGGATAAGCCGTGGGTGATCAACATGTACGAAGAGAAGCATATGTGGGCTACTGCATATATAAGAGGAAAATTCTTTGCTGGCTTTAGAACTACCTCAAGATGTGAAGGTTTACACTCAGTTGTTGCAAGGTATGTGGGGTCGCGGCATGATTTGACAAGTTTCGTAGAGCATTTTCAAAGGTGTGTTGCACACTTGCGCTTTAAAGAATTTAATGCTGATTATGAATCTACACGTGGGGTGCCCGTTATGCAGACTTGTATAGAGCTGCTAGAGAGATATGCTGCTGAGTTATACACTCATGAGATATTTCGTTTCTTTCGGCCATTTTTTTCTAGAGCTGGATCAATGCGGGTGCTAAACATAGAGAATAACGATGATTGCATAAAGTACATTATGTGTAAGCATGGGAGGCCCGATTTTATGTGGACTGTTGATTTTTGTCAAGAAGAAATGATCTTCATGTGTACCTGTTTAAGAATGGAGTCATTTGGAATTCCCTACGAACATATTGTGAAAGTTATGGTTGACAAAGACATTTGTGAGATTCCCCGGTCATTGGTATTGGATAGATGGACAAAAAAGGTTAAGTCAGCACTCATTGATCCAAGTGGGTTCACGAGGGATGCTGTTATTATTAGTCGCCAAAGTGCCTTGATAGAATTTTCTAAAAAATTGGCTGCTGTTGCTGCTAAAGTACCAGGGAGATATGAAGAGACACGTGACCTAATTATGGGATTGTACTCATCTTACAAGGCTGCAAACGAAGGCACTAATTAACCTCATTCAGGTGTAGCTAAAAGTAGCAATCCGTATGCTCATCAAATTGGTGTAGGCTCAGGACAACCATCTAGGAAGAAGCGGCAACGTTGTAGTGTTTGTCAAATGGAAGGACATAAGAAGACAACATGTCCTTGGCAAAAGGACATTGACAACAATGTTATTGAAGATGAAGCTAATGGTTCAGATGATAGCGACGTATATTCAGTACCGACGGCTGAGTTAGATAGTGATAATTAGCCACCTCCATATACTTAATATTTTTGCGGAATGAATCAGTTCCATAGTTGTGTTTATTTATTTTATTGCACTATATTAATGAAATTATATATAATTCTTACAATAGTCGTGCGTATGCTCTTTAGATGAAATAATTGCCAACTGAATATCGGTTTGCGAAAAAGGGTAAAAAAATCGCTCAAACCGGCAATGTAAACGGTCTGGTTCAGTATTTAAAATCGTCAGATTGAAAACCATTGAAAATTGTTGAACCGGCCGGTTTGATCGGATTGTGCTCTCTGACCGGTTCAACAATAGGACGCCGGTCTGATTAAAAACAACACCAAACGCGTAACGCGTCAACCCCCCTTCCCCTAAAACCTTCCCCCTTTCGTTCCTCATTCAGAATCAGAATCAGAAAAACTAGGGGTGTTCAAAACCGATCCGGACCGAACTAAACCGACCAACCAATATGAAAAAATCGAAAACCGAAAACAAAAAAACCAAAAAAATGTGTTTTGCATTTTTTTGCGGTTCGGTTCGATTTTCGGTTCTGAACAGGAAAATCTTAACCGAACCAAACCGAACCGGTTTAGTAAAAAAACCCTTAAAAACCAACCCACTCCCCCCACCCCCACCCCCACCCCACCCCACCCCCAAACGGCCAAACCCAATTCCCTTGAGCGCGATTACTGAGCAGAAGTGAGCCCTAACCCCACGCCTCCCACCCCCAATCCAAAGCTCTCAGTCTCAGCCTCTCACCGTCGCACTCTCCTCTCACCGTCGCGCTCTCCTCTCTGCAGTGGCGCACGACACTCGCACCACAGCCTGAACGACGCTCGCACACAGCGCACGACCCTCGTCCCTCGCAGGCTCGCACCCAGCGCCAGCAATAGCAGAGCACGAGCCTCCTTCCTCGCACCCAGCAGTAGCAGAGCCCGAACCTCGCAACCTCGCACCCAGCAGTAACAGAGCCACAACCCTCGCCAGTCGCCACCCACAACACAGCACCCACCAGTCACCGATTCAAGTCAGATATGGAGCCCGAGCCACCGAGTCAGGTATGTGATTTGGCTAAATCGTTGATTCATTGATATTGTTTACTTTATTGCTGACTTGCTGACTTGTTAATTCATTGTTAATTTGATTCATTGTTGCTGGTTATTGATTTATTTTGTTAGGTATTGTTGCTGGTTAGGATTCGGATTAGGATAATTTTGATTTCCCATTGTCTCTTTCAGGTTAGACTAGGCACTGCAAGAGGCGCAGAGGTAGTGAAAGTGGCAGTCATGGCACTCTATGCTCTTTTGATTGCTTTCGGTCTGTGCAAGGCGCTTCCCCTAGCCAGTATTGTATGCAACTCTAAACACTTAATTTCTGATATCTTCTCATCTCATTATGAGCTTATGATTTGTTTGTCTTCTCTCTTGCTATGACTATGGTGGTTCTAGTTCCTTTGTGCCTTGACCTTACCAATTGGAAACTTGGTAGTGAGATTTGTGCAAGAAAATCATAAGGCACGTCCAAGACTTTGTGTTACCCTTTTATGATTCCTGGAGTTTGGTATTAAGCCTTGGTTATGTTATTTACTTACAGGACAAAAGCAATGTCTTCATGGCAAAGTACTTCTATGTGAGGTTACATGCTTTGTTTGGAGCAGCTCTGGCTTGTGGGCTGGTAGCGGCTAGAGTGGTTTAACAACAGTTCTATGCATGCAAGAGACCATATCTCTGAAGATGGAAGCTGTCTCAGAATTTTATACTGATTCTTTGCATTCTTCATTTCAAGTGTTTTTCATTTGCCTCCACTTCTTATGGCCAACTAAATAGTGGAGAAAATTTATATCTTATATGTTGAGATACCAATCTAGTTAGGAGTCTCACTTAGGCTTTTTTGATAGTTTAACATTTTTTGGTGTTACATACAAGGACACATACCTTTGTTTGTTTTCAAATCTGATTGCTCCTTGTCCAGTTGTCCCTAATGATGTAATTGCATAGTTTGTAGTCCAAGTGAATATATGCACGGTTGATTTTTCTATGTTACCTAAGAAACTCTAGAATGGAAATCCAATTTACCACATGTTCTCTACAATTAAAATATGTGTAATGAATTTTTCATTCCCCTCGGAATTTTTTCATTATGTGGTCTCACCTTGGTTTTTCTAGCCGAACCAAGAATTTCTATATCTCATATCATACAGTATTAAAATTAAAAGGTATTTAGTAAGTCCCTATGAAATATGAAGGGTTAAGAACGATTTTGGTTCTTAAGGTATAGGCTAAAATTTTTTTCGTTTCTAATCTTTTTTTTGTATACGAAATTGTCTTTTTTACTTAGATGTTAAAATTTTGGATCAAATTACCCATAATAAAAAATTATAAAATGAAAAAAAAAAAAGAGAAAGAGTGTCTCTGTTCGTCTGAAAGGGGAAGGGAAGAAAAAGAAGGGGGAAGGGAAGAAGAAGAAGCTGTTCTTTATGTAATTTGAATTTCTGGTTTGCTATTCTAATTTATTGCTTCTTGATTTTTCGTTATGTTGTTTTAAAAAAGTCTCTCTTTCCAAATGCAATATATAATAATCATGATTGATTGTTCTTATGGTTACTCTTATCAAGATTTTTTTATCTATTAGCAATATATAAAATTAATTAAAATAGAGAGGTCAAATTTTATAAGATGCAAAATCCAAAATAGAATGCAAACAAATAAAAAGACATGGAATTTTTTTATTTATAAATTAATTAAATAATATAAAATATAATTCACAAGACATAATATTTGTATGCAATTGTTGTTGAAATAATAAACGAAAATAACATTACTACATCAAAATAATATGAGTTTTTTAAACTAAAGTATCTATAAATTGCATAGAAATAGAGAAAAATTGTAGAAGCCACAAAACGATAAATATCTATTTAAGAAGTCATTGAAAAATAACTAAAGAAGTACATCCACCAAACATAACAAATAAATTGACAATAACCAAAGTATTAAGTTTTATCTAGATTACTACTATAATCTTTACATCTTATGGTTAGTGTGCAATTTCCAAAAATCATCGGCCGACGCTATAATTTGTGCCTTCTTATGGTTGATCCGATTTCAGAGTAATGCGAATATCGTGATCCTCAAGCTGCAATTTATTCACTATAAATTAGTACAAAAAATGGTAAGTGAATAATTTTTTTGTAAATTTTTTTTGTTAAAAAAATAGTAAGCTGCAACTTATTCACTATAAATTTTTTTTGTTAAAAAAATGGTAAGCTGCAACTTATTCACTATAAATTAGAGATTCTATCACTTACCTCGATTTTGTAATCAAAACGATGGATTGTTTTTTGAACACTACAATGAAAAAAATTGATTGGACTTTTGCTGATTACTGCAACGGGTGATTGTCAATTAACGATGAACAAAAAGTGGATATTAAATAGACGGATAAAAAATAAAAAAAATTAGATATTCAGTAGATGGATGGATGTTCGAAAGAAAAACAATGAAATTTTTTACAAAGAGAATGATACACGATTTTAATGGTGGGATTGAATAATTGGTGATGGATTATTCACTAATTTATAATATTAATATTAAGGAAAACATAAGATTAGAGTATCTAAATCAAAATAAAACCTTAAAAAAGGAAGATAGAATTTTAAAGATGAGATAGATGAATAAGAAGATAATTTTTAAAAACGAAAACAAGACTGACGTAATACATCGCGTTCCAATCGATTGAATTATCATTTCAATCGATTGAATTTGGTGAGACTCAGGTTGTTTTGAAGCATTCAATCGATTGGAAATTCTAAACAATCGATTGAATTACAAAAATCCAATTTTTATTCATCGTTCAATCAATTGGATCGTATGACCAATCGATTGAGTTATGCGAAAACCATGCTTTTGGCAATTTTCAATCGATTGTTTAGTGGTAAACTGTAATCCAATCGATTGATTCATTATTCCAATCGATTGGTTTTCGCAGAAAACACAATTTTATGATTCCTCGCGAACGACACGAATCAAATTTAATATTTTAATCGATTGTAATGGCCAAAAAATTGTTTTTGTATTTGATTGTTAATGAACATGATAGATTTATGATAAATTAATTATTTATAAAATAAAAAATTATTTTTATAATTATATAAAATATATGGGTCAATTTATAATTAAAATTAGTTAAAGGACTATGTAGCAGTTGTTAAAAAATCTTAAAAAACATGTTTTCTACTTGGACCACTAAGTGGTCCAAAGGTTCCTGGATCACCAAATCCTGAGCCATGTCTCCGTGTCCTGTCCCGAAAACAAACGTTACCTTAATTACTAGACACATCTACGAACACACTTCCATGAAACACAAATATAAATAAGAGTTGGCAAAAGTTGACAGATAATATGTTGGTACCCTATACTTTTCCTTTTAAAATTTACCACAAATATTAGAGATAAAAACAATACTTTACTCTATATTATATATTTTAATCATGATGTCCATACTCATGGCTTGTGAATATTGTACAGGTCGCATTTTGGACAAAGATATTTCACCCAAATATTAATAGCAACTGGAATTATGTGTTAATAATTTCACATGATGAAAGTATCCCTCTTAATTCTATTCCAACAAAACTAATGCCTTTTGGGACCATTATCTAATGGAATTTTTTTTAAAAATAAAAAAATATATTATTTTTAAAAATATGTTATTTGAATTTTAATTTTTAAAAAACATTTTTTACGATGAGTTCGTTTAGTTTTGGCCAACTTCTATAATTTTATAGAGTTCGTCAAATTTCAATGAATTTTACTCTAATTCTCTCCAAAACTTATCTGATAACGAAACTCAAATTTTTAAGTCATTATCATCGTCTCAAAAAATACATAAAAGTACACAAAATACACAGACAAACATGTCTTCTTTAACATTATCAGCGGCAATAGTAACCAATATCATGTCTCCAGATTTAATAAGATTTTTTTTCATTACAAATTAAAAGAACCATTATTTCTCCAATAAAAATACGACTTATTCCCATGTACTGTTGTGTACTCTTAATGTACTCTCGAGACGATGATAATGATTGTCATTATCTGTTGCAAAGTTTAAGAATTTGAGTAAGCCAGATATTTTTGAGAATTTGAAGTTAAGTTCTATTAATATTATGGAGTTTGCTGGAGATGCGTCGAACTTGCCTTGAATAAAAAAAAATCGTATCTAAACAATTAAAGTTCAAAGAATGTGTGTCTGGAAATAAATATTTTTTTAATTTATTTCAGAAAAAAAAACCTTATCTAATGATGTGTTAGTTTGTTGTTAAAAGAGTTGGTGTTATACCAGATATTATCAGTTATCATAGTAGTTTCTTTTTGAGTTCCGCTACATATCTAAACAATTTCATCTAAGTCATTTAGTTTACGCTGCCGGTTTCGTCTTCTTCTTTCTCCTCTTCCTCTTCCTCCTTTTTCTTCCTCTTTTTTTTATTATCGTCATCATCACCACCATTATACTACCACATTCATCTCTTCCTCCTCCTCTTCTTCCTGTTTCTTTTTTATTTGAATTTCTTTGATCTCTTCATTTCTTTTTTTCTTTCTCCTCCATCATTATTGTCGTCATCACCAGCAATACCAATACAAGTATAATTATCCGTGCCATGCACGTGATAAGATTGAAAAGAAAAATTTAAGTTGCTGTGTTAAAATTAATTTTAATTATAATAACTTAATTAATAAAAAAATTGTATGCGTTGTTTTTCTTTTCTTAATATAGTGTTAATTGTATTAACTATAAAATAGTTATTTAATCTACTTTGTTTAATAAATCAGACATATATACTCAATATGACCATAAATAATCTAGTAATACTTAAATCCACCAACAAAGTTCTATATGTTGGTTTACTGTGAAGTAAGAACATATCAAAATCAGCTCAAAATGAAGAAAAAATTAATAAAGAATCCTAACGCAGAAAGTTCTGTAATAAACAATAAATAATATAAACATATTGATTAACAATTCAATGCTATCCTTTGATACCTGCAAAATATATACATGAAACAACACTGTATCAATGTTAGTATATAAAATTATATTGTTAACGTAATTATAAAATTGTTTATCAGGAGAATAAGATAATACGAATTTTTATGATAATTTTAATATTCTCAAACTATTAATGTACAATAAAAATTCATCCATTATTTCCTAGAATTTATAAATTTTTTTGATTGATAGTAATTAATTTTAATAAATTAATAGATTTAGCAAGTCATTTTGTTATTACCTTTTCATTATAAGCTCTCAAAAACTTCTCTATATACCACATTCATCATGCAGTTATCTTCCAAGTGTCCATGATCTTGCAACAGCACTCACAGACCGTCTTTACTCGTTACCCTTGATAACGCAACATACAATTGACCATGGGTGAAAATTGGCCTTGGAAGGTAAATTTCAACTTTCGATAGAGTTTGTCCCTGAGACTTATTTATTGTCATTGCAAATGACATGATAATTGGGAATTGTCTTCTTTAAAACCTGACCGGCAATGTTTCATTATTTGGAATTAGATTCAGTCTTGGAATAAGAACAATACTTCCAACTTTGTTACCAGTTAAAGTCTTGCATTCTATCACATGATTTCCCATTCTTCTAACTTGCATTCTCATTCCATTGCACAAACCATTAGTTTGGTTTATATTCCACAGCAACATAACAGGAGCGCCAACCTTCAGAACCAACTTGTGTGGTGGTAGACTTGAATAATTTATTCCATTTAGAATCTCCGGCGAGAAAACATCTAACTCAAATTTCATATTTCCCTCCTCAGCACACACAGAGTCTGAACTTAAGTAGACTCTTTCTTGTCCAGGTAACCCTGCAGTCATCTTGTTGACATCAGTGACACAATTCAAAGTTGGTGCAAGAATTGCTCTATCCTTGAAATAATTTTCAACGGATAAATTGGATAACATATATGGATACACGAAATCAATGAGGTCATCCAAAGCTGTCTTAGAGTTCTTAACCAAAATGTCATATGGTATATGAACGATCGATTCACCATCTGTTGTATCACCAGCCAAATCATCACCAATTTTGAGTAGCCATTCTGTAAAATTTCTGAGTTCTTGTATGTTGTTGTTTTCACCCAGTGACAATCTCATGTTTTTTTATAAGCTTCAGAACCTTCCAATTATGCCACAAATATGAAGAATTAATAGAAGACTGAATTATATCTTGCCTTGAGCCTCTGGGAATCACAGGTAAAATTTGTCTAAAATCTCCTCCGAGAACAACAACTTTACCTCCAAATGGCAAATGAGCATTGTACGAATCTGAACACCTTAAGATGTCTCTGAGGCATTTGTCTAAAGCTTCGTAACAATACTTATCATTAAAATAAAAATTTTTAATTATGATCATTAATTATAATCACATATATTTACTTCAAGATTTATACTTTGAAAACTTAGTATATTAATATTTTGTATTTTATTTCTCAATTTTAGACTATCACAAACATTAGTTACTCTTCAATAATGACAATACTTTTAAAAAAATACACAAAATTAAATGATCTTAAAATTATATAATAATTTTTAAAATAATAAAAAAATATACAATTACCTAAAATATAATATTTGTGTAGTAACTAAAATTTAATTAACAATATAAAAGTAACATATAATATCATTTCGTAATTAAATAAGGGGATAAGTATTATTTTGGTCCTCACGTTCAGGGTCAGAATCAAACCTATCCCTGATGTATCTTTCGATTTAAAATCATCCTTAACGTATTTTTTTGTATTAAAATCGTCCTTTTTTTAAAAAATTTAATTATGATCCCACTGTCGTTGATTTGTCTAAAGCTTCGTAATTATTAGCACTTACAATTCTATTAAATCCCACTGTCGTTGATTCCTCTAAGAGTTTACTTATCAAATAAAGTTAAAATATGAACAGAAAATATCTATAAACTGGACCTAGCATCACTCGAAGAAATTATGTAGAATAATCAACCTACCTTATCATTCATGAGAACCATTTCTAGATAAGTTGTCTTACTTTTGTCAAATTTGGATGAAACTTTCCATAACCTTATAATTCTTGCCTTTATTTTCCAAATATTTTCATTACATAATCTACTACAGGTAATACTGTTGATAGAATCATAACTTGTAGCCATTAGGTATGGAAAATAATAAAGAGAAAAAGAAATATGAATAAGGTACAAATTTTGTAGATGAAAAAAAATTAAAACAGTTGACTATTACGACTTATATATATACATACACACTAATAACAAACGGTATGAATTTTTAATGGAGATACTTGATACTAATAGAAAAAGATTATATAAATAAAAATTATTTAATTTCAATTTCAATTTCATATATCAAAACAGTGGTTAACAAAAATTATGGAATCTTTTTTTGACATATGTATTATGCCATACGTATTAATGTACACAGATTATTTTATAAATTAATATATATGCATAACAAAACAGTTTAATATTATATATTGTCTACATTAATTATATGCCAAAATTTAAAAAAAAAAGAGATAAAAGAGAAGATATATAAATATGTATAATATTATTGCTATATATGAAGCAGTTTTATATTGCTATAATTATAGAGACTTACTATAATTATATCAAATTTAATTATGACTGTAAATAAATAAAATAGGAAACAATCAAAACTAATTTTTTTTCTTTTTATGGTCAAAAGTTACTGTAAATATAAAAAACAAAAATCTGTAATGATTAAAAATTTGAGTAGAAAATAAAACTCCATAAGCTAAATTCAATTTGTTAACTAATTAATTTTATGTCCATATAATATTATTATTATTATATATTGATTAAAACTGTGAATACATACTAATAAAATTATTACATACGAATGAGAATTAGAACTATATCAATTATATGATTTTAAAATTATTATTATTATTATTATTATTATTATTATTATTATTATTATTATTATTGAGTAATGATGATAATTCACGTGATAACAAATTTTACCTATAAAACATCCAAAATTAAATAATATTCAAGTATAATTAGGTGACAATTATAATTCAAAAATTACTGCACATAAAGTCACGTGAATTATTATTATAATTGATATAATCGTTATAATTAATTTAATAAAGATATTTATTAAGTATATATGTTATCTATATTAATTATATGCCAATATTTTTAAGAATGCATTAAAAAAAGTGATATATAAATGTATATAAAATTATTGTTATATAAAAAATAAATTTAAATAATATATAGAAAACATATATCCTGTGTATAAAAATGTGACTATTAGTAATTTTATTAATAAATTTTTTTTTAAATTATTACTAATTTCAATTTTATTAGAAAATTTGAGGAAATAATTTCCCTTGCCACAAATAATATACTAAAACTGTTAGGATATTATCTTCTATATGGTTAATTGAATTTATCAATGATTTTTTCGTGTAAATCGTTATTATTCAATTTTTAATAATTACTTAATATACAAAATTTGAAATTAGAAATTGTTATTACTAATTCAATTAACTGGTTAATTGAGTAATAATTGTCAAATTATTAAGGTGCAAAATCATTGATTTACTCAATAGATTTTCATATATTATTTATATTTCAAGTAATAATTTGAAATTATATTATTTACCCAGTTAATAATACTATTTTTAAAAAAAAATTGCATTGATTTTTAAATCAATTATTAAATAATTATTTTTGTTAAGATAATTGTTTATAAATTATTTCAAATTATATTTTGTTAAGATATAATTATTTAGATTATTACTCATGGCACGGGTATAATTTCATTTTATACCAATTAATCAATTATAATTATATGTCATAGGTATAATTTCAATTTTATCCACGGATTATTTTTCGTAATAATATACAACATATTATTTACCGTGATAATTTGATTTGATTGATTTCTATTTTATTTACATACATAAATGATTAAAATATATAACATAAATATCGTAATTATTATAATTCTATGATATAATTATAATTAACATATTTTATCATAATTAAATATTGATTTGATATAATTATAATAAAAATAATTTTCCAAAATAATATAATCATATATTATTCATGAGCTAATTATCTGCCAATAAACCTTAATATGATTTTTACATCTCCGCTATGGGAAATAACTACTTAGATATACCAAATAATATGTAACATATTACTCCCTGTATAAGTTAAGGCACAAAGACATGATTTAATTAAGGTGATTGAAACTTGCACCAAATAAAATATGACATCAATCGAATAAAAAAGGGTACTCGATTTTGTATTAATTAGCTAGTCGAAGAAATAACATAATCATACATTATTCATGTTTTATTATTTTTTGTTAGATAAAATATTTTTTTATTGACAAATAAATTGTGTTTAGGTTAACGATTTAATATATGTGTAGGTTGCATTTTTTGTCAAACATAATGAAAATACAAATAAAGAAATAAAAGAAAAAAATAAACTTAATTATATCTAACACTACTTCATTTTATTAAATTATTTAAAAATAGCACATCAACAAAAAATATTCATAATATATAAATTGAGGCAATAATTTAAAATTCTATAATTATAATTTAATCAAATACTAATATTAAAATCAAATTACCTAAACAATAATGAACCTATTCTAGTCCTTAGTCACGTATAGTGTAGAATCATTCTTGTAACGATAACCAACTGAAATAACATCGTAAGTTTCAATATTTAGAATTCGTGCAAAATCAGACCATCCTCTTGTTAGATAAGCTTCATCATCCGCTATCCATGCAATGCGGCAAGGTATAGAATTGTCACACCGAGAAACCAAACTAACTCTTATTCCCCTCAATGGCATTGTATGCAAAAGAAAGCTGGTAATTTCTAAAAAAAAATCAAAATATGTTAAAAAATTATTCTAATAATGAACAGCTTAAATAAGAAAATTTAAATATATTACCAATCGTTGAAATTGTATATCTGAATTTGTCACGAATTTAGCAAAATTGAACTTAAAATGAGGAAATTCAATCTCATTATGTGCTCCACTTCGAAGATTTTCGGGCAGACATAAAAAGCATAGAGGGGATGGAACTTGAACTTGCCCTATAAAGTTCCGTGGATACAATTCCTCAATAAAAAATTGAGCTCCTCCTAAGAAATCTAACTTTAACCACATTCCATTAGGTTGGTCATAATAGGTGAGTAGATCCAACCATCCTTCAGTAAAGTAGAGACTATTGCCCCTTCTTTGAACGCTTACATCATTAGTTGGAACCCAAATCAGTGAAGACAACTCGATGAGGTATTTCATGGATGTGATGCATTATAAATGATTGTGGCAAAAGACAATCGAACTGGAACATTAGACGATAAGAATAACTTAGAGTAACAACAAATAATAAATTATCAAAAGAATAATATAATAGAATGAGTATATGAAAAATATTATAAAAAATTATAAATTGTACCTTAAAAGGATCAACTTCAATAAAAAACGAAGAATACCTTCTTATTCTATGAAGTAGTAAAAAAAACACTAAATATAAAATTATGAATTGACTCTCAAATTTAGATTCATGTACCACAGGAAAACACTATATATAGACTTTAGTAAAACAAAAATAAATATGTAAATTACTTATTATTAAGGTAATTTTTTAATAATGCATTAAATATTGATTTGATATAATTATAATGAATATATGTTACTAAATTAGTATAATTATATATTATTCATTAAATATTAATTATAATATAATTATAATAAAGATATTTTTTATAAAATAATATAGAATAATTAATTGATATACGTGAATAATTTCATCATATCACGGGTAACAAAGATTTTTTATTATCTAGTATTACTATTATTGATATTATTATTATCATTAAAGTGATTAAAAATATTTTTAATTTTTAATTGATAATTGATAAATAGTTTAATAGTGCATTAAATATTAATTTGATATAATTATAATGAAGATATGTTTCTAAATTAGTATAATTATATATTTTTCATTAAATATTAATTATAATAAAGATATTTTTTATAAAATAAGTTAGAAAAATTAATTGATATACGTGAATAATTTCATCATATCACGGGTAACAAAATTTTTTTATTATTATTATTACTATTATCGATATTATTATTATCATTAAAATTATTAAAAGTATTTTTAATTGATAATTGATAAGTAGTTTAATAGTACATTAAATACTAATTTGATATAATTATAATGAAGATATGTTGCTAAATTAGTATAATTATATATTATTCATTAAGTATTAATATAATATAATTACAATAAAGATATTTTTTTATAAAATAATTTAGAATAAAAAAATTTCATTCCTTTTGGAGGAAAAACGGAGGCATGAGAGATCGACACGTCATCTTTAGTAGCTGGGGAAAAACCCAATTTTAGTATATTAAGTAGATTTTGCTAACATTTTTATTGACTCTGATTCTCTGTGGTAATCGAATGAATGTAAAATATTATCAAAACGAAACCATTTAAAAAAAAATAAAAGTCATTTTTATGTTTAGATATTTTATATAAAAATATTTTTTATCTAACAATTATATTTAACTATAACAATATAAACAGTATTTTTTGTTTATTTATTATGTTAAAAGTATTTTTTAAACAAAAAATATTTAAAAAAATATAAATTATAACTTCTAAAAAAATATATATTTATTTTTTAATACTTTTAATTTTACTACTAATATTTTGTCAAACACATTAAAAAAATTATTAAAAAAATATATTTTTCTAATAATTTACTTATAATGGTACAACCATACTTATAATGTGTACAATGGCTATTGAGTTATGAAATGAACATTCCCTATACTATTTAGAATAACCATCCGAGTACAAGGGATAATAAACATCTTCTCGAAAAATTAGTTTAATTTTTGGGTTCACCAAGGATCGAACTCTTGACCTTTCGGATCTAGCGCTTTAATACCATGTCATGATACCACTCATCCCAAAAGCTTCTGCTGATAGAAAAATGTAACACTAATAATTATATCTCTAATACTCTATAAATCTCCATTGTACACATTGTATAAATATCTCATTGGCTCCTCATACTTTCCCATTCTATAAATAACTCCTCACATCATCTAGTTTAACATACACCAAATGAATTTCGAAGGGACTTTTATTTAGAAATAAGACATGAGAGTTTTTAAAACCGTAAATGTTGAATCTCTCACTCTAACACCCCTCAAAAAAGTTTGTAATTAATATAGTTTCATACAGGAGTATCTTTAATTCTTGATACTTCATAGTCTAAGTGTTTTAGTGAAGAGAAGACATCGTAATCTAGCTTTGTGGTATACACCACTTTTACCAAGTTCGGCATTTTCATTTCCTTATAAATTGGAGGATTCTCTTCTGTCACCAACTCTTTTATTGGTCCATACATTCTTGAAGATTCATCCTTAACGTGTTGTCTCAGCATGAAACCAAAACTCGTGGACTACTTTCCGACCCACAACTCTTGGCGCTCATAAACTTAAGCCTTTCTAGGAGTTATTATAAGTCTTACTCTGTAATTCTTAGATCAAGGTTGCCAATATAAAGTCTACTTTCACACTTATCATCAATGGAACCATTTGCATCCTGCAATCAGCATTACATAAAATAAGTGCAGAACACAATCACTTTAAAAAATAAAATAAAAAAATTATCCGAAAAATTTTAGTTTTTATGGTATTAGTTAAGTAAACTCCAAGAACTCCAAAACTTGAATTTAGTCCAAAAGTGTATTTAACTATTTATGAGATGAGATGTGCTCTTTTCCTGTGGCATTTAAAATCGGAGGTACTGTCGTTCCACTGTGTAATACAATTTTTGGTCTAAAAGAATTTCTTCTTATATACATCTGATAGAATTTCCGTTTTGACATAGAAAACATATCAACATAATGCTTCCTAGATAAGGATAATCATATCAAAAAGCAAAGAACAATATGGAGCATGTAAATCAGCATTACAAAACCCTCTATAGGTAAACAAAATTAAATAGAATAACAAGGAAACATACATGAGATAGTTAAGATTTCAGGGTTAAACCATACCATGATTGCAAAAGTGTGCAAGTGAAACTTCTTCTGATCAACTAAAACTCCAAAGCATCAAATGTCCTTCACTCTGCAAATAAACAATACAATATAAATGTAACACTTCATTCAACAGGTCTTAACAAAAACTTGAAGGTTGACATTTAACAAATTCTTTGATAGAATCAACTTGAATGCGGTTCATTCAAAGTTAGTCTATTGCCTGCAAAAGAGTCATCATTCTACAGTGCAAGTGCAAATTTGCAATAACAATTCTTAGAGAAGAGAATCCTACGTATGATTGATTTTACTGTAATTAAGAAGCCAAAGATCAACAAACTCTTTTTCTTCTGTAAGAATTGATTTCTTACCCTTTTGAATGGAACACTCATTTTGATGGCTACAAATCACAAAACCTGGACCTTAGCACTCCTCTAGTCAAAATTTCAATTTTGCAAAATGGATTCCTTCTCTCGGGGGAAAAAAATCGAAGAACAAAACAATTTTTTTATTTTTTGGGAAAACAAATTAAAGTCAAATTAAAACCCTGAAAAACACTCGAACTTAGAATATAAATTAGAGTTAACCAGAGCTTCCAAATGGTTATACAAATTAAATTCGAGAGCTTTTTTTTGCTGCCCACAATTAACAGAACAGAAAATATTGCGAAAGTACCTACCTAATCAATGAACTGATTGCTTTCCTGATGGTTAAGAAACGAACGTTAGAGCAAAAAAACTTGGAAAATAGATGAATAGACAGTTACCGTGAAGAAAAATGATGCCTTCGACTGCAACTAATTAGGTATTCTGTTACTGAATTATATCTATGTTTTATATATATAATAGATCCAAAAATAATTATTTTTATCAACGTGATAATACGTAATTAAACACGTATATAAAACTTATTTACATCATCAGCTGTATCAAAATTTAATTCCAAAAAATATATATTTTTTCCGATTTTACTCGTTTGAGATGTAAGGGACTGATAAAAATAAGTCTTTATATATTAATAACAAAAAATGTAAATAGATCAAAAATATGTAATACTAATAGTTAGGCACAATGATGTCATTTAGTTTATGTAATTGACCCTGCTAACAAATTAAGTGTTTTTTTTGTTAATTACATATACGTTATTTTGTTCTTAAACATTAGTCCTTGAATTATCCAAAGTAAAAGTTTATTATAACAATCACAACCTAAAATAGCCATATAATTTAATTTTTAGACTAACATTGACCAATTTCTATGCATAAAATTGTTAGTCGATCTTAACTTTTTTTTTATTTTTTTTAAATGACTATTACCCCTGTAAAAAAAATTTATTACGACGATGAATCAAAATATGTAGAAAAAATTATTTATAGAACCATACTTTATATACGAACACAAAACTATTATAACCACTTAATCAATTAAATAAAATTAGTGAAAAACATTAATTCACAAGAGTAACTACATCAAAGAAGAAAGACAGTGAAAGCACCAAACAGGAGGACAGAAAAACTTGACATCCCGTAATATTCTTCGGAAACTTGTATCCTTCAAGTCAAAGATGCCCATGTCACGTGTAGAAGCGAAGTCTGTTGATTTCAGCTCTATTAAGTTATCCGTGTAATAAATTTGATTTCCTTTGCCTAGAAAATTGGTAGGTAATATCTGAACACTGGAATTGAATCCGATCAAGACTACGTAATTTCCTAAACTATGTAATCTTGACCATTTTTTAGAACCTTTTCTCAATTCATAGATCTCAAATTTCATGGTCTCAAGTTCCTTATGTTCCTTCTCTGTTCCCCTCAAAGAAGCATAATGTCTTACCAACATCAATATGTTTCCATTGGCACATCCAATTACATATTTCAGCTTATAAGGGGATGTGGTATACCCAATTGGAGGTGGGGCATGGATTCCTCCCACAACAGTCCCTGATTCTGTGTTGGTGTCAAATTTGTGTAGCTGGCCATCAAAGCCTACTGCATATATTTTCTCTTTAAAAAATATGATATCTTCAAATCTCGTGTCTGTTGTCAAGCCTGACCATGACCATCTCTTATTGTTAGGTTTGTAAAAGGCTAATCTTCTGAGCTGTCCATATATAGCCACCGCCATAAAATCTTTGTTATCATTGTTAGGAGCTGAATTTATGACAACCTTCCAAATTTGGACCCTGTGCATACGATCGCGTTCTAGGCGAGAGATTTTGTCCTTAAAATCCCACATAATATATTCATCGTATTCATGACTATACTCAATTATATTGGGAAAAGTTGACAGTGGAGGAAGATCAAAATGCATCTTTGTAAATGGATTTAGCATTTGCATCTTACCTTGGGATATTGTTAGGGTGATCAGCCATCCATAGCAGGAACCACGGATGAAGATGTCCAACATCTGCATATCTGGAAGCATGACATGGTAGACTCCATTCTCTTCAAGAACCTTAGTCTCAAGTGCGTCTTCGTCAGCAACAGGTAAATGCATGAGACTGTAGATCTCTTCCTCCTCTTCATCAAAACTAGCCTTCAAAGTTTCTTCAGGTAGAATCAACCACGGAATTTCGCTGCTTCCAAGTTTGAGGTTCCATTCTTTGCAAACCAATCCAAGTGGGATGTGATCCTTGAATGAATGGAACCGCTTCTTGATTTCGTTCAACATATCTGGATAGATGTTTGCCCATCGACCCGTCTCGCCCATGTTTCAGACCTCAGAAGAGACGCCAAACACTTGGGTTTCTTTTTGCTGGTTACTGAACAAACCTCGGATTTTTAACTAGTATTACTATATATTAGAAAATAATTGACAGAATGTTGATTTAATTTTTAAAATATGATTTAAGAATTTGTTTGAGGGAGTATTTAAGATAATATCTTTTTTAAGTTATCTTTTTTAAAAGATTTTATAAAAAAAATTAAAAAAAATTTATATTTGAATAATTTATGTAAAAAGATATTTTTATTTGTGAATGAATTATATTTAGATATAATCATATAAAAAGATATTTTTATTACTTATAATCAGGATCATCGAGGAAATAGCGAGCAAAGATGCAATCTGGTGGACAGCGTCTTCTCTGTATGTCGCATGCCGCTCAACCTTTATGGCACCCCAGTCGTCGTGGTGGAGGTGGAGGTGGAGGTTGAAGAGCCATGAATCCTTCTCTGTCTCTTAACTGATAAGGAAACTAGCGTTGGTGTTCAAGAACAACAATGAGTGTTTTCTACTTTTCTAGTGAAAATTTGTACAATTTCTGAATTATTTTTTTTCTGTCATATCATTCTTTTTTTTGAAAAACGGAGATAAAAGAAACTCTGTTTGGATTTTTTTTTATTTTTTTTAGTGAATATCATGCTATATGAATATTAACAATAAATCACTTGCATCGAACACTGGATGATCCTAATCAAATTTTATAACTAATATAAACAAATTATATTTATATTTGTAATTAAAATACGAATAAAAGTAAAAAAAAAAAACACAGTCACAGTTAATCTTTTATGTTCATGAAATTTTGCTATAAAATGTTTGATAACTTTGGTGATTAATTATTTTACTAAAAATAGAAAAATATTATTTACATATTAAAATAGAATTAGTCAATATGCTTTTTGTGTAAGAATATATATATATATATATATATATATATATATATTATTTATTTTATTTTTAATATATATTTTATATTTTAACACGTATTTTATACTGAGTGATTAATTTTTTGTACATATATAATATGATTACTAAAAGTATATGTAAAATATGTATAAATATATAGAAATATATATTTCATGATTTCTGGGATTCATATAAAATTTTTCAATTAAAAATATGAGAGAAGAGAGTGTAAATAAGAAATCTCAAAAAAAAAAAAGAAGAAGCATATTTTACTCACATTTAAAAAGTTTAGAATTAAGAAAATAAATTGAGTATATTTAACTAATGAATTATAATTCAAATGACATAGTCTTCTCATATTTATTTAGAGGTCACGAATTTAAATTTCTCTATTTTTGATAAAAAAAATTGAGTATATTTACAATGAACAGATAAAAAAAGAACTTAACAAATAATATATGAGTAAATAAGGGTAACACTTTAACAATCTAGTCTAATTTGTTTGCAAATAGTAAATAACTAGATCTATATGTATCTAATATATTCCCAAACCATATTGATGCAGAATAAAAAGATTCATCAAATCAAGATATTATAGTTTTTTTTTTTAATTTGGTGTCCAGGTTATAATATATTTGTAGAATAATAGATATCTGGATTTTTCTCTAAATAAAATAAAATCTATTAAATCTTTGTAGGACCTAAAGTAGTTAATGATACTATCTATTCTTGAAAATAAAAAGAAAATTATGATTTAAATATCTAACCTTACAGATAATAAAAAAAGCTCTTGTAGTTTTCTGATTAATGAACAAAATGCTAGATTGCTAGTTTTAAGTCATTATTATGAACAAAATGAGTTTCTCTTTGGAGGGAGGGGGTGGTTATTCAATTAGACTTCAATAATTTGAACAAAAGAGTTGCAAGCATATCATTTTTTTTTTTGTCAAATATCCTTACACACACTTTTTCTTTTTAATAGATTTTATATATCAACTTTTTAGACATAACTAAAGTTTAAATCTGATGTACCTCTTAACAAGGCAGACATAATTGCCACAAAATCAAGCCTTGCGATGTGCAAGTATCTCATCTTTTTTTTTTTTTGGTTTTAGGCTAAGCTCAATAACTCTACCTGAAACTCATTCGTCCCGAAATCTAAACTCCCTTATCATTACGCTCTTGAAAAAGAGGTCTTAAATCAGTTAAATGTAATGTGTGTTCATGGCCATTGCAACGTTAGTGTTCTCTCCGGTGCCGCCCCTGCACTGAACAAATCTAGAACCCATAGCGATTTGTAATTATGGATGTGACTTTCGGTCGGGTCTCCTCTACTGCCTGCGCTCCGAATGAAGCTCTAACGCCAAGGGTACACAAACATGGAAGCTTCGGCTTCCTCTCCTCTAAATTTGTAATTTCAATGAAGTCGTTTCTAAGTTTCTAGCCTATTTGCCCTCGAACTCGTTCCCTGCATCGAGACCGCTCCCTTTTCTCTTGTAGCTAACATGCATCTTCAGTTTGGTTGTATCTCTTGTCTCAATTCAAATTGCTGCTGCCGCTGGAAATCCACCCTTATCGTTTCTTCATTTCCAATTGCTTTGAACAAGGTCGTGGAAGACATGTGATTTCTCAGGTCAAGTTTGCTCATGTTGGTTCCTCCTTAAACCCCTGAATTTGGTATTGATTTTGATTGATTTTGTCTCTCAAATTATTCTACATGTAACAATTACTCTTGTTTTCGATTGTTGAATTTTCTAAATTATTATGTTTCTATTTTTTTTATTGATTTTCCTTTTTCAAGAGTTGTTGTCAACTTTGAGCTTCCATGTTGATAATACGCCGCATCGCTAGAGGTAGTTGCATACTCCAACTTTGACGAAGGCAATCTGACGTTGCCATTTTAGCAACTATGTGAGCAAGTAGGTTTTCTTTCCTGGATGTCCAAGTTACACCACAATTTAGTAATCTTTTTATTAGCTCTCTAATATCGTATTGCTTCAGTTTCCCGACAGAAGTATTTGATTTTATGGTTTGGATTAATTTTAAACTGTCTGATTCAATTAATGTTTTCTCCAATCTAAATTATCAATATTAATAATAAAGGCTTGTCTAATAGCTATAGCTTCAGCTATTATACTTAAATGTGTGCTAATTTTTTCAATGAAGATTAACACAATATTTTCATTATTGTTCCTAATTATTACAGATATTGCTCATTTTCTATCCTCCGTCCTAAAAGCAACATCCACATTAGCCTTTAACCAATCTTCCGATGGAGGCCTCCATTTGATCAGGTGTCCTCTTCTATTTTTCTCGCTCGTCTTTTCTATAAATTGTTGGTCTGTTGTATTTCAAGATAGATTCTCTATCAATTTAGCTCTTTTAATTGTCTATTCTGGTTGAATATTCTACTACTAAAATATTTTTTAGTTTCTTGTCTTCTACACCTTCCAAGCTAGAAAACATACTCTACTTATTCTCATCTCTTGATGATCTCCTATCTGTTTTTTTATTTTCTCTATACATTCCATGAACCAAATCCCAAACGATTTTACTAAGTCTGCTGTGGGTGAGCACTGACATTCTGCCCCAAACCAGGTTGCTCGCGCCCATTTGCAAAAAAGCAGGACATACTCTATAGTTTCAATCCCCGTGTTACATACACATTTGGCAAATAGGACTAGTTATCAATTTTTTCTTATATAAGTTAGCATTTACAGGCAGGATATCTTGGGTTGCCTTCCATAAGAACGTTCTAATTTTTTTAAAAAAATTCATATTCCAAATCTCATTCCATAGTCCCCTTCTATATGTGCTTGTTGAAGGACCATTTTGAGTTTTTTTTTTCGCTTTTAATCTTGCTGCTTGATAACCAATTTTGATTGTATAAATACCATCTTCTCTCCAAGGCCAATATAGAGTATCACACCTTTTTATTGTACTTATTGTGTTCTCATTATGCTATCTGCTACCTTTTGTGAAAATATTGAGTAATTTTGGTTCTATCCCACTCGCCACTTTCATTCAATAGCTCATTTACTTTTTTGTCCTCTGCTATCCCCAATTGTCCTTCCTTATGCTAACTTGGGTACCATCTCCCATACACGACTTTTCCTGTTTTTGGAGCAGCTCCCTACCTTGTAAAATACTCTTCCATACCCACGAAGCATTTCTTGAAGCCTTCACTTCCCAAAAGTTCTCTCTCAGAAAATAAACAGCCTTTAGGATTTGCACCCATGTTGCATTCGGATATTTTATAATTCTCCAAGCTTGTTTAGCCAAATAAGCTAGGTTTTGAATCTTTATGTCTTTAAATCCTAGCCCCCTCGTCCCTTTTACTTGCTGTTATAGATTTCCAACTCTTTCAGTGTATGCCTCGCTCTTTTCCTTATGAAGCCTACCAAAATCTCACCACTCTTGAGCTCAGCCTTCTACAAAAGCCTTTTGAAAATCTAATCACATTCATTGCATAAGACGGTATTGCTTGCACAACTGCTTTTATTAAAGTTTCCTTCCCTACTTGACTTAATAGCTTTTCTTTCCAACCTTCTAGCTTGTTTATGACCTCCTCGATCCATGCTAAAGCTTTATTTTGGGACCTTCTCCAGTTGGCTGGCAGCCCCAAATACTTCCCTGGAGTGTCCCATGTCGCCATACTGAGATTCTTCTCGATGTTCACTCTAGTCTGTATAGGCACTTGATATCCAAAACTAACTCCTGATTTGTCTAAATTGATTTTCTGACTCGAAACTTCAGTATATTCATTCAAAACTGTAATGATATGAAAAATTTCTTCCTCATTTGCTTCTGCCAAAATAATGCAATCATCCACAAAAAGTAAATGAGAAACAGTAGGTGTTGTTGGTGCTATTTTGAATCCTGAAATCCTGCATTCTCTTTGTGCCTCACTCATTAGGACTGTCAACACCTTTGCTGCCATTATAAACAAATACGGTGATAAGGGATCGCCCTGTCGAATTCCCCTATATGACTTGAATTTTCTTGATAGCTCTCCATTAATTTTGAATCTATAGGTAACACGTGTAACACATGCCATTATCAACTTCACCCACCTGGCTTGGAATTCGAAAGCTGTGAGGACCTTTTCTAGGAAGTCCCATTCAAGCCTATCGTAAGCTTTGTTCATGTCTAGCTTAATTGCTATATTTTTAGAACTTTTTTTTTCTTTTCTGTTAAGGCTATAATAAGCCTCTTGTACTATAATGATATTGTTTTGTATGAATCTACCCCCACAAACGCACTTTGAGTCAGCGATACAACTCTTTCCATCATCTTCTTCATTCTCTATACTAGGACTTTTGCTAAGATTTTATATACAAATTTGCAACAACTTATGGGTCACAGCTGGTTGAGGTTCTTTGGGTTCTTGATCTTAGGAATTAAGACCACTGTTGTCTCGCTCCCCTCTTCAGGTATGTACCCACTATTAAAAAAATTTCTTTATTATCGCACACACATCACTCTTAATAAACTCCGAGTATTTCTGATAAAACAATCCGTTCAAACCATCAGGCCCGGGTCCCTTAAGACCTCCCATGCTAAAGACATCCATTATTATCTCCTCCTCTGTGACTTCTTTTAATAGCTCATCATTCATTCATTAGTTATCATTCTTGGAATCTTATTGATGGTTTTTTCAAAATCTTGCCTTTTTGTTGAATTGAAAAGGCTCTGAAAATGGCTCTCAATCTGTTCCATCATCTCCCAGTTTTCATTCAGCCATTGTCCAATACTATCTTTTAATTTCTCTATATGGTTCATGTCTCTTCTCTGAATAGCAGTCGCGTGAAAGAATGTTGTATTTTTATCGCCCCACCTTAGCCACTTTATTCTAGCTTGTTGGTCCTAGTATTTTTCCTTTTGCTTCCATAGTTTTGCTATCTCTTCTTTTAATTCTAGAATCATTTTCTGTGCTTTTCTGAAATTTTTGATGTTTGCAGTCTTCTAAGTTCCTCTTTCATTTTTTGAATTTTTTTATCTGCCCTTTTGAAGGTCACCTTACTTTGTGTTTTGAGTTCTTCTCTGTCGTTTTTAATCTTTTCCATCATCTTACTCTAATTATCTCCATTTGATTCCTCCTTATTCCAGCTTTTAGTAACTGCTTTCTCATAGTCTTCATGATTGACCTAATACAATTCAAAATTGAAGCTCTTCCATGATTCATTTTTTAGCTCTAAATTCAGAATGATTGGACAATGGTCTGAGTTTATGGCTGGCATGGCTGTCAAAGAGGCATGTTGAACAATACTTCTCCAATCCTAATTGGCTAACTCTCTATCTATTCTCTCCCTAGTAATCACTCCATTCCTTGGGTTGCTAAACCAAGTAAATATACCTCCTTTCAACTCTATATCCATTAGAGGATTAGCATCAACAAAATTTCTAAACTCCCTTACCTGATTTTGTGGTTTCGAGTGCAATTTCACCTTCTCCTCTTGTTTTAATACATCATTAAAATCTCCTATAAAGAGTTGGGGTATGTCTCTATGATTATTACTTGATGTGATATCCTTCTATAACTCCTTTCTTCTCCTAAAAAGAGGATTACCATATACAAAATTACAATATTATATATTTTCTTTTTTGTCTTCAATACGAGCTTTAATGTAATTGTCACACCAAAAATAAACATTAACATTATATATTGCATTCTAAAATAAGCAAAGACCACCAGACAATCCCTGAGGTTCAATGCAAAAAGCTTCATCAAAATGTAGTCTTTTCCTATTTTTCATGATAGTTTTTTCTTTTGTTCTAGTTTTTATTACAAATACTATGGCTTGCTTTATCTGTTTGCATAAATTCTGAAGCTCTGAAATTACATTGTCGCGGGAGTTGCCAACCCGCGACAATTCCAACTTATCACACTAATGGCTGAGTTAGGGACATGTTAAGACCCGCCTCCTCAGCCATAAAATATTCCATGACAGCTTCTTTGGTTTGTAATTGTTGTTCCTTCATTCCTGATTCGTGCTTCTCCAATTTTGCCTTGCCTTTTTTTCTTGTCTTGATGTTTTGGTTCACCCCCTCTTCACCCTCTTCCACTTCTATTACATATGCAACATCCTCGTCCTCCCTTTTTCTTTTCAGCTTCAAGCTATCCCTTATGCATCTTGCTAATTCCACCTCACTCTCCTTTGTTATAGTAAGTGGCTGGTTGTCATTGCTATCCTCTTCCTCATCCTCCTTAGCCAATTTCACAAAGTATAAATCTCCATTAGTTGACATGTGTACTTGTCTTTCTTGTGCCAATCTTGCTGATTTTTCACAGCTTCTTTGATTCCAGCATATTTTTTTCTTTTTCACGTGCTCTCTTCCTTCTGTTTTATTTCCTACTATGAATCCTTGCTTCTTTTGCTAATTCACCCTGCTGTCTTTATTTTCTTGGAACCCTTTACCCCACTAATTTAATATTTCTCCAATAGTTAGTATTTTTTCATCTTTAGTCCATCTTTCCTTGAACCTCTTTAATTCCTTGAACATCATATAGTCCCTGTTTGTAATATGACTCTCACTTAAGTCAAATTCTTTTTTTCTGATTATACCCATTCTCTCATTGGTAGTTTAGTGTATTGGGCTTTTCACTGTATCATTTTGATAGAAGACCATGTTGGATTGTACATTATTTTCTCTTTCTATTGGCCTGCTCCTTCTTTATTCATTTCCTTGCTTTTATGTCTGTTCTCTTCATGCCTCCAATGATTTTTTCTATATAATTTTTGGGCCTCTGGGTCTTCATATCATAGTTTGATTTATCCCCCCAATCTATCCCTTGTGCTAGAAGAGAGATTTTCTCAATCCTCCTTCCTGTTTGAGCCGTCACCTAATTCCAAGACAGCAGTATCTACATCACCCATCAACTCTTCCATATTAGTCCCTTCATTTTGTTTCGAATTTTTCTGCAATGTCACTTGTCTATTTACTGATAGATCTTGTGTACCATCTACTCTGTCCATTGATTTTACTGAAACACTAGCTTGAGAGCTCCTTACCCACCCTTGACTAGACTCTTCTTCTCTCTCTCTCTATGCCTTCTCTACCATACCCTCTCTTGTTGGCTTCTCTCACACGCCTCCCATAGCTCCTCCATTCACTTATTTTGTTCTTCCCTTTGTCTTCTAATCCC